>NC_056748.1:1111489141-1111569141 GCF_019279795.1 Protopterus annectens
CCAAAGACCTTCTGTGTTGACCTGTACTTCAGAGAAGTATATACCAAACAGGACTGAACCCTGTGGTACTCCACTTGTCAGTGGTCTGAAGTTGGATTTGGAGTCTGCTACTTTCACAGTGTGGGTTCTGTCAGTGAGCCAGTTGGCAACCCATCTTGTGACATAGGGATTTATCCATAGTGTAGTGAGTTTATCTATAATTCCAGAGTGGGGGATGGTGTTGAAAGACCTGGCAAGATCTAGATAGGCTGTGTGAACCACCTTACCCTCATCTACAGCTTTGGTGACTGCTTCAAAGAAGTCTATCAGGTTTAGGAGACATGATCTGCCTTTTACAAACCTGAACTGTGTGGGGTCCTGAGTTTGGAGATTACCAATGTCATTGTTTATAAGTTCCATGATAATACATTACATAGCGTTGCAGACCAGGCTCGTTAGTCTAATGGCACGGTAGTTTCCGGGGTCTGTGGTGGCTCCCCCTTTGTGGAGTGGGATAACTGTCGCTGTGCGCCATTCAGTGGGCACATAGCCTGAGGTGAGGCTATGATTGAACATGGTACTTAGGTGGGGTGCCAGTTCGTTCTGTAGTTCATGTAGAACACAGCCTGGGATGTTGTCAGGTCCCATGGATACTGTGTTCTTGGCTTTGGATAGTGTGTTTTTTACCTGTGCAGCCATGATTACAGGAACTTTGCATTCTTCTGGTATAGAGATGGGCCCTTTAGGGGATGACAGTGGGGGGTAAAGTTAGCACTGAACCTATCTGCCAGAATGTTGGCAATATCAGTTGATTCTGTATATTTAGTGCCATTGTGCTGTAACTCAGAGCAGATCTGAGTGTTGCCATTGAGATTCGTGACATAGCTATAGAATGCTTTGTGGTTGTCTTTAGAGTCAGTGGCGATTTTGTTTTCATAACTAGCTTTGGAGGATTTTATGAGGGATCTCAGCTTCTTACTGAGGCTGACCAGGGAGTTTCTCCAATCATGGAATTTTAATCTTTTTTGCAACAATTTCTTTCTTCTGTTGTAGAGTTTGTTTATGGCAGGGGACCACCAGATTGGCTTCCTTTTTTTGGAGGATAGCATCTTGGTTCTGTTAGGGATAGCATGATCCATGCACTTGTGTAAGTGCTTATAAAGTGCATTTGTGTAGGATTCAGCAGTCATACCTCTATTGTCCATCAGCATGGGTGTCCTGAAGTTTGCCACTTCTGTCTTAAGAAGCGTGAAGTTGGCTTTGGAGAAATGTTTTACTGTGTTTTCCCTAATGGGGGGTTGGGGAGGGATGTGGATGTCTAGGGTGATTAGCTTGTGGTCGGATCTGACCAACAAGGAACTGACCTCTGGTGTGGAGCACCGGTTGCCCATGTTGGTAATAACCAGTTCTAGGATATTGCTGCCCCTGGTGGGGGTGTGGATAAGTTGATCCATAGCATTAGAATTTATGAATTCCAGAAAACATTGAGCACAAGAGTTGGTACATGAGTAGTTTTCCCATTAATGGTAGGGTAGTTGAAATCAACCATTATTAGGGTGTTAGGTTGTATCCTAATATTTTCCAGTGTATCAAGAAATGAGGATTGGGAGTCCTGGGGCATGGTGGGGGATCTGTAGCAAGCTACAGTTTGGATTGCGGTCTTGCCCACAGTTAGTTGCACTTGGATAATCTTGGATGCATTATGCTGAGCAACTAGCCTGGAGGTGTGGATATCCTTAATGAATATGGACACGCCTCCGCCTTTAGTGTTTTGGTCCAGGTTAGGTGGCCGAAAGGTGTGGTATGAATTATAGCCTGGTAATGTAGGGGTACTCTCTGGAGCCTTGAACCAGGTCTCTGTCACTGCACAGATGTTGATGTTCTCCATTTTAATGAGTGCCTCGAGTGAGTGCATTTTGAGGTTTAGACTTCTAGCATTGCGTAGCAATACCCTCAGATTCTTCTTACCTGTACCTGTTAGGGTGGTGAATTTGTCATTTGAACCTTGCCTAAAAAAGGCACTATAGGAGTGGCTAGAGCCTTAGCCAGTATCCAGAATTCCAGGGGTGACAGGTGCAGGCCATCTCTGGCAAAGCATCGTGGTTGTCGATCATGTCATCCCAGGCAGACAGATACTGGATCCCCTTAGAATGACACCAGAAGCTTAGCCAATTGTTGAAGTCAATCATTTTTTCCTTGTACTGTGGTATAATTCTGGGTGATGGCAGGAAGCTAGTCAGGGCTAGGGTCATACCTGCCTGGGCTACAAGATCGGACAGCTCCTCCATGTCTCTTTTCATGTAGTCCTAGGAGGTATGTCTCAGGTCATTCACACCAACATGGACAATGACAGAGTCATATTTGTACTTGTTGTGGAGTGACCTGAGTGCATGCGTTATGTGGCAGATCCTGGCAGCTGACAGTAACTTTCTCCTTGTTTAGCCTGGTGAGTGGGACATCAGTGTTCATCTTTCAAAACTTTCACTGCATTTGGGTCTTGTGATGTCTGCAGATATGTGTGCAGTCCCACGACTGCACATCTATACATGAAATCAATTTCAAGGAGGCCCATCCCTCCTTCAGAATGGGAATGGGGAATATATAATCTTGGTATGAATTGATTTTTATAAACGATTTGGTGAGCATGACGCATCCTTCTTGTTTTCTTATCTAATCTAGCCAACATGTTTTGGGGTCTGTCAGTCACTCCAAAACTGTAAGTTAGGACAAGAAGAGCAAATTGATTTATAGCTTGGATTTTGTTCCTAGATGTCAACGCTGTTTTCAGGATTAATTTAAGTCTTCTGAAGTATGCCTTACTAAGTTTTATTTGCATTTGTTCATGTTTTATTGTTGATCCTTCATCAATTCCCAAATAGTTTTACACTCTCTCTTGCTCAAGTTCTTTTATGTCACATTCCTGTCTCAGACTGATGTTTTCTTGGTGCTGCAGTTTTCCTGCTTTAAAGGTTGCTTTTGCACATTTATCAAGACCAAATGACATTCTTATATCATCTGGAAAAGTTCTGAAAACTTGCAGTTGTGCTTTCAGTTCCTCATCTAATGAGCTATACAGTTTCAAATCGTCGACAAAGAGAAGATGAGAAGTCTTTGCACTTTGTTGTTTTCTAGGAGCCAAATTATATCCATGACCTAAGCTGTTTAGTAGACAGCTAAGGGCAAGGCAGAATAGCAGCGGTGACAGTCACCATGGAATATCTCCCTTTGGATTTTTATCCCTGGAATAATAACTTGTCCTTTATCATGGCTTAATAGCAAAGTGGTCTGCCACTGTTTCATTGTCACTGTAATGTAATCGGTCAGTGTAGGGTGTATTTTATACATTTTTAAGCACTCTTTTACCAATGAATGTGGGAGACTATCAAATGCTTTTTTGTAGTCAGTACAGGCCATACTTAAGTTCTTCCCCTTTTTACAGTTCTCCACTATGACTTTATTTAACAACAAATGATCCTTTTTTCCATATGACTTTCTTTTATTGCCCTTTCGTTCTGTTGCCATAGTTGAGTTTTCTTCTAAATGACTATAAACTAGATCAGCATCAATTCCAGTGTATAGTTTATACTTCGTTAGAAGGCAAGTTATTGGTCTATAATTTTTAGGGTCACTTACAGATTCACTCTTAAGTAGGAGCATTGTTTTTCCTGTTGTTAGACAGAGTGGTGTCTGTTCGGGGTGCGTATATAAATAATCCTTACTCATGGCTAAATCTTCGTGCAAAGATGTTAATACTTTTAACCATAGGTTCATAGGTTCATACTAGGCTATCTGCCCTGGGGCAATTATAAGCCTAGCCCGATTCTGTATGGCTTACGCCACCCCTTGATTTGAGTATACTGTGCCCTTTTTAAGGTTTAGTTTACTGTGCCTCTGTCTAATAGTGACACAGGAGTAATCCCTGGGACAAACCTACGATCCCCCATCCACTTATCGAGATTCTTCTTGAAGAGATTCAGTGAGGTGCTCTGCCTCACATGAACTGGAATTCTATTCCAGAGTGAAGGGAGCCTCTGGGTTATGAACCTGTCCCTCCAACAAGTTCTATTTATTTCTGTGCTGAGGTTCAAGTCCCTCAGTGTGGCTCTAAGGGATTTAGATTTACTGAGGTGGAGCATGTCCATTAATTCTGGATTTGACATAGCTTTGTATGTCAGGCATAGATCGCCTCGAAGTAGGCGGTATGCAACTGAGTAGAGCTGGAGTTTTTTTAACCGAGCAGCATATGGCATCTGTTTGAGACCCTTGATCCTCTTGGTGAGATACTTTCAGGGTCTTTCTAATTGCTGCAGGTGTCTGGTAACGTACATCCCAAAAGGGGCATTGTATTCTATGATGGGCCTGATGAGGGATGAATAAAGGGGCACGATTACCTCTCTTGAGCTAGATGTGAAACCCTTCGTGATGAGGTGGGCTATGTAGAAGGTCTTTCTAACCACTTTGGCAATGTGGTTTTCAAAGGAGAGATTGCGATCAACTTGGGTCCCCAGGTCCCTAATAACTTTCTCTGTACTTAACGGGTTTCCGCCTATGTGGTAATTTGTGGGCACATTGTTTTTGCCAAAGGGTATGACTATACATTTTTTGGCATTTAGCTTTAAACCATGGCGCTGGCACCGATTATCTGTCTCTGTGAGACCTTTTTGAAGGATGTTTGTGTCAGCTGGAGAGTTGATTATGGTGCCCAGTTTGCAGTCGTCTGCGAACTTGGTGAGCCATAGTCCTCCCACGTTTGCCTGTACCTCGGAAAAGTATATACCGAACAAGAGTGGTCCCAGGACAGAACCCTGTGGGATGCCACTTGTGATCGGTTTCGAGTCTGACATGGCTCCAGCAACTCTCACTCTGTGGGTTCTGTCTTTGAGCCAGTTTGCGACCCATCTTGTGACATAGGGGTTTATATTTAAGCTGGATAGCTTATCTATGATGCCAGTGGGGTATTGTGTCAAATGCCTTTGCAAGGTCCAGATAGGCTGTGTGGACTACCTTCCCTTCATCTATGGCTTTGGTGACTGTTTCAAAGAAGTCAACCAGGTTCAAAAGGCACGATCTGCCCTTGACAAAGCCGAACTGGGTAGGATCTAGTGTCTGTAGGTCCCCAATGTCTTTGTTTATGAGCTCCATGATGATCCTCTCCATAGCCTTGCAGACTAAGCTAGTCAGGCTTATGGGGCGATAGTTTCCAGGGTCCGTAGAGGCTCCACCTTTGTGGAGTGGGACCACTGTTGCTGTACACCATTCTGTGGCACATATCCTGTAGTGAGGCTGAGATTGTATAGCTGTTTTATTTGAGGGATTAGTTCCTCTTGTAGTTCATGTAGGACGCAATCTGGGACGCCATCTGGTCCCATGGAAGCAGTGTTTTTTGCTTTGGAGAGGGCAGCCTTCACCTGAGCATCTGAGATGTTTGGGAGGCAGCCCTCTGCCGGGATAGATACTTGCTCTTTTGGAGGGGGGGTGGAGAAGTTTGCACTGAACCTGTCTGCCAGGATATTGGCGATGTCTGTGGGTTCAGTGTATTTTTTGTCATTTAGAATCAACTCAGAACAAGTCTGGGAGTTGCATCCCAGGTTTCTAACATAACTGAAAAAAGCCTTATGATTGTCTTTGGTGTCCTGTGCAATTTTTCTCTCGAAGCTGGCCTTGGAGGATTTTATGAGGGATCGTAATTTTTTGCTAGTACTGATCAGAGATGCCTTCCCTATTAGGGATTTTGCTCTATCATGTAGTAGCTTCCTCCTTCTGTTGTACAGTTTATTTATGGCAGGGGTCCACCAGACTGGACACCTGCCTTTGGATGATTGGGTCTTGGTTTTGTTTGGGTAGCATGATCCATGCATTCCTGGAGATGTCCGTAGAATGCATTTATATAGGATTCTGCAGTTTGGCCGTAGTTTCCACTGGCCCTGGGGCCTTGAAGGATTCCACTTCGGTTTTGAGAAGTGAGAAGTTCGCTTTTGTGGTTTTCTGGGCTGGGGGTGAGGTCGGGATGTGGACATCCAGTGAAATTAATTTATGGTCTGATCTTACCAATGAGGGATATACTTCTGGTGTGGAGCATAGAGTCCCCATGTTGGTAATGATCAGGTCTAGTATGTTGTCCCCTCTTGTGGGAGTGGTGACTAGTTGTTCCATAGCATCTGAGTTTATAATTTCCAGGAATCTTTGGGCTAAGGTGCTGGGGCTTGAGTAGTGCTCCCAGTCAATGTTTGGGTAGTTGAAGTCGCCCAATATAATGGTGTTCGGAGAGATCTTCATGTTCTCCAATGTTTTCAGGAAAGCCGAGTGGGATTCCTGACTTTGAGAGGGTGGTCTGTAGGATGCTATAAACTGAAAAGCAGTCTTGCCCACTGTTAGTTGCACATGGATGGGCTCCGATGCGTGCAATACCACTAACCAGGAGGTGTGGATATCCTTGATAAATATGGAAACTCCCCCTCCTTTTGTGGTTCGGTCCGGGTTTTGGTGCCGAAAAGCATGATATGAGGTATAGCCTGGTAGTGCTGGGGTGCTCTCTGGAGCCTTGAACCAAGTTTCTGTCACTGCACAGATATCGATGTTCTCCATACTGAGGAGAGCTTCGAGTGCGTGCATCTTGAGGTTAAGACTTCTGGCAGTTAGCAGCATTACCCTTAGTTTCTTGTTCCTTGTGCTGTCTATGGGGGTGGGTTTGACTTTTGAGCCTTGCCTAAAAAGGCACTATGGGGTGGCAAGAGCCTTTGCCAATATCCGAAAGCCCAGTGGTGACAGGTGAAAGCCGTCCCTAGCGAAACAACGTGGCTTGTCGAGCATGTCATCCCAGGCTGACAGACACTGGATCCCCTTTGAATGACACCAAAATTTTAGCCAATTGTTAAAATCGATCATTTTGTCTTTGTACTGTGGCATCATTCTAGGTGAGGGTAAGATGCTGCTCAAGGTCAGGGTCATACCAGCCTGGGCTACATGATCAGAGAGCTCCTCTATGTCTCTTTTCATGTAGTCCAGGGAGGTACATCTCAGGTCATTCACACCAGCATGTACAATGACTGAGTCATATTTGTATTTGCTTTGGAGTGACCTGAGTGCTTGCGTTATGTGCGGATCCTAGCACCCGACAGGCAGCTCACCGTGACCTTCTCTTTATTCAGCCTGGTGAGCGGGGCGTCAGTGTGTCTGACAATAGAGTCACCTATAACAAGAGTATCAGGTGTGTTATTCAGCCTTAAGGGCTGTGGCTGCTTGGCACACTGACTTTGTGGGTTATGTGTTGTGTGTGTTTTGCTTTGAGGTAGCGTTTGCTTGGATGTCTGCTTTGGAGGTCTCTGTTGCTTAGGTAGATTTTTATTTAGAGCCTCCGAGTATGGTTTTGTGTATTTATGTGTTTGGTTCCCTGATGTGGTGGGACTATGTGATACTGGAATTGTGTTGTGTGAGGTTACCTTCTCCTCCTGACTGGTTACACCAGTTTTGAGATGAGAGAGCTCAGCCTCCAGTTTGGCTAAATAGTTGCATCTCTCACATATATTTGAACCTGTTTGGAAGAGGAGAGGGTTGTCCGTGTACATGAGACAGTTGTAACATTGCCTCAAAATTCCCAGATTCACCAGCTGGACTGGAGAGGAAACCATTGACTGACCTTTGGACATGCTAGAGTAATAGGGAAACTGAATTTAAGACGGACCAATAGAGGACAGGGTAATCGTAGAGAGTGTAAGAGTAAGTAGTGCTTACGGTTTAATAGTGCTAACTTGCAGGATTACTTAATTGGACCAGTGAAGGGCCTTAGAATGAGAATATGGTGTTTAAATTGAGAGATAGAGCAGTTCTAAGGGAAAAAGTGAAGACCAGACTTTGTGGAGCCAGGAATAGTTTAAACCCAATTAGGCGGCGCTGCCCGCTGTTGCGTTATGCTCAAAAACGCGCAAAACTGCGCAAAAGAGGTTTTTAAGAGAGGAAGATGAAGGAGTTTTGGAATTGACCCAAAATGGCCAATAAAACTACAGTTTCAAGTCAGTAACCACTCCCACAGGGGCAGGCAGGCTGCTCAATGTTTTTGACTGCCACTGATCAACAGAGAGACTTCCCTTTAGCCCAAGCAAAAAATGTCCTCACAGAAACTTACAAACAGTTCAAGAACAGCAAGCCTGTAACTGAACTTTTTTAAATCTCAGAAAAGTGGGAAAAAAGCAAGACTTTTTTGTTTTTTTGTTTTTTCAGAGATAGCAGAGGTTCACAAGTATCAACAAGTTATAACAGTGCAGTAAATTACCCCAAACAAGAGTGCTAGGCCAAAGACAGATAAAATGCAAGTTTTGAGAAAAAAACGATTTTAAAAATAAGTGCAAACAGGAAATTCAGTAAACAGCTCTAGGTTGTGCTCTAAATACAGTTACTAATGCAGAAATCAAATTTAACAAGCCAGAAAATGCTCAAAATAGGCGGCTATGCAGAAAAACGTAGCAAATAAACAGAGGAAAAATACTTAAAATCTCAAAAGTGGCTCTTTTCTTCTCTCAGCGTTTTCTCCTCTTGGTGGGTGCTTCACCAACAGCCAACAAGCCTGAAAAGATGCCAAAACCATGAGGCAACCAGGTTTTAAGAGAGGAAGATGAAGGAAGATGAGGAAGTTAGGTACTGCATCTGGGCCTGGGGTTTTCCAATTAGAGGATTTTCTTAACTTTGTTTCAATCTCTCTGGCTATTTCATCCCATTTTATATCCTGTACTTTTAAACTTCTTATTCTTTGTTTTACTTCTTCTATCCATTTAGCATCTTTGTTATGTTCCACAGGATCTTCATAGCTACTTCTTCAAAATGTATCTATTTCTTCTTTTTTAGAGGTCTTTCGATTTCTTTTACCTTATTTCCCAATTCTCTGTAAAACCTTTTTGGGTCATCAAAAATTGCTTATTTTGTATTTTTCCTTTATATTTGTCTACGTATCTTCTAAGGTTTTCTACCTGTGCTGAGATTTTTAGTTTATTATTTGTGATAGTACATGATAGATCCTGATCTGTTCTAATATTGCGCATTGCTTTTATCACATCTATCTTTCTGAGTATTTTGTTGATCTGTTCCCTCTTCTATACTCTTCTAATAGTGACATTTGTTGTCTTAGTTGCTTTATAGTTTTCTCTCTTTGATGCTTCCATGGTGGTATTCAATTTCTCCCCTTTTTCTCCTTCACTACACTGTGTTCTTGTGGTAGAACTTTATCAGTTATTAATTTAGCTGCATAGTAATATATCCTGTTTACTTCTGTTATATCACATGAATGACAGTCCTAATTACTGTGTTCATTTGCTTTATCAAACTTCTGACTTTTTGGGTTTTATTGACCTTCTGCAGTCTATTTCTTTCATTGATCTTAATATGTCTATCTATCTTCTCTTAGCTCGGTTTCTTCTAAACTGAGCGCACATTTTTTGTTTTCCATTTCCTGCAGGCATTGTATAGAAAGTTCTATTATATCTTCCTGTGGCACCTTCTCTTCAATTTCATCCTGTGCCATCCATCGCTCTGTCATATGAGAACTCACTGTATCAGAGTTTCCAAAGTTTCCTCTTCTTCTGTTGCTGTCCAGCTTTAAGTGGATCTTTATACTGGTTTTCTGTGGAAAGCTCCAAAATATCTTCATATGGCACCTGACCAATTCCTTCCCGTTCCACTGGTTTCCACTTAATTTGGAGTTCCATTGCTCTGTTGTGTTGTGGTGCTTTTTGAATTAGGTTTTCTACACTGAGTCCTTCTCTTTGGAAGTACTTCATGACCTCAGTTTCTATTTCTTTAACTTCTCCATTCCTGATCTTCTTTTCTACTTTTTCTCCTTGTCTTCTTATTCGTGTTCTCTTTTGACAAAACATTTAATGTTAATTCTCACAATGGAGGAGTGCAAGCTCATACAGATAATGTTGCTAAAGAACGGGAAATGACTTTGAGAGACAAAATGTTTTATTTTGAAAAAACATTGTATAAATACAAGTGTTTACAAATTGACAATAATTATTTACATCAATGTTTGGTATATAAAATAGTCCCTCAGGGACTAAGGTTTTATAAATACCCTTTTGGTATTTACTATACGGAAAATGTTCTGAATGATCTACAAGCTTTTTTTGATGACTGTGGTTTTACATTAATGTCGAAATTGATTAAATATAATGAAGTACAGTTGAAAAAACTTTTTAATGAGGTGAATGATTACCAGAATGAAATTGTTAATGATTTATTGTTTGAAGACTATGAAAATCTATATACTAAAATTTTAAAAAGAGTTGAAACTAAGATTGATAAAATTTATTTAAGGAAGCAAGGCAAATTATCTAGGGATAGGGAACAGTACAAGAAGGGTAAAAGTTATCCCCCCCCCATTCCAGAAGACATGGAAAAATCAGGGTAATTATACTTCCAATTATAAAAATGGGCCTACAAAAGACACAGGAAGAAACAAGAGAGTGGAATTTCAGGAAAGATTTGAACCAAGAAATGGTCATTTGGATGAGTTGGATTCATTTCATGAAGAAACTGAAACTTTTTTAGGGCCCCGCAGATCAGAAAGACTAGCAAACAAACAACGTATTCCCTCAGACCCAGGACCACAGGAACATTTGGGTGGGACAGATTTTGCATGGAGAACCAGGGGGAGGAGAGGGAGATAGATGACATTCAAATAGAAGAAAATGGTATTACACATTCATATAAAGGTTTCAAAATACATAATTATACCAATTTAAAAGTGGAAAAACAACATTTTGAATTATTTTCAAAGGGTTTTAAGTTTGTTAAGACAACATATGGTGACTTGGCAAACATATTATTAGAATTAAAAATATTTCTTCGAAAATTAAATTTGAAAATTACTTGTAAACACAAAAAATCTGTGAACCTTACAGAAACAGAATTAACTGACAATACTCAAGTGCTCAGTAGGAGCAGTATTTTTAACCCCCCACTACATCCTGTCATTGGTACTTTTGAGGCTATAGTTACCAATGACATTTATGACACCTTTGGAAGGACAAAAAGGTTGAACAAAGTTAACAATTTAAATGAAAAGGAGTTAACATTATTGGAAAGTTTAAGGAAAGAGACAAATTTCAGGTTCATGCAACCGGATAAAGGTGGTGGAGTGGTTATTTATCATCAGGAAGCTTACACCAATGCCTTAACTGACTTATTGATGGATGAAAAAACCTACACCACTGTGTCTTACAATGAGATTCAAATAGCCTACAGAAGAATAGACAGCTGGTTGGAGGAATATTTTATAGAAAGCAGAATTGGGAAAGAAACATACAACTTTTTGAAACAAACATATCCTTATATACCTCAAATTTTTGCAATACCAAAGATACATAAGAACATTTTGAAACCTCCTTTCTGCCCCATAGTTTCTGCAAAAAAGTCTAAAACCCACCCCTTAGCAGTCTTTATTGACCACCAATTGAAAGAAATTGTCAGGACTCAAACACATCTGGTGCAAGATTCTTGGGATTTTTTGGGTAAAATTACGGATAATTTATGGTCAGAGACAGTCAAATTCGTGACCATAGATGTTAAAGATCTGTTTACCTGCATACCCAGAATCACGGGTTTTGAATATTTTGAGAATTGCGTACACAAATATTTTAAGTCAACGTTGGACAACAAGAAATTAGTATTGGAATTGACTGAAATAGTCCTTGACAACAATTTTATTACATTCCAAGGGGAATATTACAAACAGATTACCGGGGTGGCCATGGGGGCAGCCTGTGCCCCCATATATGCCAATTTGGTTCTTCTTGAGTGGGAAGAGGAATTCATTTTTACTAGCCCATACATGAAAAATATAAAAATATATCTCAGATTCTTGGATGATATTTTTTTACTATGGGAGGAGGACACCGTAGATGATTTAAGTGAATTTATGACATATATAAATCAAACCACCACATTTTTGTCTTTCACCCATGAAATTGATTACAACTGTATAAATTATCTGGATATTACCCTGAGTAAAATTGCTACTGGCTTTAAATCCAACATTTTTCATAAAAAAACATGGTGTAATAGCTATCTACATTTCAACAGCCAACATCCCTTTCATCAAAAGAAAAGTATTATAAAGGGACAGGCAGTTAGAATAGCGAGGATGACCTCACAACACCAAGATTTACAGTATGAATTTTCTTTCTTAATGAAAAAATTTTTGGAAAGGGGCTATCCTAGACAATTTGTTGTTAATATTTTGGAAGAAGTACACCACGGATGGGGTAGTAAATTCATACCATTATTAGGTAAGAAGTTTATACCGAAAGAGAATAATTTAAACAATTCTATGGACTACATGGGTGCCTGTATGGTAGAATATAATGGTTTTTCAGACCGTTTCACTAATATTATTAAAAATAATTGGTCTATTTTTAAGACCAATAAAGAGATTTACGAGACAGTTGGAAAAAAAACAACATTCATATATAAGACTGCATTAAACTTTAAAAGACTTTTTGAAACTGGGAATACAAAATTTGATAAAAAGGAAGGCACCACAAAATGTGGTAGGTGTAGACAATGTGCTTACATCAATCAAGCCGAGGAAATAAAATTGGAAAATGGCTTAAAAAGTAAAATTGCCTTTTGCAAAGGTAACTGTCATAGTAGGATGTTAGTGTATTTGGCTATCTGTTCCAAATGTCCCTCCTTCTATGTAGGTAAGACCGAGAGGACCCTCAGAGAAAGAATCTATGAGCATACCCACGACATTAAAAGGAGAAAGGAGACTAGTGCATTGTTTAAACACTCCGTTGAGTGTGCAGGTTTCATAGACTTTAAGTTTGGAATCTTGGAACTTATTAAAATAGACCCCAGGGGAGGCGATGTAAAGAATATTTTACTTCAGAAGGAAATTAAATGGCAATTGAGGTTAAAATCAAACATTCCTCCGGGGCTTAATGAGTACACTAACATCAAAGCCATTTTAATAGACAAAGCTTCAAGAGTTTAAACATTTGTCATCACAGTTAGATATATATAGTTTAACCAATTCATGATTTCACAAAAAGAACTTTTACAAATATATTTGAACATATCACACCAGCATGGTTAGATTTATATACCCAGGTGTGGATTTTGTGCTTACCATGACTAAAAATTTAATTTTAATTTCAAAATTATTACCTTGCTAGTTGTTTTAAGATTAATGTATTTAATACCAAAAAGCTTGTTTATTTTTATCTTTTTATCAGTGTATATTTATATATAAAAATGTTTATTTATTTTTTATAAATTAATTTAATTCATCTAACATTAAATAATATCATTAATTATATATATATACTGAATGTGTTATACAAATACCTGTATATATGATTAACAAAAAAGTTTTTATTTTTAAAAAACTTTTTTAAAAAACTTTTTTAACCATTTAAATGTACAGCAAGTTTTTAACAGCACTTTTTAGATATAAATAGTTCAAATATTTTTTAACATTCAACCAGAAATATGCTTTTTTTAATGTATAACATATCATGTTTGTATTGAACTAATTATGTATTTTTTAAAGTGTACAGTTTACATAGTTTTATCAAAAGTTTATATTTACCATAAACACAATACATAAATATTTAACAGTTCACATTCACCTCAGGTGTACACAACACACACAATATAAATTACATTAAATTACATTATTTTATTTTTATCAAACCAATACAAAATTCAGAATATTATTAAAAGATTAGGCACATAAGCACTTTAAGATGTTAATTCATTGAACATTTTCTGTGTTATTCCAAAACCAAACTATTTTATATGGTATATCATCTATTCTTAGCATTTGCTTTAAAATGCAACATGAGATTGTTTTAATTGTGTAATTGTTATCCAATTTCCAGGTTCAATTACCCATTCATTTACTAATTAACCTTTTAAAAAACTGTATAAAAATCAGAGGCACCTTACATTTAGTATTCTGATGAAGTCTGCATAGGGCAGACGAAAGCGCTTATTCTGTTTAAATTGTTTTATTTTGTTTAAATAGTTTTTATTTTTGAGATTAAAGTAATTGTCGTCTGTTCACACGGAATTTTGATTCTTCTTATTTTTGTCTTGAAAAGTTTTCCATGTCTGGATTCCTTTGCCTTTATTTCTCTTCAAATATCTTCAGTGCTACTTTTTGTATTAATTAGTTTTGCTTTCTCCTTTACATAGATATTACACCATATTAAATCTCTTTTTCTTCCCATGTCCATATTTTTTCTTCAGATGTCTCCTGTTCCTCCTTACTTTGGAGTCTCATTCCATCATGCTGTGATGTAACCTCTGTTAGACATTCTGCATCAAATCTTTCACTCTGCAGGCATTACATAACTTCAACTTCTATTTTTTTTAACTTCTACTTTACTAATCTTCTTTCCTACATTCCCTCTTTGTGCTATTATTTTATTTATTGTGAAATTTTCCATATCTTGATGCCTTTCCCTGTATTTCTCTTTGAATATCTTTCAGGCTGCCTTCTTTATGTTGATTAATTTGGCTTTCGCCTTTGCATAAATATTGCATCATATCAAACCTCCCTTTCTTCCTCATGTCCATATTTCTGTTTTATGCTTTTTAAAAAATTTCTAAGTTTTGTTGTTTACATTTTTGTACTTCTTCAGATGCTCCTTTTTCTAAACAGATCAAAGTTTCTTGATCTACATACTGTTTTTCAAAAATCTGTTGTATTAATGACCCCAGATTTTTATTTGAAGCTTCTGACAGTTTTTCTTGTGGAAGTATTTTTCTTTTATCTAATTTATCTCTTAAGCTTTCTGTAAATCTTGTGTCTGGAAATTTTGGGCTTTTTGCATAATTGTAACAATGCATAATTTCTTTCTTATCCTCAATAGCCCACTCTATTGTCTTTATGGCTGTTCTTTGGCCTATCAATTTTTGTGATTTCTGTGGACTATATCTTTCTTCTACAACAGGGGGGCCATCCTTCCCCTGGGCCTGGGTTGGCCCCATTGTAGGAATGTTTCCGTATTTTGAGGATTCTACACTGTCATTTTTTCCAGTCCTGGCACAAGTGCACCTACCAGGATTGGACACTTTTTTATCCTAGGTCTTGTGCACCCAACTATTTTTTTAGTTTTTGACCTACTTCTGTCCATAATATACGCTATACAAATACAGTCTATATATCGGTGTCACCTTGGTGAGATTTTGTGAAAAACAGGGTCCGCCTCATGAAGGTACTCACTAAGATTTAAGGATGAATTCAGTTTCAGCACTACTACTCTCCTTTGCTTGCTGACTTTTCATCTCTCCATTCAGACCCCTGTATACCTACTCTACATATTGTTTTATGTGAATTTAATTTAAGATGTATTATTTGTTCTTCAGAGACAAACATTGGGGGGGTTGTTGGGGTATATAGATATTTTTCAGGTACTAAGCATCATAACCACCTCTGTAGCACATTTAAAGGTTTGGTCGTTACTTACAATGTTACAGCCTGGTGAGAGAATTCATCTTTGATAGATGAATTTAATCATGTTTCATTGAGTATTGAATGGCTAGTATTTATGGTGGAAAGTCCTAGGGCTAGCTTTATGTCAGTATCTGGTGCAGGATAGGTATTTGGTTGAATCAGTTAGATGCTTTTTGAGCCTAGCACAATGTTTATTTTAGTAGTCTGTTTGTTTTAGGAGAATGCTTTTTTAAAATAATTTGTACAAAGAGGGGTAGACCTGATAGAAGTAGTTGTCACTTGTAGTTGTGGGCTCAGTAATGGTACCATTTGCAGAGAGTTGAAGGTTTTATGACATCTAATAGATTGTTAGGGTTAATAGATTTAAGAGGAGAATATGGCTAAGAGATAAGGTAAAATATTACAGTGAATTATTTAGGGGTGACATTTTACTTTTGGAAAGTATCAATGGTTGGCTGTGTTAGTGAGCTGAGGATCATTTTGTATGAGGTTAGTCTAGTGAGGAGGTGGGTTAAGTTTGATTAGAATTATATTAGTTGTGCAATGTTTAGTGTAGAAGTATTGAAGCTAAAAGGGCAGGTCAAGTGGCATGCTAAGTAGGTGCAGTGTTGAATGAGGGGGGCTTTGAACAGGAGAAATCATGGTTGACTTGTTAAGGAGGAGGATAAATGCTTGTATATAAAGGAAATGTCAGGGTAAGGTTGGCTATCAGTCTTACCATTGGGCAGCAGTCAACAGTTACTCCTCGTAAGGGTTATGGAGCAGGAAGGCAAATAACTTCATGTGTCAATCTAAGCAAAATAAATCAGGGAACACCACACAACATTATCAAAAAGCACAGATTTATGTACACCATCTGTTTAGTTAAGGAAAACCAAGAGTTCTTATGGATTACTGGTGGTGTATTCTTCCTCCCTTTTTAAATGCCTAAATATCTTGTATGCTGTCCTCAGATTTCTTTTTGGTCAATTTGGTCAGATAGCTAAGTGACAACATGTCGTAACATGAACATTAGTTGTTGTAGTGGAGACGAGGTAATGAATACTTGTAAACTGAGCCATAATGCAACTAATGTAACAGAAGCTGTAAGGAAAGAAGGGCAGAGCCCGTCCTACAATTTATAGCCATACTAATGCATTTCAACGGTAGTCTGCAGGAACTGAAGCAATGACAATTCACAATAGGTTTGACAGAATTCTGACAAAATTAATTAATCCTAAGTGAGTGTTCATCCTATGGGAAACAGAATACTATGACAAAAGTTTGACAGTTCAAATTTCAAGATCCTCCTTGATGGCTTATGGCTTTATTTATTGGCATTTAATTACCAGGATAGTCCACTGGGCCATAGATGTTCATTTTCAGTGGTGGCTCGGGAAGAAAAGCTCCAAGTACATGTCGCAAACTTGAACAATTGAAATAAATTGTACGGGTAGGAGAGCATCACAATTTCCATACAGATATAACTAAAAAAAAAAACAAATATACATATCAAAATCAAACACTGTTGAATAGAGCATTTATATAAAGACATTACTTTAGGAAGTTAACATGATCACTTTTACAAATGAGTCTAAACAGTCGACAGGAGGTGGAAGTAGAGTTAACAGCAATGGATGGCTAAGGAATAGGAAGGGTCAGAACTTAAGGGAGGGGGGTGTGGAGTAGTTACACCTCCAAATGGAGGACAGGTAGTTGTGTAATGAAGTTTTAAACGTTGCACTGTTTGGACTAGATCTGACAGTTATAGAAAGAGAGTTCCACTTCTTGGCAATAGTGTAGAAGTTGTTCAGCTGAATGTTTAGGTTTATGAATCCATAGAAGATGCTGACATTTAGATCTAAATGATCTGTTGGGTAGGTAGGTGCTGAAGAGAGAGGAGAGGGCAGGACATAATGAGGGTTTGTCTACAATTCTGTGTGCTGTCACTAGTTGCATGTAGGAGAGATGGTGTGGTAATGCAAGTCAGTTTGAAGAGTGTAATGGTATACAGTGGTGGGTAGAATAGGAGGCGTTTGTTGCAAATCGGGCAGTTTTATTGTAGCAAGTTTCTAGTTTGGATATCAGGTAGAGCACCATAGGTTAGAGAAGGTAGAAGATAGGTGATGGCTAGGGACATTTTACTAATAGGGGTAAGAAAGTGTTTGTGCCTATATAGTAACCCCCATTTTGGGTAAGATTTTTTAATTTTGGGTTGAACATGAAGATCAATTTGAGGTGTTCATCTGTAATGACACCTAGCAGTTTAATATGGGGGATTATTTCCATTGGTGTGCTGTTGTAGGAGAATAAAGTGAACTGATCTTTGTTTAATGGGGTAAAAACAAGTAGCTTGGTTTTGTTGAGATTGAGCAGCAAGTGATTTTTGGTAAGCTGTTTTCCAATGGAGGAGAATGCTAGTTGAGTTTTATTGAGTTGTTGGAGATTGAGAATGGATTCGGCAGAGCAAATTATTGTAGAATTATCAGAATATTGAATAAGAGAGCCAAGAGTAAGAGATAAGTGCAGCTTATTAATGAAGATGCTGAAGAGTAGGGGCCCCAGTAAGGAATCCTGGCATACTCCTGTAGGGATATGGAGATAGGAAGAGATGGAGGTGTTCCATTTAACTGTTTGTTGCTTGTTGGAGAGATAGCTTGAGAACCAATTATGTAAAAGGGAGGACAGTCCAATTAGTGAGAGATGGCTGAGAAGAAGAGGATTAGAAACAGTACTGAAAGCTTTAGAAAGGTCTAAAAAGGTGGATGAGATATATTTACCAGAGTCCCTAGTCTTATTGATTATGTCCATGAAGGAGGAGATAATAGCAGTCTATGTGCTGTGCCTTGGCCTGAACCCATGTTGTGTGGAAGATAGACTTTAATTGTTGGTGAGAAAGTCAAGAAGTTAAGTCTGTATACCTTTTTCAAGAATCTTAGAAATGCGGGACAGAATAGCAATTGGGGGATAGTTGGAGAGATCTGTAGGGGTCGCCACCTTTATGGAGGAGTAGAATAAATGCCAGTTTCCACATTTTTGGGATGTAGGTCTCAAGGATGGATCTATTTATAAGAATGTTATTGGGGTAGGCAATTGCATCTGTGGCAAGTCTTAGGTAATCTGTGGGCTGATCAACTGCAGCATTACAGCCTTGTTTAAGTTTGAGGAGAAGGCATTTTATGGTTGAAGTGGGAAAAGGTTTTAAGGAGAATGAGGTTGTATAAGAGTTGGAAAAATTAGTAGAATCATGAATAGACTGTGAGGGAGAGGTGTGGGAGGGGAGAGAAAAATATGAAGGGCTTGTTGTAGAAGAGTTTGGTACAGTATGGTGTTGGGTAAAATTGGATGTAATTTGTATATAATGTTGATAAAGTGGTTGTTGAAGAAAGTGTCTATATCTGGGTTATTTTTGTTAGGGAATGGAGTGGGTTTGGCCTTAGTGCCAGGGTTTAGAAGTGAGGGGATGCCTGTCCAGAGTTTTGGGGGGTTATTTCTGTTGGTGGACTGAAATTTTTGGTAGGTACTCTTTTTGTTTCTTTGGTTATTTGTTTTTTTAATGTGGTTATGGAGTTGCTGGTAATTTTGTAGGGTGGTAGGTGTGACGTCCCCACATTGGGCCAGTAATCAATGAACTTGAATCCTCACCACTGACACTGGAGAGGGATGTGCACTTGGAATGCAAATGAATACCCTCAGTATTTCCAGATGCAGACCTCTCTGCATTAAGCCCAATTTCCCTTAAGAGCACACAGGGAACACACTCAGTCCAGAATCCGGATCTCTCTGTGTCCCTTCAGGTCCCCAATAAGACTCCCCACTGATAGAGATATAGGGTTAGGTCCTCAGCTGAGTTTCCAAGCCAAGACCTCCAGCACCCTCTCTGTAAGCCCATAGCTTTGTGTGCCTGCTCTACGTAGCTGACACACACACACTGTGAGATTTGATTTTACACACACACACAGACATGCACACAAGCACACAAGCACACACCTGGGAAAGGCTGACACAGATTTATCTGCTGTGTCCCCTTCTGCCCAGAGCATAATGTAGTTTTACCATCACCAGACACTCCACAATCAGCTACTCTAAGGCCCTTAACAAAGAGTGTCCAATTGTACTGTGTAATATTAATACTAATACAAATGGTAGTAGTTGAACAAGATAGCTAGGCTTTCAGGAATGGCCCACACAGTGTCGCCAAATAAATATAAGCACTCTCAAAGGTTAAATATTTTCTAAAAAGGATCAGCCGCAATGAAGTTTAAATATGTTTAATAATAAATAATAAAATAACAAATAAATACTAAATATATCTTTACAGTAAACCACAGAGTTCAAATCACAGGAAATATTGAAAATAATATTGATGGACAGACTCATACAAATAAAGAAAAACAATCACTAAACTAAGCTTCACTATCTTCCTGACTGAGTCTAGGAGAATTACTATTCCCTAATAACTTACTTGACAGAGCAAGTTACAATGAAATACATGAGTAATCTTCGTAGCCAGGTTCCCCAAAACAGAATACTGAATACTCACAGATTACTCACTGTAAAATATAATATCCAAGATGGCTTGCAAGATGACCTCATCTGGTCACCTGATTCAAGGTTCTCACAATATCTCCCTTTGAAGCTGGCACAGGAATTTAGCATAGATGGCTACAATACACATATAAATGTTTATGGCAGTGCCTGGGGCTTCTCCTCTTTTTACTGAACTAATAAACAAAGACTTCTTCCAGACCCACTGTCCAATTCAGCACTGTGGAGTGCCATTTTAATGGTTTAACAGTTCATTTAAATTTCCCTTATTTTTCTTAAAGTAAGCTAGCTGATTAACATCTGCTGTCCCAGTATCCTCTATTAAAACATATACATTTAATTCAATTATAATAATACATGTGCATTTCTTTTCATTCCAGCAGGGTGCACTGTTGATATATTTTAACACAAGCAAACCTTACAAATACATTTTCAGCACAAGCATCTGTACAAATCAGTTTGATATACAAATGACATATAATTATTTACAAAATTCCAGCTAGCTGTGCTGACACAAGTCATACCTCCACTGCCCTACTTTTTCTGGCATGGGGATTTGTTTTTACCATTGTTTCCATAATTTTTCTCTGTTTTGCAATAGTTGTTTTGTTGATCTTGTTAGCCAAGGGGCTGAATTAAATTTTATCCTTTTCATGTGGAGGGGGTGCGAGTTTATTTAGGGTTTCAAGGAATAGGTTGTTGATGCAGTTGGCAGCTTCATCTAAGGGAATGTTTTTTACAATTTTCTAATTTATGTGTTTTAATAGGTCAATGAATGTTTGGGGGTCAAAGCTGAATTCCTGGTATGTTTGTAGTGATGTTCTTTTTGGATGGAAGGGGAAGTTCTGAGGATGAAAGCTGGGAGATGATCACTCAGAGTATTTGGGATGGTGCCTGCTGAGATTTTGTTTGGGTCACTGACCAATATCCAGTCTAGGATGGAGCCCTCTGACTGGAATTTGTTAAATCTAGTAGGTGATGTAATTAGTTGGGTAAAGTGAAATAAATTTATATCAGAGTATGGATGTTTTGAGAGAATGTGAGACCAGTTTATATTTATATCTCCTAGAATGATGGTTTCATTGTTGAGAATGTAAATAACCACAATGCATATTTTCTTGGAGTTATTTATTTTTAGATATGAGATTAGAATTTCTGCAGAGGTGAATCTTGGGATGGAATTGGAGAAGGGGGTTAGGTCATATCTGAACTAGGGTAGAGGAGGGCAACTCTTCCACCCTTTTTATAGTGTCTGTCTAGTCTAAGGGTATTGAATCCTGATGGGAGGATGTCTGAGTCTTTTGTATCTGATTTGAACCAAGTTTCCATGGCGTTAATAATGTCAGATTGATAGAGGGAAGTCCAGGTATGAAAGTCAACTATTTTGTTATGAATGCTTTGGAAACTGAGTCTGACTAGCTTTAGAGATTTGAAGGAGGTTGGTTGAGTATAGAGGGTAGCTGAGGTAGGTCCTGGGTTGGGTTAGATATCTCCACTGAGAAGAATTGTAGAGAATCCAGGTGGATACTTGGTCCCTCTTCTCTACTGATGAGCATTTGGTATCTTTTTCCTGAAGTCAAAATGCTTAAGAAGGGATGTATACTTGAGGTTGCACATGCCTTGATGTCAAATTGTTGCCTATTAAACTCACACATCCCTCTGTGCAAGGTATTCTTTCATGCTACTTGCACAATAGGAGTCTCGATCCTTGTTATGACTGTTATAAAACAGTTCCTGCATTGGCAAGCCCTTTGGCCTTCTATGAACACATTTCCAAATTTGAGAATAGTGACGGTAGGAAGTGCATAGCAGGACTGGTTGAGGGGTATCTCTTAATGACCAGTGAGTAGTTCAGAGTTTTGCCAGAAATTTTACCTGGAGACTTCATTAGGTTTCTTTCCTCCTAGTGGTACATACTTGTGTCTGTGGCTTCTCAGGTCTACCAGGGATGGGATTATTCTTGAGAAGCAGTTGTTTGTTTCTACTCTATTCTAGCATCTCTATAGAGCACTCAATGCCTGGGAAAGTTTCACTTCTGACTTTCACCTTGAGGATGTATCTACAGATGTTTATTTGTAAAACTTTCTGACAGTTACATCAGAGAATTGTGTTTCTGAAATGTTAACATGCTGCTTATTGTAGCACAGCATAAATTTTGAATTCATCCACCTCCATTTGCCTTCTGTGTGACTCATAGCAAGTCACTTAATGTAGTGATCCAAGATCATCCCTGAAAAGAAGCACACAAAAGTTTTGCTGAGAAATATATATTTGTTGCTACTGTACCACTCCTCAATGTTATTCAGGTAACCATAAAGACCACTTAAGGTATATATCCAAGAACATTTTCAAGATATTATGAATGTTAATTCATTGAATTCCATCAAACATCATGTATGTCAGGCCTGTGAAGCTACATTTGCTAGTTTCAAGAGTTTAACCTTGGGTTCATTAAGTTACCAGGATAGATGAAAAATATTCACTCTGAACATATTGTTAGTTAGGTTGACCCTTAAGTATGATATTGTCTACTCTAGATGGCTTAATTTTGAAGTTTCATGGTAATTTCTGATATACCTAGGATCTTTTGAGTTTGCCAGTGCTGAGTGCCACCGTATTATACCAAGCAATAATAGTTTGTGTATTGCTTATGTATAGTGCTTACAGCTATGACAAAGAAAAGATGCAGTATAAAACAAATGTTTATTTTTGATTGAATTTCATATTTGTTATATTATATTATTTGCTTGCCATCAGTTCTTTTGAGTCTTTTGTTACCCATTTGGTTATAGTCATGATGTTTAATTGCTTTATTGATTGATTAATCATGCTGTTTATAGTTCTGCTTCTAATTTTTGCAAAGTTGTATTCCTTCTGCAAGGTTTTCTGATTAGATGTTTAGCTAATAAAACTAGCAGGATGAGTGTTTATTTTGGCCTTTATAGTATCTGATTAGCTTGGCCATGTTTCCACCTAGCCTGATAATGAGGAGTGGCACTGGAGTCATCCTGTCATAGCTTAGAAACATTCAGGGGTGTGGCTTCTTTCCCTAGGGCTTCCCTCTCAACTCATCTGGACTAGGCAACCCTAATAAAAGAGAAGACAATAGATTATCCTGTACTAGGTTTCATTGCCCAGATGCAAGAGGTGGAGGTGGTGTTTGACTTTTAGTTGGTTCTAGAGTTGTAAGTATGATGCTTCACCCTTTGAGACCTCAGCCAGTATCTGATCCAGAGCTGGGTTCTCCTAATCCTTCTCTATGTTTGAACCCTGGTGTGCCGCTGACCATTCATGGGTCTCACTGGGCATGCCACCACACCTCAAAACATAAAATTGTACTCTTGCAAGTCCTGACATAATCTTGGATCCTAAAGTTAGGGGAATCAGTCATTCTTGTTTAGTTTCCCGGTGAGCACCAACTACGGATGTACTGACTTCTTTGCTGGATGAAGCATTGAAGACATCAAGCTCCTCATGAAATTAAGCCTCTTTAGTTCTGCAACGTGTAAGTAATTTTCTGTACCTGGGACCAGGCCAGACCTATGGTGTCATTGCTAAGTTCAGTGACAATCCCTTCCCAAGTTCCAAACTTTGTTGATATTATACAAGAATGTCATGGCAGGAAAACTCGGACCAGACTCGTACCAAAAAGATTTTAATAAGGGTTTTTGGTTTTTCGTAAAAACTTCATCATCATTGTTCTTCTGTGGTTTTCATGTTGTTTCATCCCTATCTTTGTGTTTATTTGTTGATGTTATCATCTAAGCTTGAAGGGGGTCTATATTATAAGAGCGACGATTGAAAACATTGAACACCATATGGTTGACACCATATGGATGATGTCTTCAAACATCGAACTTATAAAAACAACAAAAAGAAAGAAAAAAGTACCCTAACAGGTTTAAGTAGAGGGGGCAAGCCCACCTGCACCCCCCACACCACCCGCTACTTAAATTTACCAACTCCAAGACCACACTACATTGCAGTAAATGGAAATCTCCCCTTACGGAGATCTCCGTTTCCACGTTCGATGTTGTGCACTTTCGCTATTCTCGTGTCGACAATATCAGCTTCGATATTGTCGGCTTTCACGAATATAATATACACCCCTTGAAGGTACTCACTCAACTGTTATAGGCCTTAAGAAAGCTAATGCATACCCTATATTTGTAACCAAACCACCATCAATGCACTAAAACCAGAATCCAAAACACCAGCATGAGACACAAAGGATATATGGAAATATTTAATCCAAAAAACTCACAAGCAAATGATGAGTGCACAAAAAGTTAAGGACTTTTGTTTGTGTTCCAATTACTCCTGGACTTCATCTGAAGAAAGAGTGAACATAAGTACACTTTGCTTAAATAGCAGTAACTTCATAAAAGTGTATTCCCATTTTCTTAGAATTACATACAAGTTCCATTAATTCATTCATTAGAAATTTTTTTAAATATAAAATATGTATAAACATGTTGTGTTAAGTACATAATATATGTTATATTAAAACCTGGGAATAAAAAAAATTACAATATAAAATCACAACAAAACAAAAATCCATGTGTGTTCAGCATAGGAAACTTGTTATAACTGAACTCCTCTTTGTTTAAGTACTGAACTAATATAAATATTATCTTGAATTCCAAGTGTGTGTGTGTGTGTGTGTGTGTGTGTGTGTGTGTGTGTGTGTGTGTGTGGAGGGGCATTTATTCTACTTTGCCACAATAATTTTTTCTATTTTAACTTTGGTTCCCATGTACCCCCTCTTGGATCTGTGATTACTTGTTCTAGTATAGCAAAGTTGAATTTCCTAAAGTTTGTGCAATTCCTGGAATGTTTGTATAAGCAACTGCTAATGTCATAAAAGGAAATATTGCCAGCCCAGCTATCTGGAATTTTGTAAATAATTATATGCCATTTGTGAATATCAACATGATTTATACAGAAGTGGGACAAAGAGAGATACTGCCAGCACAGCTGCTAGGAATTTTGTAATTGGTTATGTGTCATTTGTGAATGTCAACAATATTCATGTAAGATGCGTGTGTTACAACCTTATTAGAACTGTATGTTATTTTATTTATTTATTTTATTTATATTTATTGACCGGGAGTGTCCGACTGGACGTAGGTCCATTTTCAGTGGAGGCCCGGGGAGAAAAGCTCCACAGTTAAAATAAACAGACAGTAGTTACATTGGATTACATAGCGATTAACAATTTACATAGCAATTACTTACAACATATTTACAGATGAAGAACATAGTTCATCAGTAGACAACTAGAATCCTTATCTGTGAAGTACATAACAGACATTAACAAATGTTACAATAAGAAGTTCCTACTGTATAATAAGTACTAGGCTTATGAGCATCTGAGCTTGCTGTAATGAAGGTAGTTAGTGGAGTGGAAAGAAAGGTAGTGGTTGGATGGGGTGAGTGATATTAGAGTGGGAGTTGCAAGGGCATAGCCAGCATGTTTTTAGGTGCACTTTTAGTAAAGTTTTGAAGTGGGTGCATGATGGTATGGAGGTAATTGTGGCTGGGAGGGAGTTCCATAATTTGGCTATGGTGCAAGAGAATAGTGCTTCACCAGCAGAGTTATTGGCTTTAGTGATCTGCAAGTAATTTTTGTTGCTGGATCTTAGTGGTCTGGTGGTGCGATAGGGTTGGAGTAGATTCTGGAGGGGTGGGACATTTAGTGGATGGTTTACTAGTTTGTGGGTGAGTGAGAGTTGATACCATTGAAGGAGGTGAGGGAGTTCAAGCAAGCCCAGTTCAGCAAGTGAGAGACAGTGGTGACTACGGTAGGATGCCCCTTGTGGTGAATTTGGCGATTTTGTTGTAGCAGGTCTCTAGCCTGTTTAGATCGCATTGCCTTAGGTTGGTATATATTGGAGAGGCATAAAGTAGGGTGGAGATAAGGTGGGAATTTGCTACTGAAATCGTTGCTGCTTTGGTGAGAAGTTGCTTATTTCTGTATAATGCTCCTAGTTTTTTGTGGTCATGGATATGTGAATGTCAAATTTTAGTTTATTGTCTATTTCCACTCCTAGCAATTTGGTGTGTTCAGTTGGGTATATAGTGGTGTTGTCTTTTGCTGTGATGTTAAAGTGAGAGCTGTTTTGAGTGTGTTTGGTGGGTTGGAAGATGAGTAGTTTAGTTTTGTTTGTATATGCGTATATCAAAGTAAGTTTGTACAGACAGACATGTTGAAAACGGTTTGTAAAGTACTGAGCTTAAAAATGTATTCATAGTGCACCCTACTGGAAAAGAACAGAAATGTGTATACATTATTGTAACTGTTTAAATGTATATATTTTAACAGGAGAAACGGGAACATGGGAGATTAACTTGCAAAACTTCAGAAAAATAGTTGAAATTAAATTACTTTATGACTGGGCCATAAAAATGTTATCTGCCAGTTTCAATGCAGTAACATATACAATGTCTATACTGGGTAGCTTTCTCTGTTGTGAAATAATTACTAGTCTTGAAATGTGTAGGAAGGTAATTGTTTTATGACTTCCAGGATTTGCCTAGATCTGAGGGAAAAGCCCTTGTGTACTGTATGTATTTTCATAGGTAGATGCTGAATGCTACCAGCTGCATCAATGGTTGTTTTTCATCTGGGATAGTCAGTTGGCAAGAAATTATGTCATTCTGCAAGCGATTCCAGCAGTAATATTTGAGATATTAATTTGGAAAGTTTCTTAGTGAAAGACAGTATTCTGTATTTTGTCTTAGACCTGACAAGAAGATACACTCACCACATCTGCCTTGTTGAGGTGTAAGTCTAGAATATAGTAATTCTGTAGATATAGTCAGAAATATAGCAAAGCTTAATTTAGATGTTTTTCTTTATTTATTGGAGACTGTCCTTCAGTGTTGATTTAAATATTTCCTGTGATTTTGAACTCTGATGTTACTGTGATTATATACTGAGTATTTTCTTGTTCTTTTATTATTTATTATTAAATATATTTATATCTTTCACTGTGGCCAATATTTGTGAGACATATTTAATTCTTTAGAGTACTTGCATATTTATTTGGTGAGACTGTGTAGGCCACGCCTAATAGCCTTGCTCTTGGTCAAACTACCATTTGTATTAATAGTAACATTGCACAGTAAGAATGGACACCCTTTGTTAAATGCCTTAAAGTAGCTGATAAAGAGTTAGCTGGTGGCAGTGATAACTACCTTGTAGTCTGGGGAGAAAGGGGCATAGCTAGTAAACCTGTGCCAACCTTTTCCAGGTGTGTGTGTGTGTGTGTGTGTGTGTGTGTGTGTGTGTGTGTGTGTGTGTGTGTGTGTGTGTGTGTGTGTGCGCTCGTGTGTGCACGCGCATTCATATAAATCAAACCTCAAAGTGCGTGCATGTCAGCTACTTGGGCAAGGACACAAAGCACTGGTTGGACAGAGAGGGTGCTGGAGGGCTTGGCTTGGCCACTCAGCTGAGATTTCAACTCTTGCTGTGCAAGTGGGTAGTCTTATTGGGGATCTAGAGAAAGAGGAAGAAACCAGCCCCGGACTGACTGTGGTCTCTGTGTGTTCTTAAGGGAAATTGCACTTGATGCAGAGAGCTGCATCTGGAAATACTGCATGTGTGTACCTGTCATCCTCCCACTGTTCGTCCCTCACTGGTACTAGTGGTGAGGGTTGAGGCTACTTGATTACTGGGCCAATGGTTGGGCAGCATAGGTAACATTACCCTTTGTTATATAATATCAATGTTCATATATTCTAATTTTCTTTTGACACATCTATGACTACGGA
Organism: Protopterus annectens; assembly: GCF_019279795.1. Lineage (NCBI taxonomy): Eukaryota > Metazoa > Chordata > Ceratodontiformes > Protopteridae > Protopterus > Protopterus annectens. The sequence goes on from NC_056748.1 coordinate 1,111,516,878, forward strand.
AGAAACAGAGGCAGGTTTCATACTTTGCTACATACACTATCCCCCTGTACTACCACAATTATCCAGTTTCAGGGTGACTGTTGAGTTAAGAAGATCATCCAACCTTAAGGTGTTAGTCAATAAAATATTTGAACATTGTCTGCAATATACACATTTATGTGTTCCTTTATTTGTCTTTGTTTTAGTTTGTGAATTTTAATTTCTCTCTAAGAGTTCTTAATTGTTCTTAAAATGGCATCATCAATAATTTTGACCTCCTGGGTCCCAGATGTATATTGTAACATCAAAGCCCTCTCAAAATAATTGTCCATATTAACTGTATTCTCATTGAATAAACCTGTACCTAAAAGCGGTTTATATTTAGTCTTTCTCTGACCTGTCACGTCTCCTCTGATGTCCTTTACTAGCTTTATAGGGTATTCTCTGGTATAAAACATTTCCTCTGGCTTAACAATAAGCCAGGGATGGAGGCAAACTCATATCTTCCGTAGTCATAGATGTGTCAAAAGCTTTTGACACTGTGTCACATAATAAACTCCTACAACTGTCCACAATGGGTATCTTGCAATCTGCTCTTCAATGGTTTAATAATTATTTGCCAGAATATGCCACCAGGCAGTCAAATAGACTTATCTCTTTCCCCTTTTTCTACCCATCATTACAGGTGCACCACAAAGCTCTGTCCTTGGCCCTCTTCTGTTTAATATCTTTATAAACCATCTTTGTACTTGTATACAACAAGCATCCTTTGTACAGTATGTAGACGATTCTACCCTTATCTGCCTCTGAGACAATCTAGAACTATTAGAAAAGATACACAACATGCCTTTAACTCTGTTGAAAGCTGGCTTTGTAACCACCAACTCCTTAATGCAAGGAAAACCAAAGTCCACTTTTCCTCCAAATCACTTACTGGTGAGAAGAATAACATCACATCCTGAAACTAGATATGCTATACAGTGCCAAAAAATCCTTACTGCATTTACAGAAGTCACTCTTGCCACTACATACCTACTTCCATCTTTATTTTATGGTTCTCTTTTATTGACTAACCTGCAGGCCACACTAAAAATCTAAACCACAACAGTGGTACAATGAGGTAGTCAGATCTGCAGCTTATACAAGTCACAGAACACATCACTGTTCTGGCTAAAACCTCTAAACTGGTTAGAATTATCCCACCAACTAAAGTATACCCAACTTCTCTTAATACGCAGAATTATATTTAATCCCACTTCCTGCCCAGCTGTAAGCACAATTCTCTGCCACTACCTCCCAAATCATCACATTCAATCTTTTGACAAAAATCTGCTTAACATCTGTAAGCCTTACAAAAACTGTGGTCAAAGTCTATACTCAGACTTCATAGCAAACCTCTGGAATACAATCCTGTACCAATCAGGTCAATACGTAACTTTCATTGAAGTAAGCTGTAACTAAAAGAATGCTTTTCTGACTCCTGGCTTTGCACTTGCTGCACTAACTATTGCTGTAATACCTATTAGCATCCTCACTCTCCTTTTTCTTGTTTTTATTTATCTAACACCAGCTCTTATTTTACTTACTCTTAATCTTGTTTTTTCTCATTATTTCTCTGATATTCCACATCTACTCCACTCATTGCCTCTAACTAATAGTTTTCTCATTCTTCCCTCTTTTTCTGTCCTCCTCCTTAGCCACTGTTTGAATGTCCCACTCTGACAATTACTTTATGAGTCAGTAATAAACTCTCACACGTATAATATTGCAGCACATTTCAGTGTTACATGATGTTGTATTTATCATGCTTTAATGATGACACACGTGTATTATTCCATGTGTCTGTGACCATGTGAGGTATTGCGTGTGCATGCACATGCATGCATGTAAATCAAATCTCAAAGTGTGTGTGTGTGTGTGTGTGTGTGTGTCAGCTGCTTGGAGCAGGCGCACACAGCACCGGTTTCACAGACAGAGTGATGGAGCACTCTGCTTGGACACTGTGCTGAGGACTCAACTCTACAGCTGTGCCAGTGGAGAGTCTTATTGGAGGCCTGGAGAGAGACAGAGAGAAATCCAGACCCTGGACTGAATGTGTTCCCTGTGTGTTTTTAAGGAAAAGTGTGCTTGATGCAGAGAGGTGCAGCTGGAAATAAAGGGTGTATCTATCTTTGTTCCAAGTGAACATTCATCACCGGTGTCAGTGGTGAGGATTCAGGCTCCTTGATTACTGGCCCAGAGCAGTGACATCACAGTATCACGTGTATTAATATTTGTATTGATCTATGTATTTACAGTATATTATAATATGATGTCAGTTCTCACCTATGTATATGTATTTTCTGTTCTTTTATTAATGGAGCTTTTCTGCCCAGGCCTATGCAGGAAAATGGATGAAATTATCATGTTGGACCTTCCCAGTAAAAAATGTCAAGGCTTGATTATTTTTCCAAGGAAGACATTGAGAAGAGATTTAACTTTGATTATTGTAGTATGGCCTACTTCTGTTGTCTTCCAAAAATACATAACGATTTATTTAATCCCCCTGGACATCCAATTATATCTGTGTGTAATTACTTCACCCATAATATTGAGCTGTTTCTGCATATTTATTTGTTACCTTTTGTTTTACAAATAAAGTCTTATGTCAAAGATACTTTTAATTTTTTGGATAAGATATTGGATAACTATTGATGTTAGTTTGTATACCAACATCCAACATAGATTTGAATTAGAAGCTCTTTCTTTTTTCATTGGTGAAAGTCCTGTATCAGTTTACATTATTGAATTAATTTATTTTTGTTTAATTAATAGTTATTTTGAGTTTAATGGCAAATAATATCAGCAGGTACAGGGCACCTTTTGCCCCCATGTATGCAAATTTATTTATGGGTTTATTTAAGATTAAATATATTTTTGTTTCTGAATTTTTTAAGAATTATGTTGTAAGATATTTCAGATTTATTGATGATCTTATATTTATCTGCTGAGGGGGACAGGAATTTATTAATGGTTTTATACAGTATTTGCATAACAATAGGTTTAGTTTAAAATTTAGTGGTCTAAAAGTAGGACATAAGGTGTCATTTTTTGGATGTTTTTTGGAGGGCTTGGCTGAGGGTGGCATACACAGTAGGGTCCATAGAAAATTTGATGATGGTAATCAATATTTGCATGGATGTAGCTGTCACCCCCCCACATACTCTGTTAGCTCTCCCTCATGATGAGTTTTTGAGGTTGCAACAACTTTGTAATAATGATGTTGAATTTTTTGTGGAATTACAGTGCACGAGATATATGTTTATTAATAGGGGCTATGATGTAAATAATTTGAATAAAAATATGGAAAGGTTTGTTAGTATTAAGTAGGTTAAGCAAATGGTTTTTGAACTAATAGAGGAAGTCATTTCTAGAATGCTAATGAGAATAAGCAGAGTTTTTGTTACTACCTATAATCCCTTTAGTTCAGAGGTAGTAAACTTAGTTAAGTATTATTGGGGTTTTTTAACCCAACATAAAGATTTTTGTGATTTATTGGAGAATTTACCAGGTATTGCTTTTAAGAGAGATAGAAATATTAGGGAAATGTTAGCCCATAGGAGGTTTTTACATCATGTGGAACAAATAAGTAGACCTGTATATAAATTTGACCCTACCCCTTGTGGTAGATGCTGCAGTTGCAAATATGTGGTACAATGTTTTAGTGATATTAATGGTAGAAAATATGAGGTTAAAGGAAACTTTAGTTGTGATTCAGAGGGAATAGTTTTTGCCCTGAGATGCCCGTGTAAAATAAATTATACTGGGGAAAGTAAGAGGGCTTTTAAAGTGTGACTTCAGAACACTTAAGGGACATTAAGAAAGCTAGAATGGAAAGTCTTATTGCTGCATATGTGTATACTCACCATCTACTATTTTAGATAAGATTTATTGTGGACAATTCGATAATATGAATATAAAAGCTAGATTGTTATATGAAACAATCTTTGTATTTTAAAATATGATACCTTAGTCCCAAGGGGTCTTAACTTAGAATGTAGTTGGAAAGTTTTTATTTAATTATCGAATGTATACTTAAGTGAATAATCATGTAATTGTATTTTAATTGATGCTTCTATATAAGATACTGCTTTATTTGTTATTATACTCTAAAGGCTGGTGAGACAAGGTGCTAAGAGAACTGGTTTAATAAATAAGTTTTTCATCTTCTGGCCATTTGATTTTGTCATTTTGGTCTTTTCTTTGTGGTTGTTGCTATTATGATTTCATACATAATTTATTGGATTGCCTAGATGTCAGGAGTTTTGAGACCACCTCCACCAAGAGGCAGATCACCAACAGAGTACCACAGGACTTCGTGCTGGGCTTACTTATGTTTGGCATCTACTTCTTGGAGGTCAAGGCTAATGTCAGAGGCCTCTGGCTGACCAAGTTAACAGACAAAATGCAAATCTGAAGTTATCATAAATTCCCCCCATGACACCAACATGCAGAATGGAAAAGGGTGTAATGCAGACAAATAACTGGTTTCTTAGCCTCCAATTTAAAACTCGATGGAAAGAAGTGCATTACAGTGCCTTTTGGGAAAACATCAACCCAGACAAATTACTCCACTGACAAGACACTCCTAACAGTTTATCCAGTAGTTAGAAAACTCATAACATATGTAGACAGTAATCTGGCCTTTGATCGATACGTAGCCAAGGCAGTAAAAAAATCAATCTATGTCAAACTTATAAGTGTATAGCATCTAGGTCTAAGGAAGTTATAGTAACAATCTACCTGGCCCTTATCAGACCCATCATTAAGTACAGTGCCTCCTTTGGCATATACCTGACTGGACAGGTGCAACAGTTAGAACACCTACAGAGGTACTTCACCAAGAAAGTCCAGGGTATTAACACATAATCCTATACAGATCACCTTAGGGCCTTGTCTCTGTACTCAGTCTCCTACAGGTTGCTGAGAGGCAATCTGTCCTTAGCATGTAAGGCATCCTTAGATCCAGCCCTGATGGAGCTTTTACACATCCACAAAATGAACTAAAAAAACTCTAAATCCAGGGATTTAAACTTTGCCTGTGACATAAATAGAACATGCTGTAGAGACAGGTAAGTGTCTCAGGGGATTCCCATGCACTAAAATAGGCTCCACATCCATGTGAAACACAGTTTACCCTGAACCGTATTCAAGCATAACCTTGACCATTGGGTAGAAAATCATAAATTCATCCCAGGGCTGCCCCCCCCCCCATGTCTTCTAGACAGAGGCTGGCAGCAAACATTCCCTAATTAATACTGGAGGGGAAATCATAAATTCACCCCCAGGCTGGCCCCATGTCTCCTATAGACACAGTCCAGCAGTAAACATTACTAACATACACCCAACATAACTTTTTAGGAACCCCTAACTAACATACGTCTCAAATGTAGACAAACCTGTTACAAGGGGATGTAGATAGGTTGGATTGTGTGGCTATGCTTATAAAGGTCCTGTGGGCCATTAGCCTAGTATATACCTATGAACCTATAAATAAATGATAATGTAATCCTTTCCAAATAATAAATATCATCTTGTGACACTACGCATGTATGTAAATCTTATAAATTGACCATTTGCAAGACTTTTTTTCTGTTTCATAGGCTGGGAACTCTTAAAATGTAGGTATGGTTACTAAATGTAGGTTTCTGTAAATGTTCAAAAAATGTTCTGTTCCTTTCATAATGCAAGTGTTCAGGTAATTGATTTTGTTATGTCTATAACAATAACAATGATTTAAAATGATGGTCCTGTTACTCATATACTCTAAAAATGCATCACAAGTTCTTTAGGTCCATCAACAAAATAAAAATATCATCTAGGTATTATAAATGGACTTTATACTGGTCATAGAATTCAGAGTTGAAAATGTATTTCTTCTTTAAGCTGAGCATCACAAGGCTAGTGTACATAAGTATGTAAGCAGCACTCCTAATTTACACCCTTGATACATTTGTAAATTTCTCTTATCCTCAAATTATATAATCAAACTGATGTCCATACCAGAAAGAAAACTTTAGCTTAAGAGTGCTTTATTAAACAATGTAACCCTTCTTCTAAGGGGATATAAATGAAAAGGTCAACTAAGTCTAGGGTCAAAAAGTATATACCCTTCTCCCATTGATCACTGACTAACCTTCCAAAAAATCATAGGATTCATATAATAAGTGTGAAGATTTCAAAAAATTAATTTTAAAAGGCTATCTATAAAAACAGGCAATGGATAGGTTTTTGACCCTAGGCCTGCTACTAGGTCTGAAAGGGATTACTTATGCTTTTAAGTATTTTAGGGATTCCAAAAATGGTTTGGATAAGTGCGTTTAAGTTTTTTTTAAGAAATGATATGTGTTCAGAATTAAAATGTCTTGCATAACAGAATCTTCCAGCTGTTGGTCTATTTTTATATGTAATATTTACTTGCTTTCTAGATACTTGTTCATACATCTCATTATATTATAAGTTCAACTTAACAGCTGAATAATTTATGGAATCATAAATAACTATGCCCCCCCCCCCCACACACACACACACTTGTCAGGCTTTATTATATGCACTGATTTGTCTTTTATAATTATTTTAAACAAATCATTTTCTTCCCTTGTGAGCTTGTAGCTTTTCATATGGGTTGTTTGTTTAAATTGTATAAATCTTTTTCACAAGTTTTTTCAAATGTTTGTATCAAGGGGGTGCATAGAAGGATTAAAGATACTTTTTTCTTAAAATGTTCATGAAATCTTTTTTTGCCAACACTAGCTCATTTGAAATACAAAGCCAAATTGAGTTTTCTAGTAAGCAACTTTAACTCCAGTAGTTTATCAGCTAGATCAAACCCTTTAAGAGGGAGGAACATACTCTCCTTCTCGAACAAAGAAAAATGGATCCCAACAATATCAAGATGGTTGTAGTTAAAATATGAAAATCAATATGTTTTCATCCAATCCCATCCTCATCTCTAACAATACAGTTAGTGACATCCCATTCTACGGTGGCACTTTTTGTAGTGTTGATGATCCTCTTCCCCTCCCTCTTCCTCTTGCAGGTGGTCTCTAGGGTAATGGATATGTCTCCTTTTCGCTTTGTGTTCCCAAGTTCCCCATCCTGTTGTATGCCACACCTTTGTACAGTTGGGAATTCTAAAGGGTCCTGGCCATCTACATTAGCATCAGAGTGTATTTTCTGGTAATTGTAGTGTTCATTTCATATATAACTGAGTTTTCTTGTATTGCTGTGCGGAAGATTTTTCCACCAAACTTATTCCCCTTCGTATTTTTGTTGGAGAGTGGTAAGCAATGTTTGACTCATATTGTGTTTTTATCCCTAATAATTTTCTATATTTTAACATTACAGTGTTTATCAACCACATTACAAACCTGCTTATATTTGTCAATGTATTGGTCAAATAATAAACTGTCATTATTTTTAAATTAAAACTTTCAACCTCTCTCATAGGCTGAGATCTTGAAACTTCATTATGTTTAATCAATGCCTTAATTAATTTAAAACCATGTCTATTAAACACTTTAACAAGTTTCCAATAAAAGTCAGAACCAGGATCAGTTCCATTAGGAAACTTAGCATTAATTTAATCCTTATGGTACAATTTGTTGTCTCAGACATTCAGCTAAATAAAATAATCCAGTTGTAAACTTTGTAGTTTTAACAATTTTGTTTGAAAACTGGTCACCATAGTTTCCAATGAGTAAATGTCATTCTCAGTGTTGTTGGTATCATTGTAATTTGTGATGTTAAAAATGTAACTTATAGTTAACCATTTACCAAAATTAAAGGACTCGCTGTGTTTTATATTAGGTAGACCATTGTGCCTTATGTTACCTCTATCCTTGACGAGATTATAAACAATACCTTTTTGTAGTCCTTGAGGGGTAATTATGAGGTTCCCTTGGGTAATTAGGGCACAGAGCTCTTTTTCTGTGATTGTAAATTGAGGTATTTGAGTACTGGAAACCATGGTGATAAGGACCATAGTGTTAACATCATTGTGGCATATCTGCCATGAAAGCTTACTACCAGTTTTGAAAAATTAATTCAGTTAAGCATATTTGTGCTCCCTTCATCACATTATTCTCAGCCATAAGAACATCCACATCCAAAACAGAAGTCTATTTCTGCAGTAAAGGATAATTAGATTCCTCTGAATCTGTACTATACAATACCCCTATGTGCCAAAAAATTACTGATAACCAAAAAGAAAGGTGGTATAGCACCTCTACTAGTAACCAAACCGCCATCAAAGCACCAAAAAGAGTCCAAAATTTCAGCACCGGACACAAAGGATATATTGAAATATTTAATCCAAAAAACTCACAAACATACGATAAGTATACAAAATATTAAGCGGTTTTGTCGGAGTTCCAAATATTACCAAACTCCTTCATAACAAATAGTGAATATACACACACTGTGCTTCAAGCTTTAACTATCTTTAAGATGCATTCTCATATTCTTAAAATTACGCATATGTTCCAAATAGAATTCATTAGAAAAGGTCCTGTTATATAAAATATGTTTACACGTGTTAATTACATAAATTATATTTTAAATCCTGGGAATAAAAACAAATATCAATAAAAATATCACAATAAAAATCCAGGTGTGTTTAGCATACGGAACTTGTTATAATTTAGCTGCCCTTTGTTTAAGTACGGAACTAATCGAAACGCTGTCATTAATTCAGAGGGGGGTAGCATTTAGTCTAATATTCCACAATAATTCTTTGTATTCTAATTTTGTTTGCCATGCACCCCCAGTTGGATCTGGGATTACTTGTTCAAATATAGCAAAGCCGAATTTCTTAAAGTTTGTGCAATTCTGGGAATGTTGTATAATGTATTGCCAACATTATCCTTTTTTATATCGTAATAGTGTTCATATATTCTAATTCTCAGATTTCGCCCATGTGGGAACATGGGCAGGATTCACGTTTTGCTAAGTACACAAAGCCCATACTACCAAATTCCCCTATTTCAAGGTGATTGTCAAGTTAGGTATCCTCTGTTATAAAACATTTTCTCTTAACACCATATGTGTTAATATTATAAAATGACCGTTCACAAGACTTTTTTTCTGCTTCACTCTTAAAATGTAGGGGCACTTTATGAAACGTAGGTTTTCTGTAAATATTGGTGTTGCATTTATGTAATTAGGTAATACCTTAATACTGATGATCTCCTTGACTCAACAGTGATTGTATTTAACATAGCTTCACACTTAGAGACACAATTCATTCGCTAACAAGATCCTTGTTAAACAGAGGATCAAGAAATCATCAGACAGTAAAAGGATACAGTCCATAAGCGGAACTTGTTAATAGTCACATAAAGCTAATTTTATCCAAGCAGGAAAAAAGAAGAGAGAATAAATGTATTGATTTATTGATATTTGTTTAGTGGTGAAGTCTGGCTGAATAATAAATACCCATATTCATCTGAGGCCTAGGGACAAAAGCTCCAAAGAGTTAAATAACATCAAATAAAACAGTAGCAGTACAGATGTAATTAAAAAGCATGCATACAAATAATTTGACAGTGGAATACATAGGCTACAGTAAAGTATTAGGAAACTCTAATTACATAAACCAACTAAAGCCCATGGTCTTCACATACACCTAAAACCATTACTCAAACTTTTAATTCTGCAGAGACTATATTACTCTAGTAATTCCCCACCCACAAGTACTCACCCCGTCCCGTAATCCCCCTCTCATAAACTAACCTAGACTGATCATCTTTCACCCATCTTAATCATCATTTTGGCATTAACACCCTGCACTTAACAACTAGCACACTTTCACTAACTCGCATATTATTCTTATGTAAATATGTACAGACAGTTATTGTGAATTACTTTTTGATTGTCAGTTACTTTTTTAAATCACTCTGCATTATCTTCCACTGGATATTTCAAAATCCCATCCTACATTGTATACAGGCAATTGTTATCTGCAGTATATTACTTCAATCTCTGCTTTCTAAACTATTGCACCTTATTTCAGGTGTGCTCTAGAACTCCCAAGCTGTAGCTTCGATGCATCCTCTTTGGATCACTTCACTACCCTGGTCAACAAGATTTATTTATTTATTTTATTTATTTATTTACATTTGTTGACCGGGAGTGTCCGACTGGACGTAGGTCCATTTTCAGTGGAGGCCCTGGGAGAAAAGCTCCACAGTTAAAATAAGCAGACAGTAGTTACATTGGATTACATAGAGATTAACAATATGACATAGCAATTACTTACAACATATTTATAGATGAAGAACATAGTAAGTCAGTAGACAACTAGAATCTTTATCTGTGAAGTACATAACAGACATTAACAAATGTTACACTAAGAAGTTCCTACTGTATAATAAGTACTAGGCTTATGAGCATCTGAGCTTGCTATAATCAAGGTAGTTAGTGGAGTGGAAAGAAAGGTAGTGGTTGGATGGGGTGGGTGATTTTAGAGTGGAAGTTGCAAGGGCATAGCCAGCATGTTTTTAGGTGTGCTTTTAGTACAGTTTTGAAGTGGGTGTATGATGGTACAGAGGTAATTGTGGGTGGGAGGGAGTTCCATATTTTGGCTATGGTGCAAGGGAACAGTGCTTCACCAGCAGAGTTATTGGCTTTAGTGATCTGCAAGTGATTTTTGTTACTGGATCTTAGTGGTCTGTTGGTCCGATAGGGTTGGAGTAGATTCTGGAGGGATGGGACATTTAGTGGATGGTTTACTAGTTTGTGGGCGAGTGAGAGTTGATACCATTGAAGGAGGTGATGGAGTTCAAGCCAGCCCAGTTCAGCAAGTGAGAGACAGTGGTGACTATGGTAGGATGCCCTTGTGGTGAATTTGGCGATTTTGTTGTAGCAGGTCTGTAGCTTGTTTAGATCGCATTGCCTTAGGTTGGTATATACTGGAGAGGCATAAAGTGGGGTGGAGATAAGGTGGGAATTTGCTATTGAAGTCTTTGCTGCTTTGGTGAGTATTTGCTTATTTCTGTATAATGCTCCTAGTTTTTTGTGGACTTTTTTATGGTCATGGATATGTGAATGTCAAATTTTAGTTTATTGTCTATTTCCACTCCTAGCAATTTGGTGTGTTCAGTTGGGTATATAGTGGTGTTGTCTTTTGCTGTGATGTTAAAGTGAGAGTTGTTTTGAGTATGTTTGGTGGGTTGGAAGATGAGTAGTTTAGTTTTGTTTGGGTTGAGTATTAATTGGGCATCGGATAACCAAGTTTCAACAGAGGAAAGGGCTTCCTGCGTGACTTTTTGCAGTTTGACAATGTTTGTCTTTCGGTTTTTCCTGGTTAGGGGTCGCCACAGTGGAACTCCGGTCTGCTAATGATTGGCAGTTGATTTTTACATACTGGCTTGCCAGGCCTGATGCACAAACTTCAACGAAGGTACGCCCATTCACGCATGTCTCCACACAGCAGTTTGACAATAAATAAATAAAATAAAATAGACTTCTTAGGATCAGAAGTTTACTGTCTAATAGCCACAGTGTTATTGTATCACATTATCTTTTGCAGGTAACCCTGTATCTTTCAGTGTGCATTGCTGTTCCTGGACACTAAGTTCAACTCGCATCCCTGCCTTCTACAACTTTTGTCATATGTTGGGGCCTACATATTTCACCTAAAGCTGCAAATCTATGGTACATTTTGAAACCCACTGTTAAACCAATAAACAATTCTTTGTAGAGAGGCTTTGCACCCCCTGATACTGGGTGAACTGCACCTCCTCACACCCTTGCTGCTTATGTGTGCTTAAACCAGCACTCACTGTACTTGAGACCAGTGGGAACACCAATGTATTCCATTTCATTCACACTTAATGTTTCACTACTCTGATTATAAAAATCACAGCAAATACAGAGCCCAAAACTTCAACAGGCACATGATATTTATAATTAGATATACTACAAGTCATCTTCAGGTAATGGTTCACAGGTATAAGCCTAGCCATGCACCCCCCCTCCCAAAAAAAAACAGATTCAAACCCTGCACTGTTGCTACATGAAGCAGGTCATCAGCAAGTTGGAGCTTTAGTTCTCTGCACTAACTGCCAGAGTTGTAATGAGCACTAATATTTAGGGAGTAAACCCTGTATACCCACCTGAACTATACAACGCCAGAGTAAACCTAGAATCTGCAATTCATTTTTCGTATATTCCCCATGTATGCGTGTTGTATGTGCATGAAGTAATTCAATTTTAACTGCACTAGTTACTAAACTAGTAGTGGTAGACCATTTTTTCAGTTTAATCTGTGCTATGCTGCTAGCAGCCACTTTTCAGTCCTGAATTTGAAGTAGCTGAGCTCCTTATATATGTCAAACAGGAGAATATGATAAATCCATACTGTAGATGTCTGTGGCCCACCATCCATGAACATTATATTGAACATGTTCAGATATGTAAATCTACAATCCAGTTTACAGTCTTGCATTAGAGGACCTTAATATTTCTTTCTGCTACTAGGTTGTTGACTTGAACTTCTGCTTATATTAGTCTGTCCTTCTCCCAAAACATTCAGTATTCATTATCAAATGTATGTTATTTAAGGGTAGCCTTCATTATCTTCACCTTCATTCAACTCACCTGTGCTATCAAAGTGCAACAAAAGCAATTATGTCATCATGCTTTTGAAATAAAACAAGAAATCATGGAAATGCCAAATGAAGGGGGGTGTCATTAATCACACATGCATCAATGCATATTTTATATTTCTTTCCTTTATTCTGAATATGTTCTATACCTAGTGACAATTAAGAACAAAACTAAAACATGTTTTTCCTATTTATTTTGAAAGGAAAAGTAGTACACACCTGGATGCATACTCAAAATGAATGTTGTTTGTCTTTCGGCTTTTTCCCGGTAAGGGGTCGCCACAGTGGAACTCCGGTCCACTAATGATTGGCAGTAGATTTTTACGAAATGCCGAGGTGCCAGCTCGATGTCCAACCTTCAACGAAGGCATGCCCATTTACGCACGCATGTCTTTCGAATGCTACCCAACCGCGGGGAGGACATGCAGACTCCACACATAAGGCACTCCCAAGCCAAGCCGAGAATCGAGCAGGAGATCCTTTGCTGTGAGGTAACAATGCTACCGCCGTACCAACCCGGCATATACTCAAAATGAATAAGGATCAGCTTATGGATTTTGAATAAACTAGTAATTTACTGATACATTTTCTGTGTGGATATTTTGATATATTTCTGCAACACTGGATTCAGTGTTTTTTTTTTTTTTTTTTTTTATACTCAAAATGAATAAAAAAACAAAAAACACTGAATCCAGTGTTGCAGAAATAAACCAAAATATCCACACAGAAAATGTATCAGTAAATTACCAGTTTATTCAAAATCCATAGGCTGATCCTTATTTATTTTTTAGAACTACTCTGTCAAAAGGGGTTCATCACCATTTATATGCAGTAAAACACAATAAATCACATGCATATCTCTAGGCACCTCTGCGTTATCTTAATGAGGCAGCATAACATTTTTTTCATTCATTTGTTAACTGGGTAAACACACTAGGCACAAGCCTTTTTTTCTGGAGTAACTGAGAACACCGTCTAGGTACCTTATCACAATGTAGGCAAATAGAGTCTGAGGATATCAAACCCTGGACTACAGGATGACATTTCTTTTCAGTTAAAGCCTTAATTCTTTGCACTAAAATGTTATAGTTCAGTAATGATTTAACCTTGTCTGTACCTGTAAACACTAGCTTCCAAACAAGCAGAGACATTTTTTACATATTTTCCTCATAAGATTGCAGCTTGGAGACCACAAATGTTCCTTGTGAGAGTACATTACCTGAATTGTATGAGGTGGTGGTGTTCACCCTTATTCAGTCACAACATTCTGAAACCTGAACCATATTTAAGGAACAGAAATAGTGGGATTTGTATAGAAGTCCATTTAGCTTTCTAAAATGTTTTCTGCTTTATAATGACTTCTTATACAGTATAACAATAGCCATTTGCAATCAATGAATTTATCTGCCTTGTAGACTGAACGACTCTTTTCAACTGAAAATTGCTGTCTACTAAGTTTGGATTTACAAATCAAGGTTTCAAAGGAATAAAATACAAAAATACACAACAGAACACATCGGAAATGCATCAACTCTTTGCTGTCATGCAATAAATCTTTCGGTTGCTAACATGAACCCACTGGTAATAGTCACTCTCTAAAAGCCATCAGTAAGAAAGCTTCAAATGCTTCATTCTGAGATATGAAAAGCAGAAGGAAAAAGTATCCTCCCCCAGAAGAGCAATGCCATTAAATATTTTTGTGTTTTAGCCCAGTCAGCGAGCATCCAGTCTAACTGGTGCCTCATTGTCTGAAATTGTACATCTGTTGGTCTTAAGCTGCAATGAACCATACGCTTGTATCCATGTTATATTCAGTAATTTTTATACTGCCCAAAGCTGGAAGAAATACTGTACCATGATTTACGTAAATCATAATTAATGTTAACGTGAATCAAAGTTATTTAACAAGAACTGAGATTTCTTCCTGTAGCAGAAGTCAAAGAACCTAAAGTGTTTCTAATTTAAATACGCATCTATGTCTGTTTTCCTTAAATCAATATTATTTAGATTTCAAAGCAATTTTAAAGTGTTAAGCTCTGTTAAAAATAATAAACTATTAACAGGAAAATTACATTTGTGAGGAAAAGTCAAATATCCATTCATCTACAAAATGTACAGAATAGAAATTGGGAAACAGAAAAAATGAACAATGATCATTCTGTGAATGTCTGCTAGTACTGTCCAGATTTTTGAAGACTGTGCAGATATTTGCCTTAGATTTTTGGTCTGTTCCTCATAACATTTGTGATTTTCTGGATTTTTGCAAGAAATCATTGAGGACTGAATTCAATAAATAATAAGAGGAATTTCAGTTTCAGACTTCATATCCTTCAGAAAATGTATGGTGACACAAGATGTTTTATTCTAGCAACAGACAAATTTAAAATGTATCCCTCATTTTGGGGCGTTGTCCCCTCCCCATTATTTTTGACTTTGCCCAGATTGTTTGCACTAAGAGTTTGAGAGCTATGGTACTAGTCAGTGTGAGGGTGATTGCCTAGTATTTGCCAATTTAGAGTATAGCTAGAAAATTCCATTGTGTGCTCATTTCGTTGTCTTCAGCTAATCACCTATTTAAAAGCAGTGAAATTCAGTTCTGCGCTCCTTTGGTTGTCCTCAGTCGGTCACACATTAAATCATAATACACCTCCATCAGAAACATTAAATCATAATACACCTCCATCAGAATGTATCTATCCATCACACCGCTTTTTCCCATTTTTGCACATGGGGACACTTCAACAATATCAATCATCTAGAGCAAAATGTTCACACTGATGTGTAGATAGCCCAGCAATGGCCCATTCAAATTCATCCACTATATATTTAATAAATGTAAGCAAAACATACTTAATAATTGTATGCAAAATGTTCTTACTGAGACCTTCTATAGCTATAAAATGATTGTTTTAAATGAATAATCATATCTTGAAATGTGTCATGAACAGGTAATATGTATTAGTCGTTAGTTCAGACAGCTGTAAATATATTCTGACCTCTGAGCCCACATAATGTTTCTAAGATATGTTCCAAGGTGTATTCAGCTGAGTGGGTGGATTTAGCATAATGGTTAAAGTCTTCACCTTATCAACACAAGGTATAAGGTTAGTTCCTAACCTTAGGTTTCTGGCTAGGCTTCAGAGCAGATAACCTAGTATTCACATATGAGCCTACAAACAAATAGTAAGCCTTTCTGTTGCTGTCTTTTCACTACACCATTAAGCTTTGCCGTTGCAGCCTGATTGCAACACTTGTAGGTATATTCTATACAATGATCATCTCCAGGATTAACTATTCCATAAGTCGCATACCTTATGATACAAAGATAATCAGTGAAGAATAACTGATGTTTAAACTTCAGGAATACAGTTTAAAAAATAATTATTAATATAAAAGAGACAGCAGTACATGAGATGTGTAGACATATGCTCGTTGTAGTCAGAATAAATAAATAAAAACATTGCATATGCAGCATAACACTCTTTGTCTGTGGATGGTGTTAAAAGTGTTAGGCTTGCCATTTGGTATTAATTTAGATTAGGCAGTCTAAAATGTTGAGTCAGGTCAGCAGTGCTCTTTGCAACCTTGTAACAGTTAACTACTTCACCCCTAATAAACTCTCCGATCAGTCCTAGCAGCTATAGAGTTTCTTGAGTCCTAGACAGACAGAGTCCATGGCATGGGTAATATTTATTTTGATTTATTATTTTTAACCATCTTATTCATTTCTATTTATAACAGCAATGTTGGTCTACAAACATGCTTCATCCAGCCTTTCTGCTACTCCACATGACTGCGTGTCTCACCTCCATGTTGCCCCTGCAGTACTCTGATTGGCTTTCTATTATCTTCCATTGCCATGATCTAGTTAGTCCCTGCGCTTCACCCATGTTGAAAACATGCTGTAGGTTACATCTGCATATATAGCTTCCATGGACAGCATCGTGTTTGCTCTGGTTAGTTATATCTGCAACTCTGACTATTCAAATTATGTCCCATGTGCACAGAACATATACAGCTTCCACTGTACAGTACTTCCCCTGACAGTAACTTCATTACCAATACACCTGTCCCCCAACCACTTCCTCCTGTGAGTGCAAGAGACCTGGCCAATATGTCAGGTAACTGGGAGACTGGCACAGTAGTAGGATCATATTGTTTTTATTGACTCTCTCTCCCAGTATATATTTGCTACACCATATATTTAGTCAGTGCATGCATTGCAAGTGTGTTAGGATATTTGTCTGTTTATTGCGTGTGTTTCTCCTTTTCCTGTTGTTCACAATACTTTGCTGATACTACACACATTCATGACTCAGCAGAACATACCTATGCTGCATAACATTTGTGAGCACATACCTCTCCTGACAGCTGTGTGGTATATCCTGAATTTTCCTTTTTGTTTCTATCCTTCTATCTGCAGCTTCTTGCCCTGTTCACCTAGTTTGCTTATTTGCTTATGCAATTTGCCCACACTCCCGTGCATTCATGTACCGCATCTAGCATTTTCATTTTGTTTGGGATGGCCAGTATGAATGTATATTCTTCTGGCCTTGATCGACTGCCCTATGAGTCAGTTATGCTGCTGTTCTAACACTGGCTTAGACTATGGCTGTATTTTCATGACAGGATTGTGGGCTTCCCTTGTGCTTTGCTGCTTGTGGCTGTGATGATCTTCATAGGATCATAGAATCATAGGAGATTACCTTAGAAGTGCTAGTCAATACCCAAGATTGCATTTAGTGATGACTGCCTATGTCCAGGAGGGTTGTGGGCATTATACCTGGTAAGAATTTACAGTGCCCCATCCACTCATTCAGGTTCCTTTTGAATAGTATCATAGAGGTGCTCTATTTCACATGAATTGGTAGACTGTTCCAAAGATATGGCAGTCACCGGGAGATAAATCTGTCCATTTAGCATGTCCTATTTAAGTCGCAGGCCATATTTAAGGCCCTGGAATGGGTAGTCCTAGACCCATTTGCTTTATGAATATGCAGATGCAATAAGTTCATTAGGTTTGGGTCTTGGATTGCTCTGTATGCCAGGCATAAGTCTTCCCTAAGAAATCTATATGATACGCAATATAGTGACAGTCACTTTAGTCAGTCTGTGTAAGGCACATGCTGGAGCCCCTTGATCTTCTTTATTAGAAACCTCTGAGGTTTCTCTAATTGTTGCAGGTGCTTAGTACAGTACATGCCGAATGGGGCATTATACTCAATTATGGGCTGGATAAGTGCAGAGTATAGGGGGTGATAACTTCTTTCGCTCTCGAGGTGATGCCTTTACTAATCAAGTGTGCTACGTGGAAAGCTTTCTTTACTATGGTAGACACGTGGTGGTCGAGAAGCTTACTACTTCATAGGTATTTAGGGTATTGTTGTTCATTTGATAGTTTCAGGGAACATTGTTTGTACCAAAGGGAATGATGATGCATTTCTTTGCAATCAGTTTGAGACCATGACTAATACAACAGTCATTGGTCTGCATGACACCCTCCTGGATATACTGACATCATTTGGGGATTCAGTGATTGCACCAAGTTTGCAGTCATCTACAAACTTGCTCAGCCACAACCAGAATGTCTGAGAAGTATATACCAAACACTAGGGGGCCTAGCACTGACCCCTGTGGCACCCCGCTGGTAACAGGTCTGCTGGTTGATGTAGAGTCACCACTTTGATAGTGTGTGTTCAGTTTGTGAGTCAGTTGGCAACTCATCTTACAACAAAAGCGTTTACATTCAGTTTGCTAAGTTTATCGGTAATGCCTGAATGTGGGATTGTGTAGAAAGTCTTTGCCTAGTCGATGTATGCCGTGTGCACAGATTTGCTCTCATCAATAGCCCTGGTCACACTTTCAAAGAAATCTACCAAATTTAACAAGCAGGATCTGCCCTTCATGAAGGCAAATTGGGTAGGATCCAGGGTTTGGAGGTCACCTGTGTCTTTGATTTCCATAATGATACTTTCCATGGCCTTACAGATGAGGCTGGTCAGGCTTATGGGTCTGTAATTCCCTGGTCTGTTGCTAGGACACCTTTGTGGAGGGGAATAACTGTAGCTGTTCTCCATTCTGCAGAAACAAAGCCTGTGGTTAGGCTTTGACTGAAAAAGGTGCTTAGTGGTGATGCTAGTTCATATTTTAGCCTGTTTAGAAGACAGAATGGGATGTCATCTGGTCCCATTGACTGCGTTTTTTGCCTTGGACAGGGCTTTGAGGAGTTACTCTTCAGGTATATAGGGTGGGGGGTGTTTGGAGGAGGGTTTGTTGTCTGCTCTCTATGTTGTCTTTCATTGCAGGTCAGATTATATATTTTGCTTTATTACCTGTTTGACTGGTGTATATTCAGTTTTATTATGCCAGTACTTC
This sequence comes from Protopterus annectens, assembly GCF_019279795.1. Classification (NCBI taxonomy): domain Eukaryota; kingdom Metazoa; phylum Chordata; order Ceratodontiformes; family Protopteridae; genus Protopterus; species Protopterus annectens. Next base: position 1,111,535,879 of record NC_056748.1, read on the forward strand.
AGAGCCTTCTATTGCCTATGCATGTTCGGCGATGCAGGTTGCATCGCATCTTGCTGTGGCTATAGACATTCCGTTTTCCTCAAGCGTGGGCTTATGTGCAGTGAGGAAAATGGACACTGGATTTCTTTTTCCATGGTCTTAACACTGTGGCCATGTTGCAGTGTATTTTTCACTGTGACTAATTGCACCGCTGCCTTAACTCAGCATTCCGAATTCATATGATTAAATATTTTTTACCATGGATATCAGTTAAAAAATTCTTAAAACTGAATGTGTGGTGATCTCTTTCTATGTGAAACTGTGAAGAACATGTTTTTTAAAGACGGAAAATGAGGAATGTTCCTCATAATGAGATACACTTGAGAGGTATGGATGGACTTAAGTCTCAAACCTTATTTCAACCACTATTGGAGTTTCTTCTCTGAAACTGCTAACGCCTAAAACAAAAACCTCAGTGTGACAAAATCCAGTTGCACTTTAAGAATTAGTAGAGTTTTTTTTTTTCAAATTCAACCTCAAAGGACTTCCTTATAAAATAGAGATGCGTTTTGCTTTCTTCTGATCTATACCAGTGACAGCTTTTACGTTTCACTGATCCTAACTGTTAAACAGTATTCTTTACTTCATATGTCATAGTTATTTTATTTTTATTTATTTTATTTTACATTTGTTGACCGGGATGGTCTGACTGGATACTTGTCCATTTTCAGCGGAGGTCCGGGGAGAAAAGCTCCATACATAGGTTCATAGGTTCATACTAGGCTATCTGCCCTAGGGCATTTATAAGCCTAGCCAGAGTGTGTTTGGCTTTCGCCACCCATTTTAAATTAATTTTGCTATGCCCTTTTTCGAAGTTAGTATACTGTGCCTCTGTCTAACAGTGACACAGAAGTGATACCCGGGGTAAACCTACGATCTCCCATCCACTCATCAAGATTCCTCTTGAAGAGAGTCAATGAGGGACTCTGCCTAACCTGGACTGGAATTTTATTCCAGAGTGAAGGGAGCCTCAGGGTTATGAATCTGTCCCTCCAGCATGTCCTATTTATTTCAGTGCTGAGGTTCAAGTCTCTCGAGCACGTGGCTTGATGGGATTTGGATTTTCTGAGGTGCAGCATGTCCATTAATTCCGGGTTGGACATTGCTTTATATGTCAGGCACAGATCGCCTCTGAGCAGGCGGTATGCCACTGAGTAGAGCTGGAGTTTCTTTAACCGGGCAGCATATGGCATCTGTTTGAGCCCTTTGATCCTCTTGGTGAGGTACTTTTTGGGTCTTTCCAGTTGCTGCAGGTGTCTGGTAAGGTACATCCCAAAAGGGGCATTGTACTCAATTATGGGCCTGATGAGGGATGAGTAAAGAGGCACAATGACCTCCCCTGATCTATATATGAATCCCTTCATGATTAGGTGGGCTATATAAAATGTTTTTCTAACCACTTTGGCCACGTGGTTGTCAAATGAGAGATTGCTATCAACTTGGGTCCCCAGGTCCCTAATTACTTCTTCTGTGCTTAATGGATTACCACCTATGTGGTAATTTGTGGGCATTTTGTTTTTGCCAAAGGGGATGATGATACACTTTTTGGTGTTTAGCTTGAGGCCATGGCTCTGACACCAGTTGTCTGTTTCTATGAGGCCCTTTTGGAGGATGCTTGTGTCGGCTGGAGAGTCGATTATGGTGCCCAGTTTGCAGTCATCTGTGAACTTGGTCAGCCACAGTCCTTCCGTGTTGGCCTGTACCTCCGAGAAATATATACCGAACAAGAGAGGTCCCAGGACTGAGCCTTGTGGGATGCCACTTGTAACTGGTTTGGAGTCTGACATGGCTCCAGCAATTCTAACCATGTAGGTTCTGTCCATGGGCCAGTTTGCAACCCATCTAGTGACATAGGGGTTTATATTTAAGCTGGTGAGCTTATCTATAATGCCCGAGTGGAGTATTGTATCGAAGGCTTTTGCGAGGTCCAGGTAGGCTGTGTGGACCACCTTCCCCTCGTCAATGGCCTTGGTGACTGTTTCAAAGAAATCAACCAGGTTTAAGAGGCAGGATCTGCCCTTAACAAAGCCAAACTGGGTAGGATCCTGTGTCTGTAGGTCCACAATATCTTTATTTATGAGGTCCATGATGATCCTTTCCATAGCTTTGCAGACCAAGCTAGTCAGGCTTATGGGACGATAGTTTCCAGGATCTGTTGAGGCACCACCTTTATGGAGAGGGACCACTGTTGCTGTACGCCACTCTTTGGGTACATATCCTGTAGTAAGGCTGAGATAGAACAGTAGTTTTATGTTTGGGTTTAGCTCTTCTTGGAGTTCATGTAGGATGCAGCCTGGGACACCGTCTGGTCCCATTGATGCTGTGTTTTTTGCTTTGGAGAGGGCGGCTCTTACCTGAGCATCTGAGATGTCAGGGGGGCAGCACTCTGCTGGGATAGATATTTGCCCTTTTGGTGGGGGGGGGGGTTTGCACTGAACCTGTCAGGTAGGATGTTGGCAATGTCTGTGGGTTCGGTGTATTTTTTGTCATTTTGGACTAATTCTGAGCATATCTGGGAATTCCCACCCAAGTTCCTAACATAACTAAAGAAAGCCTTGTGATTATCGTTAGTGTCCTGTGCAATTTTTCTCTCGAAGCTGGCCTTAGATGATTTTATGAGTGCCCATAGTTTTTTGCTAATACTGATCAGAGATGCCTTCCCTTTTTGGGATTTTGCTCTATCATGTAGTAGCTTCCTCCTTCTATTGTATAGTTTGTTTATGGCTGGGGTCCACCAGACAGGACGTCTGCCTTTGGAGGATTGGGTCTTGGTTTTATTTGGGATTGCATGATCCATGCATTCCTGAAGGTGTTCATAGAATGCGTTTATAAAGGATTCTGCGGTCTGGGCCGTATTTTCCACAGGCCCGGGGGCTTTGAAAGATTTCACCTCGGTTTTGAGGAGTGTGAAAAACTGTTACATTAATCAAGTTAAAGCACTGTTACAGATACAATACATAAGATAAAAGTCATTCATTCTGTCATATATAAATCTGATTTGTTATAGAGTAACAATTAGGAAGCAATGTAATGGTGGCCAAAATACCTCTTTAGCACATTTATATTGCCAGAGTTAGTCAGGATTAGGGCAAGGACATAGCCATTGCCTTTTAAAGTACTGTTTTAGATTTTTTGAATTGGGTTAGAACGAGTTCTGAAGTAAGCTGAGCAGGAAGTGGGTTCCATATTTTGCCAACAGAGTTGGCATATATATGTGTTTTGAGGTTGGTAGAAAACTTTATGTGCTACTATTAGCTGATTGTACTGAAGTTGGATAGGCAATTCTAGCCACCCTAGATTCTTTAGGTTCAGACAGTGGTGTGTTCTATATGCTGCTCCAGTGGCAAATCTAGCAATATGATTAAAGCAGCTGGAGAGTTTATTAAGGTCAGACTTACTCAAGTTCATGAAGTGAGGGGATGCATAAAGGAGGGTGGAAAGTAGATATGTACGGGCAATTACCATCCTAGCTAGTGGAGTGAGGAAAGGTTTAATCTTGTATAGTGTGCCAAGTTTTTTATTAACTTTTTTTAATAGTTTGATTAATATGCTTATCAAACTTGAGGTTATTATCAACTGTTACACCTAAGAGTTTGGTACAGGGATCTGGGACAATGACAGTGCCATTGTTAGATTTTATAATAAAGGTTGGAGTGGAGGCTTTACGAGTGAGGGAGAAAAACAGTAGCTTCGTTTTGTTAGGATTTAATAGGAGGCATCGATTACAGAACCAATTTCCAACAGTATTAAAAACATTTTGGGATAGTCTGCAGACTTAAAGGGGAGGTGGCAGAGCAAATCAAAGTGGAGGCATCTGCATATTGAATGCAGGTGGCTGTTGGGATGACTGTGTACAGGTCATTAATATGATAGAAAATAATAGAGGTCCTAATATAGAGCCCTGAGAGACCCCAAGGGTGATAGGTAGAAGGGAAGATAGTTTGTTCTGCCATAGTACAGCCTGTTATCTACCACTCAGATAAGATTTGAACCACTGGATAGTCTGGACATCTAGGGGAATAGTTTTAAGTGTGTGTATGAGTAGATGGTGGTTGACCATGTTGAAGGCTTTGGAGAGATCAATAAAGAGGGCAGAAGAAAAATTATTGTTGTTTTGGTTTTGATTAATAACATTGGAGAAGAAGAGGATGGCCGTGGTTGCTCTGTGGAATGGTCTGAAACCATGCTACGAGTTAGCCAGGAGATTGTACTGAATGAGATGGCTCAGGAGTTGTTTATGGATGCACGTCTCCATAATTTTATCCAGGGGTGACAAAATAGCTATAGGTCTGTAATTTGGCAGTTCAGTGGAACTGCTCCCTTTGTGGAGTGGAATAACATGGGATGTCTTCCAGATAGAGGGGATAGTGGCTTCTGATATAATTCTATTGATCAGGATAGAGATCGGGTATGCTATGGCATCCGCAGCTTTTTGTAGATACTCAGCAGGGAGGAGATCTGCTGCAAGGGTGGTAGGTTTTAGTTTCGTGATTAGTGCATGAATAAGTGATGTGGAAACTGGTTGAAAGTTAGTTGAGAACTAGGTGCAGTGGCGTTAGGACTTGGGCAACTGGGAGATAGTTGGTTAGCTAGTGACTGAATAGTTTCTGTGTAGAAACTGTTAAAGGAATTGGCAACGTCTTCCAAAGGTTTTTGGATGGTAGCCAAGGGGGTAGGAGTTGTGCATTGCCCTGGGTGAATAAGTTTATTTATGCCTGCCCAAAACTTTTGTGGATTGTTCTGATGCTTCTGTTGTACATGACAGTAAAAGTTGCTTTTTATCTAGTGTGGTAGATGTTTTAGTGTTGTTCCTTAGTTGTCTAAATCTAAGTTGATCTAAGTGGGATTTTGTGGTACACCAAGTTGTCCAAGCTTTGTTTCTAAGTAAGATCATTTGTTTTGCTTCTTTTGTAAGCCACGGAGCAACTTTTGCTTTAGTTCTTATACAACATGCAGGTGCATTGGTATCAATGATGGCTAGGAATTTGGTGTTGAAATATAATACAGCTTCTTCAAGTGCTATATGTTTTAGGACTGCCCAATTACATGCTTTGAGTTCATTTTTTAAATTAGTAGGGTTAAAGCTTTTGTTGTTTCTAATTGTTTTGTAAGTAGGTTGGTGGGGGATGTCAGTCTTATGCCTGATTATATAGGTAAGAAAACGGTCACTTATGTCTTCAGGTCAGGTACTGGCCCTATATATGTGGGATTGGCTATTAATGAGTATCCAATCTAGGATACTATCTTTGTTAGCTTTACTGATCCTAGTAGGGGAGGATATGATCTGAATAAGTCATATAGATTTACATGTATGGTCAGAGATTCTGAGGAGCAAATATTCCAGTTGATGTTGAAGTCTCCTAGAACAATGGTTTCTTGAGAGTTGTTACTAGACAGCCAAGAAAGGATATCTTCTAGCGTGTTCGCATTATTATCTGGGGGAATGTAGACACAGGCTAAGTAAAAAAAACATTTTTTTTTGTTAATTTGAAGCTTGGTAATGAGAATTTCAGCATTATCAACACGGGGTGGTTGTGTGGAATCAGAGGTCACATCCAGAGTAGTTTTTAATAGTTACAACTACCCCTCCTCCCTTCCTAGTGGTATGGTCTAACCTTAGTATGTTATAACCTGAGGGTAAAACCTCATTATCTGCCTTTGATGGTTTTAGCCAGGTTTCAGAAAGTATATCCTGTTAATGTGTATCTAAGAGTGCATGCAGGTGGTGGACCTTATTATTTAAGCTTCTAATATTTAGGTAACTGACCAGGAGTGAGTTCAGAGGTCTATTTAAAGTTCATAAGTTAGTGGGAATAGTAGAATTGGGACTAGGATCGTCTAGTGAGGTTGGGCCAGGTTTGGATGAATGTCCCCATCCCTTGTGAGGTTGCCATGTAGTCTAATTGTGAGCTTCAGGAATTTAAATATTAGGCTTAGGTAATTCTTGGTTTTGGGGTTGATATATCTGGATCTAATGGGTTGGTGGTATTTTGTATCCAAGAAGTTAGTTGTAAGGGGGATTATTAAGTGGTCTAATTTAATTTGTATTATTGGAGTGGTGGTTTGGCTTCTTGGTTAGCGGTAGCCTAGGTAGGACAGATTTTCATAGGTGGTGAAAACATGTGGGATTATCATAAGGGTAGTAGGCAGTATAATAGCATTAATTTGAAAGGTTTCATGGCCAATAACAGAGGCATTGTCTAGATATTAGCTTTGGATTATGCCAACTTGAGTAGAGGTATAATTAGAATAGGTAGGTAGGGAGGGTCCTAATAATACCTGGAGAGTTGTTGATTGGTTCTAAAAAGAGGGGGAGTGGTTTTAGAGCTATAAATTTAGGAGTAGTAAGGGTGAGTGGGATTTGGGGGCAGAGTGACGCGCGGACCGAGTCTGAGCGCAACCGGGCTTAACCTGACCATTAGATCTGTAGGACCTGTATAAGCACACAAGTACAACAAGGTTCTTCCTTTTTTTATAAGTGCTAGAAGACATTTTCCAGCCATCCTTTCTCAGTTAACTGATAACTAATGGTAAATTCTAATCCCCTATTATTGCACCATTGTATGAGTTGCACCTATATTGTCTATTTGTGGTTGTACAAGAGTTTTGAGCTAAGTTTATACTTCCTCTTTATCAACTCAAGTATTTTATTTTTAAGAATTATGCTGAACATATTAAGAAAATGAAAAAAAAGATTGCATTTTCTTTTGTCATAGTATTCTTGTCTTTTCTACAAATCATTTCCTTTGTTTGTGTTATGTCCAGTAGAAGAGCGTAAAATATTCATAAGGATTGTCCTATCATTTTATTAGTTTTATTCTTCCAGCATGCATTCCAAATTTTGTTGCAGTCTGAAAGTTTTAAACATTTGGCAAGACATTGTATTTAGGCCCTGCAAAACTGCTTGACATAATAAATATGTTTTTTTCACAAATTAGAATACCTATACAAATGGTTTCAAGTCAGAAATGTTGTACCTTATGTAAATGTATCTAATTGTTGCTTTTTGCTTCATTGTTAAAGACTATCTAGCTACTGTGTACTGTTACTATGTATTTTAATTTACTGATGTTAAGAAATCTGACAGATGAAATGTTTTTAACCTGTATTAGGAGCTTTTCTCCCCAGGCCACCACTGAAAAAGGACACATGTCCATTCAGACATTCCCGGTAAACAAATGTAAAATAAATAAATAAAATTGTATTTATGTTCTTATTTATTGATTCTGCTGTCAAAGCTCTGCACTATAAGTCATTGTTGATGTCCTTACATATCACTGTTGCAGTATTCCTTATGCAAGGATCTCCTGCAAAGGATAGCCCAACGTCCACCCATTATACCAAAGCCTTTAGAGTTAATAGATGTGCATCACACATATGCTGCCCAGGCAAGGCGTAGGGCATAAAGGTTAAGTACAGATGTACTCACCTCAGGACTTCTTTGTCACTAGTCCGAATACCATCATTGAATGTTGACCTGAACGCCCTTCTTCTGTGCTGGTTGCTGAACCATATTTCAGATAAGTGCCCTATTGGGCTTTCTTCTTATCTTTTCTTCTGTTTTTAGTTTTGTGAGTTTACTTGTCATCCAGAAAGGAAAAATATAAATGTGGGAGGTAGATTCCTATAATGACCATCACAATGTCTCTTCTGTTTGGGTGCTTCTCACAACTATGCACAGTGTTCTATTTGCCAAGTGTTTATCCCTACAACCCTATGTAGTTATCTGTCCTCCTTGTCTATTTACCGAGAAAACCTTCTAAAGTTGTTGATGCAAGGTGTCTGCTGTAGTCTTCTTATGCTGAGGGTCAACCACCAGCCAAGAGAAAGATCCAATAATTTGTTTGATGTCCAGCCCCCCCCCCCCCAGCCATCCCTCTCGAGGCTGGTAAAAGCCTGGAGGATTGTCTGGTTGTTGCTTTGGATTCCTCTGCCATGACCCTGTTGGAGGCCGGCATGGGTCTGACTTCTGTCATGTCCTTGGAGTCTTTTCAAACATCTGCTCCAGACATTGAGGGGGAATCTCAGCTGATTATATCAGAGGGACCAACAGGGATTCCACAGTTTTGTGACCAGGAGGAAATTCCTTCTACACTGTAGAGTGCTGGCAGGAGTATGACCCTCTTAGGATTTTTCATGGAGGAGACTCGGTGCCTGCCCCTCCCTAATTAACTGTTCCTCTTAAGAGGCCTAGGGAGCAAGATGATTCTGATGAGGATAGAGGATTCTGGGGAGGAGTCCTTGGCATACTCTGGTCAGATCCCTATGGACTATCAGTCTGAGGAAGAGGATTTTATCAGTCTAGATTCTCCTTTAGAAGAACTATCCTTTGAGACACTATTACATGTATGATGGAATTTTTCAAATCGGCTTGTTCTCAGGTTTCTGACATTCAGAATAGGTATTCTGAATCCCTGCAGATGTTGTCTTCCAGACCCTCTACTGTTCCTAAAGTCCTGGCTGCCCTCTTATATAACTTTTCAGCAGTTTCTGCTACCTCTGCTTCTCAGCCTCCAGCTCCTAAGAAACTTGACAGATTTTACAAAGTGCCTGATTATTGTAAATTTATGTATAAATGTCCTTCAGCTGACCCTTCTGTGGCATCTTTCTCTTCTGTCAAACCCTCTAAACTTTTGCCTTCTAATAAGCTACTTCCTTCTGACAAGGATAGTAGTGCATGGAATGACTGGGCATAAAGGCTTATACTGCTGCCACCCTGGTTTTTAGGGCATGAGTTACCAGATTCATATGACTAGGTATGTTTTAGCCCTTCTTTCTGAAGTTTCCCTGGTAGTTTCTGACCTTCTTGATTCTGAAGGGAAGGTTTTGGCCCTTTCTTTTTTAGGTTCTACCTCTCAAGTTGCTTAGTTATGATGCTTCTTCTATGGCTGCTGAATTTGTTTTTATTTTGTTTTTTTTTAGATGTTACTCTTGGCTTCATCTTCAATCTTTGCCTGATGATATTAAAACTAGATTAATGGATGGTCTTCTTGATAATAAAAACCTTTTTGGCTCTGCTGCTGCTAAAATTTTAAGTCCCTCCAGGACAGGGGCAAGGTCTTGCAGGAGTTGAAACATATGTTTGTTTCTCCTATCCCTAAGCTTAAGAGGAATTATCCTTCCAAATCTGCTTTGTTTGCAGAGAGTCTTGCCCTCCACCCAAGGGTAAAATGAGTTCTAGGTACATACCCCTGGTTAAGTCTACTCAGACCCCTGTTTCTCAGAAACCTCCTTTTCAGGACAAACCAAGTTCCATCTGACAATATGCTCCCTTTTCCCATGGCCAGGATCCTTTGTCTCTTTCCCTGTCCCTTCACAACTGTTTAAGGGTCACATAAGACTATTGGATTCTGTCAATTATCTACCAGGGGTATTTCATGGTGTGCAAATCTCTTTCTCCCTTTCTGGGCATCCCACAACCTCCTTGATAACAGCTTCCTTTATTTACAGGGAAGCAGGACTATTTGACCCCGGACTGTTTGCCCCCAGTCAGTTCAACTCCAATGCATTTCTATACAATTTCATGTTTAAATTTATATGTATTGTATATGTGATTTTTTAATAGACAGTTCGACCCCAGACTATTTGATCCCAAATATATTCTTTTAAGTACTTTATCATTAAGTTATTAATTAATCAGTTATTCAATAACACTGTTAATTTTTTCATTGTAAATATATTTTTTATTAATATTTTTACTTTATTTATTACATTGGTTAGTATAAATATAGCATTTAAATATTTAACATATAATAACTAGTGTTATGTTTTAACATATTATGACTACTGCTACTTTATAAAATACTTTATAACATATGTTTTCCATCAGTTAAATATATATTTTTATATTATGTTGATATGTTAACTAATCTATTATCTACTATAAATAATTTCTTTAAAATTAAATGAAATCAATTTTTTATTCATTTTAGTTATAGGATTTTTTTGTCACATCTCTGCATAATATTATTGTCTGATCATGGTTGTATTTCACAAAGCAGTTATATATCCTCATGACTTCTTTTTTTTTTTGAGGCAATCTTTGACATTTTCTCAGTAACTATGTGGATACATAAGCAGTATATAACATTTTTTCTTTACGTCAAAATATCTGTGGCTTATTTTTTCTTGCTTTGCCATTTCAGTGGGGTCAAACTGTATGGGGTCGAACTATTTGGGGTCAAAACATCCAGTACCCTGAAAAGGATGGGGACTACCATCCAAGTTTTTCCTTTACCCGAGAAGGCAAGGGATTTTATTCCAGGATGTTTCTGTTCTCCAGGAAGGAAGGCACCTAGAGGCCAATTCTGAATCTTTCTCAGCTCAACAGTTTTCTAAAGGTCCCCATCCTTTTGGATGTTGTCTCTTTAAATCTTGTTCCCTCTTATTCTTCCCCAGGCATTTCTGGTATCTCTGGATCTCAAGGATGCCTACCTAAACATCTCCATCCATCTCCTTTTCAGAAAGTTTTTGCATTTCTATTCTTCTTCTTTAGCTTGTCAGTTATCTGCTGTGCCCTTTGGCCTCTCTGCTGCCACAAGGGTATTCACCAAATGCCTCACTCCTGTCATTACTTTTTGCAGGATGTAAGGGGTTCAGATCTTTCCTTATTTAGATCTGCTCATTCCAGCTTCACCCCCCATGAGGTTCTACTTTAGGAACTCTAGTTTATTTTTTCCCATAAACTTTCAAAAATTAGTCATGATTCCTTCTCAGCATCATTTTTTCAGTTGCAGGATCCAGACCATTCCCATGTTGACATCCCTGCTTACTGTTAGAAAAATATGTATTTGAACATATATAAAGTGCTAGTTAAAAAGCAAATAGTGTATAATGCATTTTATTCTATTATTAATATGGCAATAAGAATGATTTTACATGTAATTGCTTAAAGCTTTGGAACTGCAGTGTATTTGAACTCTGACCCTGGCAGTAGCCAGCTCAGCAAACTTATGTTTTCACTAATAATTATCTGCTGGGTCAGAAAATTAAATGTATAAAGCATTGAAAATCTTCTTCTCCTTCCTTTGGAACAATTGGCCTTGTAAATGTTATCAAGATAAGATGCAGCTGTTGAAAAAATGTTGCAAAAAAAACAAAAAAGTGTATTACAAAACTAAACCAGCTATTGTATCCGAGCAGGCCTAAAACCTTAAAAGAATAACATTTACTAAAAGACATTATGACTGACTAGGTGCTCTTTTTTAAATATGTAACATCAGCAATCTTTATAAATAAAATGTTGTAAACCATAGTAATGTGCACAAATTAAAAAGTAAAAACTATAAAAATTGTATACTTCCTGTATCATGTCAGACAATAGTGTACACTAGTAACCTTTTACATCTGAGCCTCCTGTGTTATAATCTTTATTTTTATTTAACACTTACCCCCAAGGCTCTCTATCTCTGATTGCTTTTTCCCAATCTCTTCTTCTTCCTCTGGCTATACAGTCACAGCCAGGGATTTTCTCAGGATTCTCTGGTTCATGACTTCCATCATTCCTATATCTGAAAAAGTCATTGGTACCTCAAGTTAGTGCAGCTTCAATGCTGTTTTCCTCTGGATTCCCTAGTTCTTTTCCTTCCCTGTCTCAAGCTCAAGCTTCACTGGTGGATCCATCATCTGTATTTCAACCCTGGGGCTTCTTTTCCAACTTTTAGCCCCATTTCAAGAGTTCGTTCCAGATGCCTTGGACAGAGCAAAATACAGTGACAGACTCTTTGAGCAGGTTCAGCTCACAGGCTCACGAGTGGATGTTTCACAAATATGTGTTTCTGCACATTATTCATTGGTTTGGTATTCCTCAGGTAGATCTTTTTGATTCCCCTCTAAACAGACAAGTTCCTCTCTTCTTTTCCAGCATCCCAAGTCCTCTGACCTGGAAGGTGCGCCCTACTTTTTACTTGGAAAGGGATGTTTCTCTGTACTTTCCCTCCCCTTTCTCTGATTCTGAGGGTCCTACACAAGATCAGACAAGACTCTCCCAAAATCTTGCTAGTGACTCACTTTTCACCCAGACAGCATTGACTCCTCCTCCTTCTTCATCTGACCAGGGGCAATAAGACAAGGGGTTCCTTATCTATCCTGACTTGTCTACTCTTCAACTGATTTTGTTGTTAATAGGGTTTTGATCCCTTTTAGGCAACTCTTTTCTGAGGAAATGCTTTGGGTCCTGTAGTAGGCCAGGAAGCCAACCAGGAATCATATTTGTCCAAGTGGAAGAGATTTTCTGTCTGGAACCTTTCTTGTCACCATGAGACCTTTTCACCTGGGATTCCTCTGGTTGTCTCTTATTTGTGTGATTTGCTGGGTTTGCATATTCTTCAGATGAAGCTCACCTCTCAGTAAATTCTGCTTGTCTGCCATTTACTCTTCCTTTGACCTCTAGGTTTGTAGGTTTGAGGTCAAACAATTTCTTAAAGGCATCCTTCATGTCAGACCTTTCAGGAACCCTGTTCCACCTTCTTGGGACCTCAGTTTTGTTCTTGAAAAATTGACTCAGGTTCCCTTTAAGCCTGCTGCTTCCGCATCATTGCAATATTATACTTGGAAGACTGTTCTTCTTTTGGCCCCTACTTCAGCTAATATAGTATCTGTGCTTTGGGCTCTTATGACTGTTCCTCCCTTGTTGTTTTCCACAGGGACAGGGTGTCTCTTCATCCTAATCCTTCTTTTATACCCAAAGTGGTCAATGAGTTGTCTCTTAATCAGGCTATTCATTTGCCTTCTTTTTTTCCTTCTTCTGCCTGTGAGAAGGTTCTGCACACCTTAGATTTTCATGGGCAGCTCAGATATTATTAGGATAAGATGGGTCTACTTCACCCTGTCAAAGGCAGACAGTATCGAAGCTGATATTGCCGGCACCAAAATGTCAAAAGCGAATGTCATCACGTGTGTAAATGGAAATCTCTGTAAGGGGAGATTTCCATTTACTGCAATGTAGTGCAATCTCTGAATTGGTATATTTAAGTATCAGGGTGTGGGGGTGCAAGGGGGCTTGCCCCCCTGCATAGAGCAATTTGTGTTGTGTTTGGGTGTTTTTTTTTTTCTTTGTGTGTGTTCGATGTTCGGGGGTTTTGACATTTTCGTGGCAATTATTATGCTGTCAACAGTTTGAGTTTTCAACAGCATAATATAAACGTGATAAGACTGAGACTATTTGCAAATCTAAGCAGCTTCTTCCTTCTTTTCATCCAAGGTCTTTGGGTTTGCCACTTTTTAAAAAAAACAATCTCTTCTTGAATTCCTAAGGCCATTTTTTTTGTTAGTCTTTTCATGGTAAATGTCTTTACTTTTCTGTAAAAGCTCATTCTACCAGAGTTGTTGCTTCTTCTGGTGCCTTTTTCAAAGGCCTGGATAAAGATTCCATCCATGAGGCTGCTACTTGGACTTCTGTTTATACCTTCACTAAACATTACAAGTTGGATGTTGTTTCCAGAGCAAGATGGCTTTGCCAGAGCTATCCTGAATGGGTTTCTAGAGGGCTCCTCTAGACCTTCCTCCTTCCATGTTTCCTCTTGAATTTTTGTAAGGAGTACCTCAACAGGGATATGGAAGGAGATAATACAGTTGTGTAAAATCTTACCAGTAGATATCCTTCTCTTTACTGTTGCAGTATTCACTGCCTCCCTCCTCGCTCCTTCTGCTCTGCTCTAGTCCTCCTGCCTTCCTGGCTAGAGATTTTCTTTTTCCTCCTTCTGGAAGTGCATGTTACCCCTGGTCACTAGGGGCATTCTGTTCCTCCTGGGGCTTTTGAATTCTGAAGTGTGTGCATCTGTACATTATCTGTATGTCCTACACCTTACGCAGGGAGAATACATGTGATGTATGATGCCTGCAAACTCTAAAGGCTTTGGTATACCGGCTGGCCGTTGGGCTATCCTTGGCAGAAGATCCCTTACCTATGGAATACTGCAAGAGTGAAGAGAAGGACATCTACTGTTATGGTAAGATTTTATTCACCTGCAGTATCTCAGTTTCACATTCTTCCACTGTTTGGTATAACAGAATCATAACGGTATGGTAACACTGCTTTAGTTACTGGATAGGCTTGTTCATAGAGCTCAGGGACTCCTAGATAGTTTAATTATAATTTCATGTTCTGAACAATATATCTGTACACGTTTCTCATTAATTTAATCTCATCCTGAATCTTCATGATTTTGTTTTTAGTTTTTTGCTGTAATAAATAAATATATTGTGTTCAAATTCTACTTGGGAAAGTTTGTTATTGAGGATATCTATGCACCAATCATTTGAATTAGTTTCTTTAATTTAAAAGATGTCTGCAGCTGCTGAAGTGAGAGTCTTAACCTGCTCTTCTTGACTTTCAGTTTTGCTGATAATCTTATTTGTTGTTTCTGATATACAGCTGTTATTATGCCCTTCAGTATGACCAGTCAAAGCACTCAGTTTGAGCATGCTTTCAGTGTAAATTTAAACATAAAAATAAAACACCTGAGCTTGTTACTTCCTATTCTGCCATGTCTGAAGAGATAAAGTTCTTGAATCCTGCAAAGAATCACCATAGTTTATTGTTGCCGGATGAGTTAAAAAGCTTGGGAAGGGAATACAGCTTTATGAGGAAATGTGATCTGTATCACTCTCATGAAATTGTGTTTCACTCACATGGAGGTAAAAGTCAGTGTTTGGTATTTATGTTGGTTATAAATAGCCCTTATACATTTATAGGTATATACTAGACTACAAACAATGTGGGCCTTTATAAGCTTAGCTGTGCAGTTCAGCCAGGGTTGCCAGATTTCCAGCAGGGACAACTGAAGACCAAAAAACAGTGGCTCTGCTAGATGGAATTTGAGGCATCTGAAATAAGTGACACATGAGCCAAAAAACTATCAGGTCATTCCTATGTCTGCCCCTGTCTTCCATTTATCCCCCCAATGGATTTTGTTGGTGACTTAGTCTCATGCCCATACATTTTACAGTCAGAGCCCATGTCCAGTCATTCTCCATGTCTGCAAACATGCTGACTTTTGTGTAAGTAATCTTTTAGCATTCCTCCAACCTCGAAGCTTGTGGTTCAGCCTTTACACATCATCACTCATCATAAATCACCTTCCTCTACCCTGTGTCTTGTAATGACACTGCCTCTCCTCTCCCTATGTCAGTCATGTTTTGCTATGTCCAGCTTACAGGCCTTCATATATCCTTTTAAGTAAATGAGACTCCATCAACAATTTATGGACTTTAAACTGCAACACTTAAACTCATACAACTATCTATAAAAAAAAAAAAAAAAAAAAAAACAAACAAAGCGGAGGCTGGCTGGGATCAGGCTGCTGATCTTCAGTTCAGCACAGTTGTGTCCATATGTATCATGAACATTTATTAGGAGGGATTATGTTAGCAGTTTCTAAAGGATATGGGGGAGGAGTATGTTAGTTACTGTCTGCCTCTGACAGTCAGAGGCATGGGGGGCCAGACGGAAGGTGAATTTCCCATATTCCATCCATTAGTCAAGGTTACTCTTAAATAGGGTTAGGAATGGACTCTGCGTCAAATAGATGAATCCACTTGTGACTGCCTCACTCCAGTCTCCCCCTGTTGTCATCTATCTTTTTTCTCTTTGGATACACCACTATTTTAGCTTTGACATAATATTTAGAAATTCCCATCCCACCATGTACAGTTAAATAACTTAAGTTCTCAGCCATCTCCACAAGGACTGCCTTATGGCATTCTGCTAAAAGTTCATTTCTCTCCTGTCTTGCTTTTCCACCCTTTATTTCTCTTGGTAATCTTCGAATTTCCACTTCTAATGTCTTTTCATCTAGTGGTATCTTCATCTCATCTCTCAGTTTTTATCATTCCCACAGCCTCACTCTAACTGACTGTACTTTGGACCACTTCTCATTCCTACTGTACAACTTTTTATAAAACTCTGCCATTATTTCCATTTTACCATCTGTCTCTCGACTAATTTCTAATTATTTTCGTCTTCCTTCATTCTCTAGAATGAGAGTTTTGCATGTTTTTTCTCATTTCATCTAACCAAAATCCTTATGCCTAAACATTTAAACAACAGCTACTTGAATACATTTAAATTACCACATCCCCCCTTTTTATAACAATGATAAAGGAAATCTATGAAAATAATCTAGCATATGTTAAATTAGGTCCCTTTACTTCCAAAGCAATCCAGATCACTAGAGGTACTAGACAAGGATGTCCCATGTCCCCTATCCTTTTTGCTCTGGCCATAGAAATACTTGCCATTTTAATACGTAATAACCCAAAGATAAGAGGTATTAATACATATATGACCAATATATTTTTAAAATAATGATGTTTGCTGATGATGTCTTACTTACCTTACCCAACTCTAAAGAAGTGTTAGGTGAAGTGGATATAGTAACAACAAATTTCCAAAAAATCTCAGGACTCTCATTCAACAAATCTAAATGAAAATATTTATTATTAAATAAAAAAAAGAACATACAGGTTCCAGTTAATCATATTATTGGAAACCAAGTTTCAAATCTAGACTATTTAGGAATAGTCCTAGGCAAGAATATAGAGGAACCCTTACAGCTTAACTATGCTAAAGCCATAGACTTAATCAAGACATTAATAATCAAATGGAGTAATTTGTTTATAGGTTCATAGGTTCATAATAGGCTATCTTCCCTAGGGCATTTATGAGCCTAGCCAAAGTGTGTTTGGCTTTCACCGCCCATTTTAAATTAATTTTGCTATGCCCTTTTTCGAGGTTAGTATACTGTGCCTCTGTCTAACAGTGACACAGAAGTGATACCCGGGGTAAATCTACGATCTCCCATCCACTCATCAAGATTCCTCTTGAAGAGAGTCAATGAGGGACTCTGCCTAACTTGGACTGGGATTTTATTCCAGAGTGAAGGGAGCCTCTGGGTTATGAATCTGTCCCTCCAGCATGTCCTGTTTATTTCATTGCTGAGGTTCAAGTCTCTCGAGCGTGTAGCTCGATGGGATTTGGATTTTCTGAGGTGCAGTATGTCCATTAATTCCGGGTTGGACATGGCTTTATACGTCAGGCACAGATCGCCTCTGAGCAGGCAGTATGCCACTGAGTAGAGCTGGAGTTTCTTTAACCAGGCAGCATATGGCATCTGTTTGATCCCTTTGATCCTCTTGGTGAGGTACTTTTGGTTTCTTTCCATTTGCTGCAGGTGTCTGGTAAGGTACATCCCAAAAGGGGCATTGTACTCAATTATGGGCCTGATGAGGGATGAGTAAAGAGGCACAATGACCTCCCCTGATCTAGATGTGGATCCCTTCATGATTAGGTGGGCTATATAAAATGTTTTTCTAACCACTTTGGCCACGTGGTTGTCAAATGAGAGATTGCTATCAACTTGGGTCCCCAGGTCCCTAATTACTTCTTCTGTACTTAATGGATTACCACCTATGTGGTAATTTGTGGCACTTTGTTTTGCCAAAGGGGATGACTATACCACTTTTGGCGTTTAGCTTGAGGCCATGGCTCTGGCACCAGTTGTCTGTTTCTATGAGGCCCTTTTGGAGGATTCTTGTGTCGGCTGGAGTATCGATTATGGCGCCTAGTTTGCAGTCATCTGCAAACTTGGTCAGCCACCGTCCTTCCATGTTGGCCTGTACCTCCGAGAAATATATACCGAACAAGGGAGGTCCCAGGACTGAGCCTTGTGGGACGCCACTTGTAACTGGTTTGGTGTCTGACATGGCTCCAGCAATTCTAACCCTGTGGGTTCTGTCCTTGAGCCAGTTTGCAACCCATCTAGTGACATAGGGGTTTATATTTAAGCTGGTGAGCTTATCTATAATGCCCGAGTGGGATATTGTATCGAAGGCTTTTGCGAGGTCCAGGTAGGCTGTGTGGACCACCTTCCCCTTGTCAATGGCCTTGGTGACTGTTTCAAAGAAATCAACCAGGTTTAAGAGGCAGGATCTGCCCTTAACAAAGCCAAACTGGGTAGGATCCAGTGTCTGTAGGTCCCCAATATCTTTATTTATGAGATCCATGATGATCCTTTCCATAGCATTGCAGACCAAGCTAGTCAGGCTTATGGGGCGATAGTTTCCAGGATCTGTTGAGGCACCACCTTTGTGGAGAGGGACCACTGTTACTGTACGCCACTCTTTGGGTACATATCCTGTAGTAAGGCTGAGATTGAGCAGTAGTTTTATGTTTGGGTTTAGCTCTTCTTGGAGTTCATGTAGGATGCAGCCGAACACCATCTGGTCCCATTGATGCTGTGTTTTTGCTTTGGAGAGGGCAGCTCTCACCTGAGCATCTGTGATGTCAAGGTGAGAGCACTTTGGTGGGCTAGATATCTGCCCTTTTGGTGGGGAGAAGTTTGCGCTGAACCTGTCAGCTAGGATGTTGGCAATGTCTGTGGGTTCGGTGTATTTTTTGTCATTTTGGACTAATTCTGAGCATATCTGGGAATCCCCACCCAGGTTCCTAACATAACTAAAGAAAGCCTTGTGATTATCCTTAGTGTCCTGTGCAATTTTTTCTTTCGAAGCTGGCCTTAGACGATTTTATGAGTGCCCGTAGTTTTTTGCTAATACTGATCAGAGATGCCTTCCCTTTTTGGGATTTTGCTCTATCATGTAGTAGATTCCTCCTTCTATTGTATAGTTTCTTTATGGCTGGGGTCCACCAGACAGGACGTCTGCCTTTGGAGGATTGGGACTTGGTTTTATTTGGGATTGCATGATCCATGCATTCCTGAAGGTGTTCATAGAATGCGTTTATAAAGGATTCTGCAGTCTGGGCCGTATTTTCCACAGGCCCGGGGGCTTTGAAGGATTCCACCTCGGTTTTGAGGAGTGTGAAATTTGCAATAGAGAAACATTATAACATTTGATGATAGGTTACAACTGATAAAAATGGTTTTGTTACCTAAACTTTTATATATAGCACAAGTCCTTATACTTCCACCAGGAAAGAAAATCCTTAAAGAAATCACTTCAACTCTCATGAAATTCCTATGGTATCCCAAAACAAATAGAGTGGCATATCCTCATCATATCATAAAATGGGAACAAGGGTGTTAAAATTCCCAGAGATTGAAACTTATATAAAGGCATCTGTAATTAAAATAGTAATGAATTGGATAAATCCTAGATACTCTTCCAATTGGAAACAGTTACACTCCATTATACTAATGAATGAAAATTGTTTATCAAAGAATGCTTTGGTAACTGACAAAGATACAAGATATGGTACTATTTAAGTTTAAATTTATAGTATAGTACAACAAAATTAACTAAACTAACACGAATAAACAATATTTTGATATGTTTAGAAAATTCATTAACATAAATTTAGATATAAAACTGTGGCATAGATTTTTAATACCATTTACTATTGCAAGGGATTTCCCTGATAAAACACAGAGAGATTTTTGGTTTATGGGAAAATAATGACCTATTTTGTTGGTTGCCATGTATTGAAAACCAACAAGCTTTGAATACACAAAGTATATTGTCAACCTATGGCCTATCCCCTAATGACTGGTTGGTTCTTCAGGGTGTGACAGCATACACTAAGAATCTGTGTAGAATAATACATATCTCATCCTTCTAAACTGTACCAAAAATTATAAACTGGATTTTTGGAATTCTATATAATATCAATGTTAATAATGAATTATCATATCTATATAACACTTTGTCTATAAGACAGCTCCTAAAGTTTCTTATTGGCAATACCTAACTAAAGGATTTCAAGTATCATTATCAATGGAAGATAAAACAAACATTTTATTTTCAGTTAAAATAACTTACTCAATTTTGGAGGATTTTTCAGTGGAAATTTCTACACATATTCTTTCTGACACATGAGAAACTCTCAAAAATGAACCCTTCAAACAGCAACTTATGTTGGAGATGTCATCTGTCCACTAATGCTGACTGGTCTCATATTTTTTATGACTGTACTAATATTAAACCATATTGGAATGAGTTAACACATTTCTTCAAGCTGTCTATACTGATATATGTGTTTTGATGAAGTATTTAATTTGATTGAATGTTGTTAATAGTAATAATATGAAGAAATATGACCTGTATTTGTTGTGGACAATGTTACTAATAGCCAAAAAATGTATAACTAGAAGATTGAACTCTAATGTAACACCCACAATGGAGGAATTCCTATCATCACTGAAGAAATGCATACTAATGGAGAAAATAACTTTTCCTAAGCCATTGGTTAATAGTCCACAGGGGAAAGTTTTGCATTTGATTGATACCCTACAGATGGAACCAAACTCTTCCTATCATAGTTTATATATTAACTTATTATTTAACTACAAATGTTTTTATCTGAATCCTTTTTGTCAGAGAGAATGTAAGTACTGTAAATAGTTATTGAATGTTATGTATGTATTAAATTATTGTGTTATTTCATCAAAATAAAAATCATTTGAGTAAAAAGAAATTACTTTGTTTGTGTCTTTTGGCTTTTCCCGGTTAGGGGTCGCCACAGCGGAACTCCGGTCCTCTAATGATTGACAGTAGATTTGTACGCACAACCTTCAATGAAGGAATGCCCATTCACGCATGTCGATACACAGAAGACGCTCTAACTGAGAATCGAATGGGCAACGTCTAACTGTGAGGCGACAATGATACCGCAGTACCACCACCGCAGTAAGACAGTAAAAAGAAATTACTACATTTTATTAAATTACATTTTATTAAATTATGTCCACATCGGTATCATATTCCTCCTTTTGTCTTTCCCATTAAATTATTTAAATTTTCTCATCCATTTTTCTTTCTCCATCCTTCTTTTTTCTCATTATTTTGGTCAATTTCATTTTACGTTCCTTTCCTTCTCCTTTCTGCTCTCTTTTCCATTAACTCTGTATTTTTAATTCACTTTTGTTCTCTGTTCTCCTATAGTTTTCGGTACATCTGCAGTCTTTTCCTCTTCTCCATTATTTTGTGAATGCCATTATCACATAGACTTCTCCCTTGCTTTCCCTCAGGCTGAAAATATATCCTACTGACTTTCTAACGTGCTTCAATTTATTGTCTCCTCTCCATATTTTTTGTCTCCATGTATTCTGTCAGTTTACTTCATTAATGTTCCTTTTACTGGGCATTTATCCTACAAAACAATGTATTCTTCTCTTGATCTGCTATGAGGTTGAATTTTCACAGATAATTTTATATGTTGTCATTCTTCTAACCTATCCCATTCTGTATACTCTTTTGAAGAAATGCTGTACGACTTTCATAGGAGTTATGCAGACTCCCTACTTTCAGTAACCCCCATTCACTTAGTGCCACTTTAATCCATGCATCTTCCATTTCCTAGTTCACTGTTTTTGCTCTCTTGCACAGCAGTAAAAGAATCCCTCTTCTACCATCTACCTGATGGCATCCATGCCCAAAGTATCCCCCCCATCACCATTTTCTGCCATCTTAGATTTATCTCCTGTGGCAACATTATGTCCACATCATCCTGTAAAATCATTGTCTGCCCTTCCTTTTCACTTCATTCAAAGTACTCCCTGCATCGCATGTAAATGTCCTCCAGCTTCCTCCACAATTGATCTCCCACTTTTTTACAATCCTTTCCCTTCACTCCTGTGCTTTCCAGCCTTTTATCACAAGCTAGATAAAAATACAGCAGTGCAAGACATTCTTGAGCTGTAGAAACCATGCATAGTTCCTTACTTTGCATAGATGGTAACCCCTCTTCTACCGCTTTCATTGCTGTTTCATCACTCACTTTTCTTTCTTTTCTTCTACATCACCCTTGACACTCAATTTCATATTTACTCCATGCAACACACAACCTCCTCCTTTTCCCTCACCTGAATTACTCTTAACAGTATTTTCCCTGTTCATTTCCTTATCTTTTTGTTTTCATCCCTCCTGCATTTACTATTGTTACCCCATGCTTCTTTTAACTTTTTTCTCTTCTCAATAGCATTCAGTGTTTAATATTTATAAAATAAAATTATTATAAACACATAAAAATATTTAGATCCATCAGTGTATTTGCTTAACTCAGTCTGTTTTACTAACTTCATTACTCACCCCAAAGAATAAAATTTACAGTTACTTCTGCAGCAATCATTACTAACTCTGAGACAGTGTTTATTATATCAAAGACTGATGTAAGTCAGTTCATTCACATCTTAACATTCTGTGAAAACCACCACCTCCATTTTAGACACAAGAGCTTTTTTCTGCCCTTATAGCCAAGACTCCCCTTAGTTTGTTACCCTTTACAAGTTTCTTCCAGTCCTGTTTTAAACGTTTGACAACTTCCTGCTTCCTACAGACAAACTTACATGGTTTTATTCCCTCATTCTCTATTTGCCTATCATGTGACTCTGACCCAAGTAATGAGATAGTGCTTCCAGGTTGCCCTTGAACAGGAACCCTTTTGACAAAGTGGGCTTACCTTGTTAACAAATGTATATAAAATAGACACTCGCTTAATCGTTTCCTATTTTATTTTAACAGTGACTTTCATTGTTCCCCAACTGATAATATTTCTCATTCCTCTGTGAACTGTTTACACAGTTTCCTCCACCTGTCAGGCCAGCTTTGGACTCACTCCTAGCTTGTCCAACCCTTTAATCATTTTCCGTATGTACCCTAATACTTAATTTCTCACTCTACATTTTTCATTTTGAATGCGTCCGTCTTCCCTGACATTCCCCTCCTGTGCTTTCTGTTCATCACCACCCTGTTGAGTTAAGCTCTGCCTTGCATTTCATAACATTATGCCTCCTTGGTTTAGGCATCGCATTCAGCAATTCTCATCACCTCTTCTTTCTCTTCAGTCATTACCCATTTGTATTTTGCCCTTTAGCTTAGCATAGATTCAAACTTTCAAATGAAAACATTTTGAAAAAAATTCAAAATTGTACTATGTAAAATACTATGGAAGGAGTGGTTGATCTAGCAGAGAAAGAGAGAGATGTTTATATAATGTACTGACACAAACATTGCTGCTTTGACGGACAGTCTTCCTTTCCCTCTTTTCTCATCCCTGCTTATCTTTTTTCATTTTTCTACCATGGCTGTTCTGATATATTATTGCTTTGCATAACTCTTCCCTGATTCACCAAGGTTATGCTCTTGCATACATACAACTGTCTTTTTGCAATAAAACCTGAATGCATCAGTCCTCTGAATTCAGGACTATAGGTCATAATTCCTTTTATACATCATATTAAACAGATACAGTTGCTGGCTCTCTGTCATTGCTTCCACTCTCCCTATGACCATTCAATCATACCCCTCGCACTATTCTTTGTAATCAGAAAGATGAGGAAGGAAGTTCCTTTGTCATCTTTCCTGTACCAAGTCATTTAATTTCCTAAGATTCTTTATTCCAAACTATTGTCGTTTTTCATGTTTGAATTGGAACAATAACATTCCATGCCTTGTTTAGTTACAGGGTGTTTATGATTTGCTGACAGATTAGACATTTTTAGAAGGATGGATGCATCTCTTCATCTGGAAAGACATTGAATTGAACTCATTGAAATTAATACCCTGCCACTGTACACATCATCCACCACTTCTACATGAATCCCCTGCCACTATACCCATCATCCTCCACTTCTACATGAATCCCCTGCCACTATACCCATCATCCTCCAGTTCTACATGAATCCCCTGCCACTATACCCATCATCCTCCACTTCTACATGAATCCCCTGCCACTATACCCATCATCCTCTGCTTCTAAATTAATTCACTGCCACTATACCTATCATACTCCTCTTCTACATGTTTTTACTCTGGGGTCCACCATCTCTTAATCTGTGGCCCTATCTTCTACTTCTTCTTGCCACATTTACTCATAGCTATGTGTCTGTTTGGTCTGAGGAGCAATATATTTTGCTTGTTACCAGACTAGATACGTATATGTTTTCAGTCTTATCTTTCTTTTCAGTCAACAATACTACATGAGCCCAAAAGTTGCAGATGCAACTCCAAATCAAACCGACTTTTCACTTTATACATGACCAATTTAAGAATTCCAGATAGATGTACTTTACACAACTCTTTTCATTCTCACCCCCTCCTTTTATTCTCTGTCTACATGATCAAACTTCCTCTTGATCTGTCTCTCCTTGCTGTCTTATGATATGCAGAAAATATGGTCCTATACTGCTCAGATCACAGTTTGCGTTCATTACAGCATGATCTATCAGCTGAATTCCATTCTCTCATCCAATGGACTAATAATAAAAATAAGAACTCAACTCATGAAAAACAAAAATTACACTATTTGGGACCAGACAGAAACTCAGTAGAATTCACAAATGCCTGATAATCCATGATCATAATAATACGCCACTAGAAATATGTCTCCTCTTTCAAGTATCTTGGAAGATGGTTAAACCATTTTCTCAGTTTCTGTGTAGACATAATGGCAATATCCATAAAAAGTTAACTCACTCCTTCTTTGGACCCCAAAAAATATACCCCTTTTCTCTCTTACTCTTAATGGTCAGCCACTGGTGAAGGTATTCTTGGAAATCCAAGTACTATCCTGACCTGGAAATGGTCCCCCCCTTGTCCTAGCAGTAGCATTCAGTAAATATTGTGGACATAGCAACAATCTCAAAAAAATGGCTGATCTTTTCACCCAGTCTTCTAGAGATAAGAAGTACTGCTTAACTTTGAAAAAAGCTAAATGACTTCCAGTTAAGCAAAGAACTGATTTACTCCTTGGCTTACAATTATTCTGACAGTTAATGCAGTATAGTAATCCTACTTTAACCTTTAAACTAATAAAACAAACCCCCAACTACAATTTCGGAAATCTCGACCATTCAGGTTCACTGCTGCAAACCATTCAATCCAAACTGCATGCTTCATGCCATTCCTTTTCAGTTTTAATCACCAAACTCTATGAATTCCTTGGCTTCTTTGCAATCTAAATGTCACCTCTTCGTATTCTAAACTCCATGCTCTGCCTATCTTGCAATTCAAGCTAAATGGAAATATACCTCATCAGTTCAAATAATGTAACCCATCCATTTAATCTGTCCTAACAGTCTCTCTCAGTTCATCTATCCCCTTTATATTTCCACCATTAATTCCATGACTAGCTATTTGCTATATGTCATGTATTTAATGTACAGTTTTTTCATGTACGGTATTTTTGCAATTGTACTCTCGTACTATAATTGTTGAACACTGTATCTCTCATAGTTTTGTATATCCTGGCCTGAGTCAGATAAAAATATCCAGTTGATACACTGACCATAACTGTGTGATTGTCATGATATGTGTTAAACACTCACTGTAATTGTACTGCAGCTGCCTAACATCTTTAAGTAGAAGGTGAGTAATATCTAAAGATCATCTGAGAATATTAGTTGGGTAAAGACCATTCTGATCTAATTTAGAACATTTTATGATCCTTATGATTACCTTATTGAGAATTATCTATGTTCATCATATTGATCACTGGTTTAGTAACCTTAGCATGGGTTATATCTTGCCAAGTAAATAATAGCCAGACAGTTTCCAATGCTTCAGACTACCTTCTACCCACCCAAAGTGTCAGGCAGCTTTAGCTGAACTGACTAAAAGATGAGTTTCGGCACAAAGCCTTTCAGCGCTTTACTAACGCCGAAGAGTACACTCCTTTGAGGCTTTCGAAGATCAGCGTTCAGTTTATGTTGCTCCTTTGCTGGGCAGATGAGCTCTGTTTGCTGAAAGAAAAACTTCCATTTTTTTATTTGTATTACTCTTTTCGCACTTTTATTTTAGAAAAGTTGCTTTAAAGTTAGTAGGGTTGTGTTTAATGCATTGTCAGATGACTAACACTTTTGAACAGAGCACTTGTTTTTCCTGGCAGTTTAAAAGTGGTGTAACGTAACTGAAAACATTTTTTCTGTGTAGAAATTGTGTTCATTTTTTGTCTGTGTGGCTCACATAGTATTCTAAAGCACATTTTACTGTGTTTTTCTGTAAAAAAAAAAGAAACTTTTGTAGACTGGTAGTGTTTACCTGCATTTACGAGTGGCTTGTCTTCCCCAGGAAAGAGGAACTATTTTTAGCTTGAACACGGAACAGACTACCAGGCCCATGGCTGGTCCTTCTTCCAGCCACAAAAAAGAAGAAAATAAAAAGCAAACAGCCTTTGCCACTACAGCAGGCTAGCAATTTGCCTCAGGTGCAGGTGGGTGACTGTGCTGTTGCCATTTGTTGTACATCAGAGCACTCATCTTTTACCTAAAATCCCTCTGATGTAGCACCTACATCCACCATAGACCAGGGGTTAGTCACATCCTCTGTGGCTGTTGTGGTACCCTAAGTGGACAAGGAAGAAATACTCTTGTTGGTCCCAGGAGAGGGTACAGGGAAGGTCTCCCTGTTGTGTCAAAATGCTGTACCCATCCTTGGGGAAACTGCTGCGGCCACAGGTAACAGTGATGGACTAATTTTCCTGTAAAAAAAAAACAGAAAAACAAGCATGTATCTACTACTCCTCAAATTTCTTTGGATAGGAGTACTTTACTGTGTCTGGCTCAGAGTTTAATTTAGGATATTTATCCTTCTTGCAAAGTAGTTTCTGGTAAAAAAAAGAGGGATTCCTATTCTCCTGAAGACATTCAAGACTCTGAATGTGAACAGGGAAAATGCAGGGATGAATACAGGTTTATTCGTCAGGTTTCTGGTACAGACTCAGAGGAGAGTTTCTGATTCTCCTTGTGGGGGGTTCTATTGCTAGAATGTCCCAATGTTTTTAGTGGAAGAACACTGTGGTTTCTCAGGCCCTCAGAAAAAACTATGAATTGTTACAAAATGATTTTCCAAATCCTGCACCCATTCCTCCTTTTCTGTCTGTTTTAGAGGCTTTGTATTACTGCCTGCAATTTTCTTGATAGTCAGCCAGCTGCCCCTAAAAAGGCAGATAGGATGTATAAAAGTTCCTTAGTCTTCTACATTTTTATAGACTATTCCCAAACCGACCCTGCCGCTGTAGCTTTAGTTAATCCCACTGCTGCTAAGCATCTAGTCAATTTCAATCCTACCCTTTCTGATAAAACTGGGAAGATTATTGATAAGTACGGGAGAAAAATGTACACTTCTACAACTTTGATTTTCAAAATTTTAAATTGTCAGACTCGTATGTTAAAGTTTGTTCTGACTAACTGTGAAATTATGAGGAATGTTTTGTCTGCAGTTTCTTCTTGTGAGGAAATTATGCTTTAATTAACTTATTAGAATAAGAATAATACAGAAAGATGCAGTTGTTTTGGTATTAATACCAATGGTCCTAGCCATATGTGACAAATCCAAATAAAAAGCATCCTTCTATCAGAATCTGAATTTGCTGCATTGTATAAATACATCTTTTCTGAATGATGTGGCAATTTGGAATTAGAATATATGGTATGGAGAGTGCAGGGGGTCTTCTGTTTGGGGTTGAATGAGTATGGCAAAGTCCACCAAAAGAAAAAAAAACATGACTTATTTGTCCTTTTCTAAGTTGGCGGAATGAAGTAGAATGGCATTCGATGAAGTCAGCTTCAGTACATATCTTGGCTTTTCATACATTATCATACCTCTCAGGTATACTTTAAACCTTGAGAAACAGCAGCAATGATCTAGTGAGCTTCAAGTAATTTGAAATTAAGGAATAGAAAACAGCTACCTCCCATTTCTGCCAATGTACTACTTTTGTAGATTTATGAGTGCATCACAAATAGACAATAACTGAAATCAAAGAGTAATACAATAAACTGTGCAGGTAATGCACACTGTCTAGTTATTCTTTTCCTTGGGTTATTTATAGCAAAACCAAGCCAGGAAATGCTTTCCCATTGGAGCAGATTCTCAGCTGAGGCAGCCATTTGTTAAGCAAAGCAATAATCCCCATAAGGGTGGGTGTTACTGTGTAGATAACATCCACTCAGGGGGTGTTATGAAGCCTGACAACATGGAAGGGTGTTATTTACACAGTAACAGACACCTTGGAGTGCATTAATGAGCTTAGAGAATGGGCTGTCTGTAAAATTGTTGTGTTTTACTTATTTTTTTTATTACTATATTATTTTTTATATATATTTTTGATGTAAAACAGTTCCTCCACCTAATGTTTCAAAGTTGCTGTAGCGTATGTAAATGGTGTTGAAGGAAGCATTTTCCATTTAATATATAACATTTAAAGAAATATCTAGATATCTACTTGATCCCTCAGTCGGGGATTGAAATCACTAAATAATGACATACATTTGACTTTCAAACATTATGTCCTTCAGAAAATTCATGTTAACACAGATCCTGTTATTTAAGCTACTTTGTAATTTTATAAGAACAATATTTAAAATCTGTTCTTATTTTGAACCTTTGCTCCCCCTTTATTTTAACTTTATCAAGATATCTTAAGCTAAAAGGTGGAGAGGTATGCAAACCTCTTAACTGCTGTTGCCACTGCTCGATCGATCTCACTCCTCACACTCTCTCCCAATCACACACCTCACTTTCATGCACACAAGCACATACGCTCACACACAGACAGAAACAAAAACACGCACACACAAACATACACCCACTTTTTGTTTCTGTTTCATTTAGATTTTACGCTCACTAAACAGCAAAAGCACTGCTTAGACAGTAAAATAACTGCATGTGCTCACACACACACACACACACACACACACACACACACACACACACACACACACACACACACACACACACAGACATACACACAAACTATTTTCTGTTTCTTTTAGATTTTACACTCAGTAAACAGGAAAAGCTCTGCTTAGCAAGCTTAAAAGAATGGTGACCGTTAGGTTACTTTCAGTTCGAGCTCCACAGAATATTCGGATGTGAAGCAGTGGACTCGTTTTTCAGCACACATTAAAAATAGATTAACACCCTGCTGGAGAATATTCATTGCCCTGTCAGGGTGCCAATCTACAAGTCACCCTTTCTCTAATCACTCATAATATTTCTTTGGCAAGTCATGTGACTTGGGTTATTTACCTGTCTCCATTGCTTAGTTAATTTAGCTCTGGGAAGAAACTATGTTTAAAGCAAAAACTAAATTAAACTGCCTTCCCCAGAATTTTTCTTTTAATTCACAATCAAGAAAAATTTAGTTTAGTTTTTTTTAAAGTTGCCATGCTTACTGCATAAACTATTTTAAAAACTAAACATCAACCTGAACCATTAAATGGGGCATTTGTTTATAAGCCCAGTGTCAAAATAATGTTTTCTTCACAATGAATTTATTGGCCAATATTTTCACTTCTTTTGAAAGTGTTTTCTTAAATCATTTTTGGAATCATTGAAAAGCAACACAGACATATGATTGCAATAGCCATATCTGTTCAGATTTTAAACATTTTACAACATAAGCAAGAGTGCCTTGAATAATTTGTATATATGTTATACAGGCAGACATGCAGGACTCTACCTGTTCCATTTTAGGTGTGTCTGCTCCAAGGCACTTAGTGACATGTGCCAGTCTAGCAGAAAAGATCTAGGAATTCATTTGCTCAGTAAAACAAATATACAAGACGGAACTTCTAACTTATGTTATACAGTCCATCCTTTCTGCTTATCTTCTACCAGCAGATCTGCAATGTAGATAGGTAGGTACTAGGCTATTGGCCCTAGCGTCTATATAAGCCTAGCCAAAAAGGTACCCTGGCTTTTGCCACCCAAGAAAATTATTTTCCTGTGCCCCTGTCGAGCAGAGCCACAGAGGGGATCCCTGGGATGAATTTCCTATTATCCCATCCAATAAATGCTGTGTTCAAATCAACATTAAAATCAAACATCCAAAAATAGCCAAAATGTGCTCATTTTGGATCTAATAATGTTCTAAACTGTCTATTTAAGGCCTGCAAAGTTATAAGCTGAAAACTGCCAACAAAACTTAAGCTCCTTCTAACTGCATAGAAAGTTGGTAATTGTATGTGCGCGTGTATGTATAAGTATATGTATATGTCTGCATATGACTCGTAACTGCTCCTGATTTTCATGGAAGCCCCTAAGTTTTGATGAACATTTTCGCTGTCCTTCCTAAAATTTATGATTGTATGCAAGAACTTTCAATTAAGACTTCATGTTGTTGTGTCTTTCGGCTTTTCCCGGTTAGGGGTCGCCACAGCGGAACTCCGGTCCACTAATGATTGATAGTTGATTTTTACGTGCCGAGTTACCAGCCCTGATGCACAACCTTCAATGAAGGAATGCCCATTCATGCATGTCTCCACGCAGAAAATGTTCTAGCTGAGAATCGAACAGGACAACATCTTATTGTGAGGCGACAACGTTACCGCAGCACCACCACCGCGGTATTCTTCTCAAAATACATTATATGTATGTGTGTGTGTGTGTGTGTGTGTGTGTGTGTGCCGTTTTATATCTACATATTTATCTCTCTCTCTCTCTCTCTCTATCTATATATATATATATATATATATATATATATATATATATATGTTTATATAAATATATATATATATATATATAGGGTTCCTATTAAATCAGCAAACACATAACTTAGAGAACGCTGTTTAATCAACCCTTTTTATTCAAAATGGTGAAATCCCAAAAGCATGGAGCAGTGATTTTTTTTCCCCAGGGGAAAAAAAAAATCACTGGGCCGTTTTCGGAACTTTGCCATGTCCTCCACTGTGGTGTGATCTCGGAGTTGGTATATTTAAGTGGGGATGGAGGGTGGGGGGGCACAGCCCACTTTATTTTGTGTTTGGGTTGTTTTTTTGTTACGGAGCAGCAATTTTTTCCCTGGGAAAAAAATCGCTGTTCAGCAATTCGGTGTTTCAACATATTTGGGTTGATTATACAGCGTTCGCTAAGTTAAGGGTTCACTGATATAATGTAAACCCTATATATATATATATATATATATATATATATATATATATATATATATGTATATATATATGTATATATATATATATATATATATATATATATATATATATAAAATCAGTATCTTTCTATTTAAATATTTATATCAGTGCATATGTTGATATAGATATAGATCCATTAACATGAAACTGCTCCGACTGGAAGCAGTCCACACCTTGGAAGATGCAGACATTTGTGCAGTCACAGATACCTGGTTCAAGGCTGTTGAGAGCACCCCAGCCATACCAGGTTACACCCCCTTCCACGTGTTCAGATCACAAACTGAAGGCGTGAAAACTAAAGGAAGCAGTATATCAGTATTCATTAAAGACAAATAATACACCTCCAGATTGGCTAAACAGTATGATTCCCTGGAGATACTTCAGGTGCAATTAACTGTTGGTAGAACATCTGTTCAAGTCATTGTCAGCTATAGGACCCTTCCATGAATCAGGACACCCACTCTGCCCATTTGGATCTACTTTAGTATATCAACACCATGATTTTGGTTGACTTTAACTACCGTCCATTGACTGGGTAAATTACTTGTGCTAAACTCACTTGTCCAAAGGTTTCTCAACTTTATTAACTCCAATGCCCTGAACCAGTTGGCTGACACCCCCACAAGGAGTACCAGCATCCTGGATCTGGTGCTTACCAATATGGGGACCACTGTAGCACTCCCACTGTGAGGTCTTCCCTGGTGAGATCTGACCACAAATCAGTCTCATTCAAATTGATTATCACACCTGCCTCCATCCCCCATCCCCCAGCATCAAGTGAACTAAAAAACTTCTCCAAAGCAGATTATAACCTCTTGCTGGGTGGTATAAATAGCTTCACTGCACCTCCCCCCTCATATGGAACTAGCAACTATGCCAAGTTATACACCAATGCTTTCTACAAACACCTGTATAACTGCATTGACTCTGCCATACCTGATAGGACCAAAACAAGCTCCTTGAGGAAGAGCAAACCTGCCTGGTGGACAACTGCCATTAACAGGCTTTACAATAAGAGGAAGAAATTCCTGTCTAAGAGTAAGAGGGAGTGAGCACTAAGCTCAAAACGCTCCCTCCTCAACTTAAACAAGCAAATACAATTTTTTGTGAAGTCCTCCAAAGTAAACTATGAATCCAAATTAGCTTCCTCAACTAAGGACAGCCATAAGGCATTTTTTATTTGCATCCATAACCTAAAAGGAAAGGCCCAGACTTGTGTCAATCTGGTAGATATTGATTCCACATATTCTGAGCCAGTGGACATAGCTAACCTGTTAGCTGACAGTTTCTCTGAAAACTTCACTCCCCTGTCCCCATCACATGTTCCCTATTACATCCCTACCACCTGTCCCCTCCCTTGTATCTCTAAAGACAAATCATAAATGCACCCTTTAAGGCCAAAAACACGGCATCTATGGGACCCGATAATATCTTAAGTTGCATCCTGCGTGGGCTCCAGCAAGGATTAGCAACACCATTGGGTACTCTTTTCAATCATAGTCTAAGCACCAGCTTCATCCAAGCCGAATAGAAAACTGAAGTTATTCCCTTGTACAAAGGGGGTGCTTCCACTAACCCTGGGAACTATAGATCTATTAGCCTGACTAACCTTCTCTGTAAGGTCATGGAGCAAATCATCATGGACCTTATCAACAAAGATAGAAGTAATCTCAAACACCTGACCCTACTCAGTTTGGATTGGTCAAAGGGAGATCATGCCTTTTAAACTTGATAGACTTCTTCAAGACAGTCACCAAGGCCCTGGATGAGGGGAAATATGTGCATATAGCCCAGCTAGACTTAGGCAAGACTTTTGACACTATCCCCCACTCAGGCATCATTGACAAACTCACCCAGCTAGGTATCAACTCTTATATCATTAGATGGGTCCCTAACTGGCTCACTGATATAAGACATATAGTCAAAATAGGGGAATCCACCTCCAACAACAGACCTGTAACCAGTGGTGTTCCACAGGGATCAGTCCTGGGACATCTACTGTTTGGATCTATTTTTCTGAAGTACTAGCAAAAACTAAAGGTCTGTGTCTGACAAAGTTTGCTGATGACTGCAAACTGGAAGTGGTCATAGAATCTCCAAATAATGTCAACATCCTACAAGAGGGTCTTATACAAACAAATGATTGGTGCCAAAGTCATGGCCTTAAACTCAATGCAAAAAAATGTAATATCATCCTTTTCGGTAAGAGCAATGTTCCTGAACTACCACATCAGTAGGAACACTCTAAGTAACCACTCAATGGTAAGAGACCTGGGCACATAGGTTGACAGCAGCCTTACCTTTGATCACTATATCACCACAATGGTAAGAAGGGCATTC
>NC_056748.1:1111576641-1111822788 GCF_019279795.1 Protopterus annectens
TGCCTTTGTCAGTATTGGATAGGATGGTATCTGTGAGGGAGCAGAGAGCTGTTAATGTGCTGCATGCAGAGAAGAAACCATGTTGCTTCCTGGATAGAAGAAGGTATTGATGTAAATAAGCAGTA
Source organism: Protopterus annectens (assembly GCF_019279795.1). Lineage (NCBI taxonomy): Eukaryota > Metazoa > Chordata > Ceratodontiformes > Protopteridae > Protopterus > Protopterus annectens. The sequence goes on from NC_056748.1 coordinate 1,111,576,767, forward strand.
ATTTGTTTTTTGATAATTTGTTTCTAGTAAATATATATACATATATATATATATATATATATATATATATATATATATATATATATATATATATATATATATGTATGTATGTATGTATAGGTGTAGGCCGTTGGATGAGATGTCTAATACCCCAAGACATATTAGGTTGGCAAATAGGGGGTTGACAGGTGTGTAAGATTGACAATTTCCAAGTTGGGGAATATTTTCTTTCTCCAGGAATGATGTGATCTCAGACTTAATATATATAATTAGTAGGGGGTATGGGGGGGTGCAGGGGACTTGCTGCCCTGCAAAAAATACTTGCCATTAGATTAGCCCTCTCTGGGGTAATCCCAGGAGCATATGGGGAACATGTTGATCTCACTGCGTTTGACATTTTGAAGTCAATGTACTGTATGTCAAGGTTTTGGACATTCGATCCAATGCCCTACACCTATCTCTCTCTCTCTCTGAATATATATATATATATATATATATATATATGTATATATGGGTCTACTTCATATGATTGAAAGACCATTTGACCTAAACCCATTTGATCGAAAGTTCATTTGATCAAAAACCAGAATTTAAGGCAAATAACAGGGATGTCCCCCGCCCCAATGTCGTGCGATCCTGGAGTTGGTATATATATAGTCAGGGGGTGTGGGGGGGCAAAGCCCCCCACCTAGTTTTGTTTAAAATCTGTACTTTTTGTTTTTTCTTCTTTTAAGGAAAACTGGGTGGGGGTCTTCACCCCCCACACCCCCCTAACTATATATACCAACTCCAGGGTCGCGTGACATTGGGGAGGGGGGACAATTCCCGGTTTTATGCCTTGAATACTGGTTTTCGATCAAATGACCTTTCAGTCAAATGGTTTATATATATATATATATATATATATATATATATACACACACACACACACACACACACACACACACACACACACACATATGTATATATATAAAATTCTTAATATCGAAGGAAGAAAGAAAAGTTATATATATAATTGTTAAAGCCTCATGTTTATAATCATTTCAGTTTTAGTTACAGCTGCAGAGATGATTAGTGGTTTTATGCTGTGTCATGGCTTTCTCTGCATTGTTGACAACGCAGTTGAAGAAAAGATCTGGATGTAAAAATCTGCGTGCACATTAAGACCTGTGTTAGTAGAAGGAATCATTGATGTTTAGTGTGTTGCATCATTGTTCCAAAAGCAGGATGATATTTATTAAGGAGATGTATGAATGCAGTTATGTAATGTTGGGGGGGCAGCTGAGGAGGCTGGGTGGGGTAATTAGTAGCTAAAGGAGTCTGCAATGGACTTTTTCATGTACAATATGACTCAGTGGTTTCTGATTTATCAGCTGACAGTTTCTTCTCAGTGACATGGCAAACAAACATAAATTATTAGCCCTGGGCATTGTGGAATAGAAGCAGCACCCTCCACACACTCACCTAAATTTTGCATAGTATTCACTGAGATCTCAGAACCTCAGAGAAATTTAACATAATTCAATGAAATAGTCTATTGATGAAGCAGAAGTCATGCAAGAGGTAAATAATCAATTTTTCTTCCTGCTGTCTACCTAAAACTTTGTCATTCTCCGGTAACTCTCTGGATACGTTCAGTCAATGTTGCTCTTTAACTGCATGTTTCCTTGCATCCTCTCAACTTTGTCAGAGTGAGATTTCTTTTGAAGTTATTCCCAAATGTATTTCAGATCATTGCATCCTATTATTTGTGATTTCATGGGTGCAGCATATTAAAGGTGATTCATTATGGAGTGTAGGGAAATTCGGCATTCTGTGATACTGGGTCAACTACAGATTCTGAAACAGAGCTGTAGCTAGGGAGATTAGTGTGCTTGGCAGTTCCCTACTAAAAAATAAATAAATACTTATTTACACATGTTTAAATAAATGTATGGCAATACTGTTACTTGAATAATACCGAAAATTGGCAAGGCTGGTACTTCACTTCTGCATAGCAAATAGCAGCCCCCTAACAGATTGCATCCAGGGCAGTTAAGCCATTTTACCCTGCCCTAGCTACGGTTCTGTTGCAAAGGAATAGGTGATGCATCAAGTATATTTGAAAGCCCTATTAGCCATAACTGGGGGTCACTTTTTATATAGGGGTGCATAATAGCAGGGCCCAGTGACTCACACACACTGTGAAATCAAGTAGGGTTACAGAAATAGTACCCTGGCTGCTAAAAAATGGACCTAGATGAGCAAGAAAAACTAGCATCCCTTGTCCTGAGGTGTGATGAATTGCTAGATAAACATCAGCACAGATAATATGATTTACCAGTGCCAAGTGCAATAGGGTATAGTAGGCTTCCTAACAGAATTCCTAGTCCTAAAATGACACTTTAACATGCCTCAAAGGATAGTCCTATAATTATGGATTCCACTTCTGGCAAGATGCTGTACTATTTGAAAAAGCCACAAAAATGCAATGGCTTACAAACCCCAGTCTGTTCAGAAAAACAAAATGCAAATTTCCAGAAATGCTAATGGATAGGACTGTTAAAAAATTACCACAAAACTTCACCAGATCTGCTGTTTTGTGGCTTTTACTTCAGTTTGTAGTTTTGTTGCTTTTTTAGCTTGTGCTGTATCATTTGTGTCAGACTATGGCTTGCTTTACTTAATGTTTTCAGGAGATGTAGGCTGATCCAGGGAAGATGCACAACACTGATCGACTTGAAGTTTATCTCAGCGCAGCCGACTTCTCAAGTTATCTTTCAGATCCAGTGGGGTTCCTGGCATTCCCCATATCAATGAAGTATGTTATATCTATGATAGATGCTTTTGCATCTCGCTTGTCTCTGGGGCCTGATAGTCTATTTGTACTGGTGTACAGGGAAGTGGTTTAATAAATGTATGTCTCCTTGCACCATTTATTTTAGTATTTCTTGGAAAGAGCAGGTTAAAAACAATTTTTGGTAGCCAAAATCATTTTACTATTTAAGGATGGCAATATCTATTTAGACATTTCTATATAGCGGCCTGTCTTCCTTATTAATAGACAGCCTAAAATCTTAGTTAAAATGTTAGGTTCCAGACTTGAGAAGGGCTGACTTTTCCTTCTGAGTAACGGTTTCTTTGTTTTCAATATGGGCAACAGTCTTATTCATCATCATTATAATCTTCTTCTTCTTCACAATTTTGGGTGGTACCACATTTATTAACTCCACTGGAATTTTATGGTGACTGATCGGACATTCTGTCTTAAAAAAAAGTCTTTTAATGCAGTTAGAGGTTTTGTGAAGTCCACCACTTATTCCGTGGACCTTCCCTTTAAATTTATGGTTTACGTTAAGGTATAATCCTTTAGGAAGGATTAAATACAACTAATTGTACCTTTGCCCTTTGATGCTCTTAAAATTTCCTTTCCTCTCCTTTTCCATAAACATTTGAAATGTCAGGACCCGCTAGAATGACTCCAAAAATAAGGAGACTGAAAAGCCAAAAAAATAAACTTGCATAAACTTAGTTTGAGATGCTATTTATTGGAATATTCCCTTTTCTCTAAGGTATGGCAATCTTGGAGTTAATAGATATAAGTTCGGGGGGGGGTGGCAAATGGTGGGTGTAGTGGGAGTTTGTCCCACCTGTCAAAAGACATTTTAAGGAGAAGAGTGATTTTCAAAACTGTGAAGAGAAATTCCTGAAAGAATATATAAAAATAGTCCATGCCTTCCTGCTTCTCCATAAAAGAGAGTTGCCTAATGTGCTCCCCAGTGGTGTTAGTTTAGGACGAAAGTAAAAGCATTAATGGCCAGAGATATATATTCCACAGTTGATGGTCTGGGAGAAGAAATCAAAGCACATTATAAAACCTGCACAGAGACTTGGAACACAGGAATGCTTAAGGAGAGGCAAATTCAAACCAATAGAGAAAGGTTAATATTGGCAGCCTAAGATAGAGGGCTACGTACACATTGGTTTACAAAGTCCATTGAACATGTGGGAGAAACAGACAAATGTAGGTTTTATAAAACCATATTGGAAATAGTTGCACACCTTGTTGCAGGCTGCAACATACTAATGGCAGTGAACTGTATACTGAAAGGCATAATAATGTGGCAAGGTTGTTGCCCTGGGGATTGTGTTAACATTATGGTACTGAAGTGGATGAAAAACACTGGAAACATGCGCCACAAAGCATCACAGAAAATGATGAAGTTTATATCACATGGGACCACCCATTACCAACAGTTCAAAAGATAGATGCTAGAAAACCTGATATAGTGGCTCAAGAAAAGACAAAAGTAGCCTTGATCATTGAAATTGCCACACCCAGTGACTACGGTGTCCTGCGTACAGAGAGACACAAAGTTATAAAATATCAGGATCTGCAGGCAGAAATGAGAGCAATGTGGAGGAAAGATACACAGACAGTTCCAATAGTAGTAAGAGCAACGTGTCTTATAAAAAGAATCTACAATCGTATTTAGATATGTTACCAATCCATGTAACTCCATACAAATTGCAGAAGGAGTCATTACTGGGCACATTGTCGGTGCTCCAAAGAGCACTTTGGCTGACATCAAAGATTGAAACAATACTAATTGCATGAACTTTAATTGTACTTTGACTTAGGAATGGGGTCCATTTCTGTCATGGTATTAGAAACCCAAAAGACTTGGAGAAATTAAAAAAAGATCTGGAGTACATATACACTCCACACATTAAGAATACTAGACAAACACTCAAGAGAAACAAGCATTGTTGGATGTCAACACCTCTCATTGCAACACTCTGTAATCATCAGTTATTTCCATACACATCCTGAAAAAACACCACAACAAACTGAGTACAATGCTGATGTCTGACTGTGTTAAAAAGTGAAAAAAAAGGGTCTATATTAGAACATCGAAGTTTCAAAACTTCAAATATTCTAATATCTACCCCTATTCAGCGAAAGCTGAAAACATCGAACATACAGAACAGCAAATTTTTTCCTAGGGAAAACATTTGCTGTTCCAGAACACATACACACAACACAAGCACGCCAAACAAACAACAATCCACACACATACACCTAAAATCTTACACCTAACCCTACACCAAACTATACACACCCCACTAACTATCCACTTACCTTAACCCAAACCCTAACCCTAAGGTCTGTCACTATTGCACACTCATCTCACCCGCGCCCTAACTCACCTACCCTGCCCTAACCTTCACGTCCCCACAATCGCACACTTACCTGACCCACGCCCTAACCCTAACTCACCTAACCTGCCCTAACCCTCACGTCCACACAATCACACACATACCTAACCCACACCCTAACCCTAACCCTAACTAACCTAACCCGTACTCAGTCACACACTTACCTTAACCCGACCCGTAACTTTCTACAGCGTGAAAATACTGAAGCAACAGAAACAGACAACCGAATTCTTTCCCTAGGAAAAAATTTGTTTTTCTGTTGCTTCGATATCTTCAGCTTTCACTGAATAGGGGTCGACATTAGAACATTCGAAGTTTTGAAACTGAAAAGTTCTAATATAGACCCAAAAAAATAATGGCTAACTTACTTTTAGGCACACAATAACTCCTCCCCAACACACACACACACACTCACACACACACACACACACACACACACACACACACACACACACACACACAGACACACACACACACACACACACACACACACACACACTCAGTTTTCCTAACAGATAATACCTATAATCCTCAACTACAGCCACTCTATTGACTGTGCATACGTGAAATAGCTGACTGTATTAAAAGCAGACACTTACAGTATTCCAGCTGGCTTCACACAAATGCACATTACTTCTGCAACTACTTAACTTGAACAAATGGCAACAACATCAGTGACTTTCATCCATAGACAACCCTTGTATCCTGAAATTACAGCCAACTTTATTGACTGTAAATACCTCAAATATCAGAATGTAATAAAATAAAACTTACAACACTTGGACAAAATAATTTATTTCAAGTCCCCCTACACAAACACACACACACACACACACACACACACACACACACACACACACACACACACACACACACACACACACACACGCGCGTGACTGTCAGTTATAGTTAGTTGTATAACTGTGACTGTACATCTCAAATGTTTGGAATCATATGAATGGATGAATAAATACATAAATACATAAATAACTGACACACTGTAATTTATCTTCTCCTCTCAATGTAGTCAGAATACAGTGTGCAACCCATTGAATCCCCACCAACTCGTCTTGACCTCTTAGCGCAAAAATCAAGGAGAAAGCAACAGTATAAATGTGGGTAAAGGGTCAAAATCAGGAACACTTACTGATGTCACATACTTAGAATGTTTCCAGAATAACAGGCTTTGCATTAGCATGCCATGGAAGCCTGCTTTTTCAAAAGTCATGACCAGTAGTGTCCAATGTGACTATGAGCATTACTGTTTGGTCAGAAAACAGAAATTAATTCATAAACAGCATTGTTTACTGTACCGAGACAGAACACACTTCCACAGACTGTACTTCTTAGAAAAGTAGTTACACAGGGATCTGTGTTAGGACCTCTACTGTTTTCACATATACGAATAATTAACCTTTGGCTCTACCTCCCTAAAGTATAATTTTATATGCAGACAACTTTGCTCTCACAAAGGCACACTACTTTTCTACCCCTCCTAACTCTCCACTACAAAGAAGATTTAGAAGGAATATGTAACTGGTGCACCATTAGCAAAATAGAAACTCTCAGAATGGGTGCAATAATTGACTCTCCAGCTGACACAGATATCCTGCAAAAGGGTCTCACAGAGACAAACACCTGGTGTCAAAGTCACGGCCTCAAGCTAAATGCCAAAATATGCATAGTAATCCCATTTGGGAAAAACAAAGTACCTACAAACTACCACATAGATGGGAATCCACTAAGTACAGAAGAAGTAATTAGGGACCTGGGTACCCAAGTAGATAGCATGCTCTCCTTTGATAACCACATAGCCAAAACGGTCAGGAAATCCTTCTATGTGGCACACATGATCACAAAGGGTTTCTCATCCAGATCTAAGGAGGTGATTGTGCCCCTTTACTCCTCACTCATTAGGCCCATAATAGAGTACAATGTCCCATTTGGGATGTACCTCACTAGACACCTGCAACAACTAGAAAGACCACAGGAGTACCTCACTAAGAGGATTAAGGGCCTTAAACAATTACCCTATGAAGCACGACTAAAAAAGCTCCAGCTCTTCTCAGTCGCTTACCGTCTTCTCAGAGGTGACCTATGTCTGACCTATAGGGCCATGTCAAACCCTGAACTAATGGACATGCTTCACCTCAAAAAACGAGATCCCTCAGAATCACTCGTTCTAGTGACTTGAACCTATGTACAACAATAAACAGGACATGCTGGAGGGATAGATTCCTGTCCCAGCGACTCCCCTCACTCTGGAATAGAATCCCAATCCATATTTGACAGAGCTCCTCTCGGACCCTTTTCAAGAGAAATCTTGATGAGTGGATGGGTAATCGTAAGTTCTACCCTGGGATCACTTCAGGAGCCCTGTTGATAGAGGCCCAGGTTACTAATCTAAAGGGGGGGCAAAAGCCATCACTCTGTGGCTAGGCTTATAAATGCCCATGGGCAGATAGCCTAGTACTTGAACCTATGAACCTAAGAAATTAAACTCCGTAGTAATGAGCTCCACTGTTCTACAGTACAAAAAGCCAAATGTTGACTCATTCCCATGAGGACCAAATTTACTTTTACTTTGAATCTACCAACTGAACGCTATTGTTTGGCTCTGACTAATGCATGTATGGTGCAGGATGATCCCTATTCCTTGACATGTACTGAGGCGATTAAATTAAACAGACCATAATTTGCCTTAGCCATGCATGAAAAGGCAAAAAGCCATTGTTGTGTCATTTGGAACCATGGACTGTTCTCCAAACTGGAACTCCTCGATGTAAACTCAAAAAGACACAAAAACAGATGGCTAGTACCAAGTAAGTCCAACCAATTCTCTTTGTGAGTTTACGTTACTTTTGGGACTCCTCAATGTAAACCTGATGACTTTTCCGTTAAGCCCCTACCACTTCACGCTGCTGTGTTTTGCCACTAATCGTTAACAAGAAAGAAAAATCAAGAAAACTAAACAAAACATGTCCGTTTTTCCAAAGTTAACAAATCTGCAATAGGTGAGAAACAGTTTACTAGTAGGTGTCACTGTGCACTATGAAATATTGGAGCAAACACTTGTTCTCTCCAAGCAGAAAACAATAAGAATGCACACGAGGGAAGTTCCTACACGTTTGGGTACAGGAAATTAGTTTTTTTGTGTTACAGCTAAAACATAATTTCTTAAATGTGGTGTTTATTCAGGATGCCTCTAAACTGTTCCTAATTTTACAGCACATATCTGATTTTACCTTATAGTTTTCCTATCCCTCAGAAAATTTGTTGATTTTTAGGCAAATCATCAAGGATTACAGTCAGTAATACTCGCCATCCATTTAGAGTTTTATACTCCTAACCTTTAGAAAATGCATATTTATGGAAAACCTGTTCCATTAACTTTTAAGTGGATTGTAGTGCTACGTAAAATTGTCCCTGATGAAGTATGGCTTTTGTTCCCTACTATTATTTTTGTCTTTGCCAAAAATTCTTGAGCAAAGAACTTGAGTGGTATGTTATACAGTGACCATTTGATACCATCAAAATTAAATTTGAGGCATCTCAACAACAACATAAAGCATTTTTTATTATTTTCGTATTGGTACATGGGACTCTTCACCACCTAGTTTTCTTTTTAAAATGTTTGTAATGGCATCCGGCATGATTCTTCTGGATCTTGCTTACCCATCTGCATCCCCAGATTTATTTGCCAGGACATGACGTCCAGAAATTTGGGGAAGAGAGTAATACATTTAGCCTCCGCCACCACATTTTATCTCATATACTGTTTGAAATTTCACCCATGCATACTACAAGACTGAGTTAATGCACTGAGGCAAGTACAGTACAACATGTTGTTTATTAAGGCAGATGGTAACAAGGGATTTAGAAACACATACATCTTAGAAAACTGTACCTGAAACACTGAACACAAACTATAAAACCTGACAGCACCGCAGCCAGTCTTAATTTTGGTAACACACACACACACACACACACCAGTTATTTGACAAAAAAAAAAAAAAAAACATTTTTACTTAAGCATACACCCTTCCACAGATGCAGACAAATTTCTTGGGTGTTGGCAAGCAGGAAAAATGAGAAACTAAAGACCGAGATAAGTGCAGACGAAATAGCGGCAAATCACAGCAGCGCAAAGTGGTAGGGGTTTAATGGAAAAGTACCAAAAAAAGTAAGCTCTTCTCTGCAGAACTGTACTACTTTTACTACCAGACACAGAGTACTTCAGCCGTAACCATGACTGCAGCGTTAGCATTCATTTATGAAGCCACAATATCCTTGAAGTTTCTTATATTCATTCTGGAACTGCACACACGCACCATTGGCATGTGCCTCATAACAGGTTGCATCCAAGGCAGCTGCTAGTTTTGGGTCCATCAAAGGTATTCAACAAACTCAACCCAGCAGCATGGAATAACCTCTTTGCAAAAATTACATCTATTAACAACTGTACAAGATTTAAAAAAAAAAATGAGAGAACATCTAGTGCAAGATTATAACTGTGACTACATCAGGCTTGGGCTAAGTTCGCCAACATGAGCAGATGATTTGCATTTTCTATATTATTCGTGAACTATACCTGCTTACTACCTGAAAGTGTTGCATATTCTCATTCCTGTATGACTAAGGTAATGTACGTTATAATGCATCAATCCAGCTGTCATTTCTCTGCTTTACTGATGTTATTATGTTTGTAAATATATGGCTATCTGTACTTGTCTTGTGTCCCTGGTCATGTGTGGACATTATTCTATACCAATCCATATATTCACTTAAGAAATGATAAATGAATAAATGTATATATGTATGCAAATGCATGGAGACCAAAGTAAAGGCACCTTAAAGTGATTTGCTGATGTTTCTACATACATAAAGGTATTCCTTGAGTCAAGTTCCACAATATATTTTCCAGTGTGCCCTTCCTTACTTTTTGGGCAGTTTTTTAATAAAACTATTTGTAAACTTTTTATTAAACCACAGCCCAAAAAGTTTAGTTTTTCTAGTTGTGACGTTAGCATAGGGTACCGTGAGCTACATCTATAGACTTTCATGGGAAACCTTTGTACATGCGCCATTGTGTCCCCATTTAACTCTATGGATGCAGCAGATGGTTTACCTATGCCTATGTCACTGAGATTAAAGCTCCCAATTTTTCCTCAGTGATGTAACTGCAAGGAAACTGCAAATGTTAAAATTATCTTTATATATGAATGGGATGACCAAAACATTTCCTGTTCGGGTATAGTGCTAAGGTATGTTTAATAACATTGGCAAATCACTTTAACTATAAAAATATCAGGCAACGCTTCTTGAAAAGTAGTAATCTTGCAGAATTATCAGTACCATGCATACCACTTTTCTCATAGTGAACTATGCACTGATCTCCAATACAAAAATTATGTCAAAAGCATTTGCAAAGAATTATTTTTCTTTCACTTCAGTATCCCTTCCACTAAAGCTTCAGAACCTAATGCTTCTGCTAAACCTGGATTTATGTCAGCTCTGATGATGCTTACAGTAAAGCCATGTTCATCTTAAAAATTTTGTTGAAATCTTTGAGACCTTGGGACCCAGGTGGACAGTAGTCTCTCCTTTGATAATCACATCGTCACCATAGTCAGGAAATTCTTCTACATGGCACACCTTATCACAAAAGGGTTCTCATCCAGGAAAAAAGAGGTCCTTGTTCCCCTCTACTCGACACTCATTAGACCCATTATAGTGTACAACGCCCCTTTTGGAATGTACCTCACAAGACATCTGCAGCAGCTGGAAAGGCCACAGAAGTACCTCACAAAGAAGATTACTGGCCTCAAACAGATGCCCTACACTGACCGTCTCAAAAAACTCCAGCTTTACTCTGTAGCATATCGCCTACTCCAAGGTGATCTCTGCCTAACATATAAAGCTATGTCAAACCCAGAGCTGTTGGACATGCTACACCTAAAGAAATCCCAATCCCTCTGAACTACATACTCTAGGGACCTAAACCTTGTTACCGCAATAAACAGGACATGCTGGAGGTATAGATTCCTGTCCCAGAGACTTCCCATACTCTAGAACAAGCTACCCATCTATGTCAAGCAAAGTTCCTCATTAGCACTCTTCAAGAAAAATCTTAATGAGTGGATGGGAAATAGGAAATACACCCCGGGGATCACTTCTGTGGCTCTGCTCGACAGGTGCACAGGAAAATAACTTTCTTGGGTGGCGTAAGCCAGGGAACCTTGTTGGCTAGGCTTACTTAGGCCCTTGGGCCGATAGCCTAGTACCTACCCATGAACCTATTAAATCTGCTTACAATGATTAAAAAGGAAACCATTTTTTAAGGGAACAAACCCCACTCAACTCCTGTTGATTTATGGGAAATTGTGAACTCGAGTTTGCTGAAAGTGGCTTCTAAAAAAGTTTCCTTAATTGTTTTGCATTTATGGGATGTGTTGTCAACCAGCTGTCTGGTTCCTCTGAACGCATCTTTGGTTTTGTTACAGATTTCCAGTTTAAAACTGTGATTCTTAACACAGATCATTAAATGGCTCAAAAAGAGTCACAACTGTGAAACAATTGGCACTGATGGTCTTTATTCCAAATTTGGTTTACTTGTGCATCTGTTAACCAGGTTGGACCACTGATGCGAGTGAACCATTTTCAAGTTAAGTCTGGGGTTTACAACTAGATAAAAAAAAGGATAAAGGATAATATAAGAAGTTAGTTATACCATAATTTGCATTAATAAAACAGTAATACAATCAAGGATACATTATGACCTACAACCCCTCCATTGCACTGTTGTTGCTGCTCATCTTTAGTACATCAATGTCTATTGGCACATTTTTCTGCCCTTCAGAAAATAGCATTATTGTAATCACTTGGTGGCAGGGTTAGCCATCCAACAGAATGAAAATTGTCTCTACATGTTGATGATCGGTGTTGATGTCACCTCACAATACCATGTGCGAAAAGGGGGCTATGGATAGATGGATGGTTTTGAATCCCTAAATTGGTCTCCAGCACCACACTAGACTTCTTTTAGACTATAACATTGCTATCTCACCTTGCCAAAACCCTGGAAAAGCTGCCACCTCCCATATTCAGGAATCCTATGTCCTCCTCACTAGCCACCATTGTGGCTTCCAAAAAAAAAGACATGATAGCAACATTACTCTTCTTAGCCAAAATGACTCACTTTTTTGGGCAATGGACACTCACATTTGCTTGCAGCCATCTTAATTGACCCATCTAAAGCTTTTGACATTGAAAATGATTATCTTCCCTTCTCTTCTGATCAAAGATATCTTCTAATGTGGTAGTTGCTCTACCATTGTAAGTTGTTTCTCATATTGCCTGCATGATAGACTCTTTACAACTGCCCTCTCACACCCTCGGTCATATATCTGTTCAATCCTGCCTCTCATTCCAGAGTTTTTTCCTTGGAAGGCTATTGTTTGTTATATTTATCAATGCCCTCAGTTACTCAAAACATTAACAGTATCCTTCTGTATGCAGATAATATTAGCTCACTTGAAGCCCATCTGTAATTCACTTCAGACTTCAGTGGCTCAGCCATGTTTGGTCTGCAAAAAACGTGGCTCTAAAAGTCAACCTGAAGAAACAAATGCAACAGTGTTTGACACAAAAATATCTTAGTTCATGACATGACTCCTGGAAAATCACAGGGCTGGATGGGAGTCCATATAATACATTCAATCCAGCTAGCCTCTTCGCTTATTATTTCTAGTCAAATCTATTGCATATGTAATAGAATTACTTCAACACTTTACAAATGCAGTTATATCTCCAACCTGGCAATAACTTACAGTCTCCATTGAAAAAGGAGTATTTGTACCCATCTTTTAACAGCCTTTCCATTGCGCCGGCTACATCACTCCAAAACTTACAAAAAATACAAACAATACAGAACCAAATCTGTTGATTCCTACTTGATATTAGTATGGAGCTCTCCCAGTATCATTCTATTAAGCAGGACTCCCCACTCACCAAAGTCTTGCTTTCCTTTTGTACGTATTGTCATTCAGTGATTTTCACTTGGATGACTGCAATGTCACATGACTGCTCACCTGCTTCAGACAATAGCCCAGGCTCCTCAGATGATCTGATTCTTCTTTTGTTAATGCTTAACAACCAACTATATGTACTCATTTCTGCTGAGCGGGCCTTGCTTTTTCTTTGCCCTTCTATTCTAAGTTTTTTCCCTAGCTCTCTTGATCTGCTTTGAACTCCTGCCACCTTCACTAAGCACCTCAAGTTATAGCTTCAGTAACAATGTGAATGTAAATTCTTGGGGTTTGCATTTTAAATTGCAAAAAACTGAATGTGTTACCTGCTCATTTCTTATTCCCTCTACTATATAGCATCATGCTGCTCTGTGTAAATATTGTATGCATGTGACACGTAGCTCTGTTGACAATACATCTTTTTTGTTAATTCTTTATTTTGCAAGAAAGTTGTGGTCCTAGTGGTCCTGTTCATCTACCTGTTAAATCAATCAATAAATAAATATATAAACAAATAAATGAATAAATAAATATCATAACATAACATAAAAAAGCAGCTGATCAGAAAATGGCATTACTACAAAACTGACACAATTCTAAATAATTAGACTAAATATGATTAAACTAACTCAATAATCAGCTATACTATATAGCAAACATTTTTCAGCATAACCCCTAACTAGGTTACTAAATTCATGAATCTGTATTATCAGCAATATAAAATGTAAAAGTTTACCTCAGAAGTGTACTAGAAACTGGCCACAAGAAAACCCATTTATACAAGATTATAGAAACTACAATATTCAGCACTCTGCACAAATAGCAGAGGTACTGCGTCTCCGAAATCACTGGGGAACAATGATTATAAAAAGCAAAGAATACCTGAAAATCTATAAAGGAGTATTTATGGGGCATATTTGTGTGACACATGAAATATTTTCTACTGTAAATTGGGGACTCATTTGCATGCTATGTGGTCAGACTACAACTCAAGGTATTTGTTGCATCACACTACAGAAACTGACGTATTCCACACAAACACACACATAACCATCTATATCTGTATCTATATGTTACTTATTCATTACGTTTAGCTTTGTGCATTTATAAAACCTGCCTCATTTAGCAAGCTTCATAAACTGACATTTCTGTCCTTCTTATTTTTAACATTATTGACTGTGCCTGAAGGCAGACACCTGGCAGCCCAGTAGATTTTTGCAGGTTTTGTGCAGGGAATGTTATGTCAAGGTTTATTTTCAGGCATGCCCTCAGAACTCAGGAAGTAAAGTGATTAGCTCCATGCCTTTGTTATTCATTAGTGGTACGCATGGGTGACATTTAAATGTAATGTAAAGTTATAGGCCTGTGCTTCAGTGCACTGCAGCTGTAACCACTATCTGGAAAATTTTCAGTACAGCCTTGGTGCTTGTTACAATGGTATAAATAGAAGAGGAATGCATCATAAAGGCTTCAGTATAGAGTTGTTATTACAGCCTAAGGCAATAGTAGATATTAGTGAGCAAGGAAAGAGCTGTAGCAATCTTTGTGACTAAATAACTTTGGGTATTTGAATTAAGATTTGTGGTCTAGACACTGTCACAACAGAGGTAAATGCAGGATGAGTGAACAGAGTCAGGATATGGCGCATGCTTTGGGAGCCTTCCTGTGAAGGCCTTAGTGTGGCACACAGATAGCTGGGGTGGAAGACTGAAGATGACACAGAGTGAGAGAGAGCAAAATGTCAGGCAACCAAAAGGATGGAACAACTATATCTGCTAGTTTCTAAATGAGCTTGCAAGAAAGGAAAAAAAATACACTCATATAAGCATAGTCACTCAGCTTTTTCAGTGGAGCTTGCCATTGTGGTATCTGTGACACAGCTATAAAGCATATCTACATAGGTTATTATTGGCATTTGAAGCTTTTGGGTGTGGTCAGAAGTAGAAGGGCATAGCCCATTGGTGCAATAAGAATCAATGGAAATGAAGGAATGAATAAATAAATACACTTTTCCAGCCTTTTCTAGTAAAGAACAGTAGGACCACAGACCGATTCTTAGTCTATAAAATGCTCACTAGATCAGAAATGGCATGTTCAAATAATATTGTGTTACAAGGAGGACATGATATTTCACCTAAGGTGCAGACATCTCAAGAGTTAATTATGTTATGGAAAAGGGTTCAGAGGATGTGGACATCAGGCATAGCTTGAGTGAAGAAATTCATAAAAAATAAATTCAGAAACAGAGTAATAACAGATGGTAGACAATCTCATAAACAATTGATACAATATGTAAATATTTTTTTACATAGTAGAAAAATAACTTTGAATGAATTTCAGTAGTAAATATGAGAGGGAAACAGCAGGCGAGAACAGAGGGTTAAGGTAGAAGTGAGGCAGGTGAGGACAGAGTCAGATTATGTGTCCAGTCAGATTTTTGAGAGAGATTTCTTTTGATTTGAGCTCTGAATGTGAGGAAAGAGGAGTCTTCTTTAAGGTGAAAGGGGAGGGATTGCCAGAGTCTGGGTGCAATAATGGAGAAGGAATGAAAGGTACATTGCAGTTTGGTCTGGGATGCTCATCCCATTGATCTATTCTCATATAGTACAAAACAGTTAATAATTATATGTGCCGTTTTCATATGCTTATGTTCCTAATGATAGCCAATGTTTAGGAGTGTTTTCAAGTGCTGCACTGCAGTTTTTATTTTTTCATCGCTCTAATTTTATTATACTCAGGATTTCCCATATGTCTTGTTATTCCTCTGTTCTTATCAAGTCTTCTCACTCTGTTTTCAGGAAGTATCAAACAACTGTAAGTTGGCAGGAGGCAGACATTAACACAAAGCCTGTTTCCAGTTCATTAATGTTAAGCACACTGATATGCCACTCATTTTACATGTCTCTAGGCAGTTGTAATCAGGTCTATATTAGATCACCGAACGCTTAAAAAAGCAAACGGTGATTAATCAACCCTATGTAAGCAAACGCTTACAATTTCGAACTGTCAGAACAGCGATTTTTTTCCCTTCCAACAAAAAAAAAAAATAAAATAAAATACTTTAAACATTACATTAAGTAGGGGGCTTCGCCCCCACCCCCCTACTTAAATATACCAACTCCAAGATCGCACTACAGTACCAAAAACAGCAAAGTAACAAAACGGTCAAGCAAATTCTTTCCCAGGGAAAGAAGTTGCGTAAAAGCCGCTTCGATATTTTGCCATTTCAAGATTTTGAGTTCTACCAAGACGCATTCGAAATAATGCGTCTTCGGTCTTCTAATAGACAACCTTGTAATCTCTATGGAGCAATACTGCATTTAGTTGATTTAACTTGCACTGTATCTAATTGGATGTACCTTGTTGTCTACTAGAAATTTGTTGTGGTTGCCGCATCTTGACTTGGCATCATAATTTTTTTAAAACTTGCCAAAGGAACATATTAACTCTTTATGTTTTTTCCTAGCTAAGTCTCTCTCTGTATTGTAGAAAGTATAAATGCCTGCCTTATTATCATCTCTCTCTGAAGCAATACTCGCATGACTTGACTAAATGTACATCACCAAGAAAATAAAGGATGTTTCATTTTCCTTTTCACTCAGCAGCGCCTCCCGTTCCATAACATGTGCAGTAGGGACTGCACTCAAATTCACTCTCCTTGCACGACCATATTGCTTGGCTTCTGCTAACTCAATAGGCAGTCTGACCTGTTCCACTTCCACCCCCAATTCCCCAGCTATCCTTATATTTATACTTTCTGATGTCTACCTACAGTTCAGGAATATACCCCTTAAAGACTTTTATAACTCCTATCAGCTATACCTTAACAACATCATACTTTGGTGTACAATTAGTTGCCTAGTTATTCCTTAACTAGATGACTAGTGCTCTAGCACTTCCATTCTTTTGTATACTCCTCAGTCCATTATCTATACCTTAACTAGTTAATTATTACTCTAGCTTGACCTCAACATTTACATACCCTCTTCTACTTCTTTAATATCCTCACCTCTCCCCATAATGTTATGCAGACAAATAAACATTGCTGCTACTTCTGACTCTCTTAGCACAGAGAGCAGGCTAACAAAACCCACAAATAACAAACACCACCACCACACCAAATAGTTTTTACTCATCCACATTAAGCAATACATCAAACTGCCTGTATGTATCCCCAAAACGTTATTCAGCAGTTCTTGTTGATCTTTTCCCTTACAGGTGCATAAAATATAAATCTAGAGCCCAAAAGTGACAATAAACAAAATAAATCTAAGTGGTCCTACCCTCTCCATCTCTCAGGAACTATAATGTACCCACAAATCACAGCCATGCTTTAAACCAACTAATCTCCCCCAACACACACACACACACACACACACACACACACACACACACACACACACACACACACACACACACACACACACACAGTACAACTCTACCATTCCACCTCCCTTAACTAGAAGAGCAAACCTACTATTTCTCATATGAGCCTTAGGATTATATCTAAAAAAACTTCTAGAACTCTGTGCATGCTTAGCATTTTAGTCCCCAGATATAACTGTTATTACAGAAACATGGTTGAAACCAGAGACTAAAGACAATGAAATATTACCCCAAGGCTTTAACGTACTCAGACTGGACAGAAAAAATATACATGGAGGTGTGATATGGATATCCCACCACTGCCAACCAATATGTGATGTGGATATCCCACCTCTGGGCCAGTAATCAAGAATCCTCAATCCTCACCACTGGCACCTGTGGGGGGGACGTACATCGGGAGGATAACAGGTACACACACACTATTTCCAGATGCAGCTGTCTGAATCAAGTGCAATTTCCCATAAGAGCACACATAGACAACAGTCTTTCTGGGGTTGGTTCTTCTCTCTTTCTCCAGATCCCACAATAAGACTCCCAACTGGCACAGCTAAAGAGTTGAGTCCTTAGGCAGGCTTCCAAGCCAAGTCCTCCAACACTCCTCCTGTTCAACCAGTGCTTTGTGTCCCTGCCCAAGTAGCTGACATACACACTCTTGGAGATTTGATTTGTTAACACACACCCCTGGGAAAGGCTGGCACAGGTTTACTAGCTATGCCTCCTTTTCCTAAGACTATAAGGTAAATACCACTGCCACCAGAACCCCATGACAGCTACTTTAAGGCCCTTGGCAAAGGGTGTCCAATCTTACCATATAATATTAATATCAATACAAATAGTAGTTTGACGAACAGCAAGGCTGTTAGGAGTGACACCAACAGTATCACCAAATAAATATGCAAGTACTTTCAAAACTTAAATATCTCTACAAAGATCAGCCACAATGAAAGGTTTAAATATATTTAATAATAAATAATAAAATAAAAAGACACTACTAAATATATATTCACAATTATATCACAGTTCAAAATCACAGGAGATATTTAAAACATTAAAGGACAAAAATAAATATCTAAACTAAGCTTCACTGTATTCCTGACTGAATCTAAGAAAATTATACTATTCCCTAGTAACTTACTAATGGAGCAAGGCAGATGGTGTGGTGAGTGGTTCTTCTTGTTGTCAGGTGCAAGACAGAACACAGAGTGCTCAGTCTGTCTCTAAGAGACTTCTCAAAATAATATCTAAAATATTACTGATGGTATAGCTTGCAGAATGACATCATTTTTGGTCATCTGACTTCGGGTTCCCAGGTAAAACCCCCATTGCTGGAAGGTGGCAGGACCTAGCACCTACCTGTAAAACTACACATACTAGGTTTTTTGCTCAGATCTCCGACAGGTGCTGGAAGTCATAAAACAATTGCATTCACCATGCTTTCACAATACCCTACTCAGAAATTGTAGGCAAACTGACAAAATTAGGTATAAACCCCTTTGTCACTAGATGGATAGCCATTTGGCTCAAAGATAGGACATAAGAAGTTGGGATAGAGGAGTCTACCTCTACAAAAAGGCCAGTCACTAGTGGAGATCCACAAGGCTAGGTGCCGGGAACGTTTCTTTTTTGCCATCAACTTCTCTGAAGTCAGGACCAACATTAAGGGCATCTAGCTGACCAAGTTGGCTGACAAATCTCCAAGATACAGACACAATCCAAGAATGACTTTCACAGACCAATAACTGGTGCCAGAGACATGGTCTAAAATCAATGCCAAGAAATGCATAATAGTATCCTTTGGGAAGATGGCTACCCCTAGAAACTACCACATTGATAATACATCCCTAGGAGCAAACCCAATGGTCAGAGATTTGGGACATATCAGTCTTGTGGGCCTGTAGTTCTCTGGGTCTGTGAAATGCCCCCCTTTGTGTAGATGGAACCCCATTGCAGTCCTCCTTTCATTTCACATGAAGCATGTCTGGAGGCTATGGTTAAACAGAGATTTTAGAAAAAAATAAATAGAATGATGATTGGGCCTCCCATATATCTAAGATGCACACTGTTAGAATCTATAAGACAAACTGGGTTGACATTGCCTTCAACATCAAGTTAATTGTGCCAGAGATAAAATATTTAGGATATGCAATGGGAAGGGGAACTGCTAGGTCCCAGAAAAAAAGAAAATCTAGAAGCAGTGAAAAATCAGCCTAGTCCAGGCATTAAAGAGCAAGTGGGGGGTACTCTTTAGGTAAGCCTGGTACTAACAAAAATTGTTACTCCCATTTTGTGTCTATAGCATACCTTTTGCAGATATGGCAAAGGGGAAGATGCCCCTTAAAGTAAAATAAACAATAAAGGCTTATAATGCTTTTAAACAGTTGAATAAATTGTAATGTGCAGAACCAATTTTACCTTCTACATATTTCAGTAAATCCTCCATTGAGTATAATTATGCATCAGAGGTAGGCCAAGACAGTGCTTCCACAGCCTTAGGTGTTCCACTATCAGTAAGGAGTGCTGATCAAGTAGCTACTGTCATCACACAGGATGCAGGGCTTTATGTTGGTCACAGATCACCACACCACCACCAAAATATGGCTGCATAACCAACAGGATGTGAAGTTTACATTATATAACTAAACACTCTGTTCACATGAATTCACATTCTGTGTAAAACACCAGTCAGTCCTGACCCTCCACAATGCAGGTGGCCTGCCTAAAGCTGGGGGAGGGGGTTAAATGTAATACAGTGTAGCAGAACATACAGTGTTGTAAATAGTCTACACGAGATCATTTCTTTAAGACAGGCAACTACATTTTATATTAGATAGATGGGCTTCCCAAAGGAATTATTGTTAATGAGCAGTTGTGCCATTAGAATGGTATATAAAAGGAGAGTCATATCCCTGTTAATTATTGTAATTGGTCTTGTAATCTGACGGACAGTGGTATATGACTGTAACACACAGACTGGTTGCTGGAATGGCTGTGCATGACAGAACCTGTAAGGAATAAAACTGGTTAAGTTATCTCCAAGACCCTAGGAGAAAAGCTCCAGCACACAGAGAAAAATTATAATTGCACATTATAACTCTGAAATAACATTGTAGAATCAACACAATTACATAATAAATATAAGAAGTTAGAGTAGAAAAACATTTACAAGGTAATGGCATTTTTTTTGTTTTTTACTTCAGTTCAACATGTGGGGTAGGAGAGTGGAGAAGTTAGAGACAATATGAGAAAAAAAGGATAGTAAGGTGAGTTAAGTTAAGGAAAGAGAAGACAGATGAGTGAGACAATATATATATATATATATATATATCTATATATATATATATATATATATATATATATATATATATGGTTTACTATCAATATTTCGCCATGCAATTGCACGGCTATGAAGTATTCGAACAACATATGTTCGAACACTTCATAGTTCGAGGAGGTAACGCTTATCATTGCGAAAGGACTGTGGAGTCGCAATTATAACGTTCGCTCATGTAAGGGGATCGCGGTACAGTGCGGTTAGGTAAATACATCCCTTGCTTCACTGTAGTGCGATCTCGGAGTTGGAATATTAAGTTAGGGGGGTGCAGGGGGGCTTGCCCCCCTGCATAGATGTGAGTTTAGGTTAGTTAGGTAGGGAGTTAAGGGAAGGGTGGGAGGGCTGTTAGTTGTCGAAAATGTCGCGAGCGACATTTTCGACAATTAACAGCTGTTTTCAACATTATGTACATACGGAAATGTTCATTTCTGATGTTAAAAGTTGAAATTTCGTACACTTTTTTTTTTTTATTTTCGATTTTTTGATAGTAAACCTATATATATATATATATATATATATATATATATATATATATATATATATATATAGTTACATAGGTTCTTGTTTGTTTTCAGAAGAATGGAGAAAAGAAAAAAAAAGAAAAAGATAGCAGTAATTAAATTATGGGAGTCAGAGAGTAATTGTTCAGGGGTTGTTGGTAAAAAAAGATGAGGAAGAGATTAGGTAGGGGCCTGACAGTGACAAGACCTAGAGGCAAGCAGAAGTTGTTTTAGCCTTTTTATGAAGAACAGGGGGTGGGAGATAGTTCTTATGCATAAGGGGAGATTATTCCAGGCCTTTTCATCTTGGTTATCTGAGTTTCAGGTAAGTTGTACTTCGGTCTGCTAACATAGATCCATATATATATATATATATATATATATATATATATATATATATGTGTGTGTGTGTGTGTGTGTGTGTGTGTGTATATATATATATATATATATATATATATATATATATATATATATATATATGTATACACACACACACACACACACACACACACACACACACACACACACACACACACACACACACACGTGTGTATATCTATTTATTTATTTAGTTATTCCTGTTTTCAGTGGTGACCCGGGGAGAAAAGCTCTACAATACATTATTTAGGTACATGTATTAATTACAAAGAATCTTTGCATTACAAACAACAGGTAGCATTCAGAAAAAGAAAACAAATAATTACATTTTTGTGTAGGTGAGAAAGACAGGCATACAGTATGGTGGCTACATATTACAGTTTAGTTATTTATACAATCTACATTTGTGAGTGAGGTTAGCTTGGTGTGAAGGTTAGCCAGGAGTATAAGCAGAGAAGAGCTTGAGAAGTATAGGGTGAAGAGTACAGTTGCATTTCTTGTTTGAATAAAGATAAAAATGAAGTATAGCTTTAAAGTTTTCAAGGTTGTCACAGGTCTTCTGTGAAGTGGGGAGAGAATTCCATTTTTATCTAAGAAGAAGGATTACAGAAGCTGACCAGCTGGTTGCTTGGGTTTGTGGATGGTGATTAGGTTTTGGTGGGTAGATCTAAGGGTTCTATGGGAGGTATATGGTTCATAGATTCATAGGTTGGTACTAGGCTATCAGCCCTAGGGCCTATACAAGCCTAGCCATAACAATTCCCTGGCTATTTCTTCCCACATTATTTACTTTCCTGGACCCCTGTCTAGCAGGGCGACTGACATGATCCCTGGGGTGAATTTCCTTTCTCCCATCCAATCGTCAAGGTTCCTCTTGAAGAGGTCCAAAGAGGCACTCTGCTTGACATGTATGGGCAATCTATTCCAGAGTCTGGGGAGTCTCTGGGTCAGGAATCTATCCCTCCAGCATGTTTTGTTTATTGTGATGACAAGGTTTAGATCCCTGGAGCGTGTAGCTCTGAGGGATTGGGATTTCTTTAAGTGTAGCATGTCCAACAGCTCTGGGTTTGACATGGCCTTGTATGTTAAGCAGAGATTGCCTCTGAGTAGACGATATGTGACACAGTATAGCTGGAGTTTTTTAAGGCGGTCAGCATAGGGCATCTGCTTTAGGCCTGTGATTCTTTTAGTGAGGTATTTCTGAGGCCTTTCCAGTTGTTGCAGATGTCTTGAGAGGTACATACCAAATGGGGCATTGTATTCTATAATGGGTCTAATGAGGGATGAGTACAGTGGGACAATGACCTCCTTTTTTCTGGATGAAAAGCCCTTCGTGATGAGGTGTGCCACACAGAAGGATTTCCTGACTGCTGTGGCGATGTGGTTATCGAAGGTGAGACCACTGTCCACCTGTGTCCCTAAGTCTCTTATCACACTTTCTGTGTTTAGTGTACTGCCACCTATGTGGTAATTCATGGGTACATGTTTTTTTCCCAAAGAGGATAACAATACATTTCTTGGCATTGAGCTTGAGCCCATGGCTCTGGCACCAAGCATCTGTTTCTGTAAGGCCCTTTTGTAGAGTATCCACATCATTTGGGGATTCAACAATGGCTCCCAGTTTGCAGTCATCTGCAAACTTTGTTAGCCAGAGTCCCTTAGTGTTGACCTGTACTTCAGAGAAGTAGATGCCAAACAAGAGCGGCCCCAGGACTGAACCCTGAGGTACTCCACTTGTCACTTGTCTGGAGCTGGATTTGGAGTCGGCTACTTTTACAGTGTGGGTTCTATCAGTAAGCCATTTAGCAACCCATTGGGTGACATAGGGATTAGTTCCCAACTTAGTAAGTTTATCTATGATTCCAGAGTGGGGGATGGTGTCAAAGGCCTTGGCATGGTCTAGATAGGCTGTGTGGACCACCTTACCCTTGTCCATGGCTCTGGAGACTGATTCAAAGAAGTCAATCAGGTTCAGGAGACAAGATCGGCCCTTCACAAACCCAAACTGGGTGTGGTCCAGTGTTTGAAGGTTGCCAATGTCTTTGTTTATAAGTTCCATGATAATACGCTCCATGGCCTTGCAGATAAGGCTTGTCAGACTGATGGGACGGTAGTTTCCGGGATCCAAGGTGGATCCCCCCTTGTGGATTGGGATAACTGTAGCTCTGCACCACTCAGTGGGCACGAAACCTGAGGTGAGGCTATGATTAAACATGACACTTAGGTGAGGTGCCAGTTCATATTGTAGTTCATGTAGTACACAGCCCGGGATGTCATCTGGTCCCATGGATGCTGTATTCTTGGCTTTAGAGAGTGCGTTTTGTACCTGTGTGGCCGTTATTACTGGAATTTGGCAATCTTCCGGTATTGGTAAGCTCAGCAATAGAAGTGGTGAAGAAGGAATTGAATAGTGAGGCAATTTCAAGGTCAGATTTGCTGCTGTCAGGACAGGGGTTGTTTTTACTATCTGGGCTAAGGAGGGAATTAATTGAGTTCCAAAATTGTTTGGGTTTTTTTGGATGATTTACTTGTAGTTTGATGTAGTAAGACTTTTTGTCTCTAATGACTTGTTTTTTGGTGAGGTTTCTTAGTTGTTTATATTTAAGTAAGATTTCAGGTTGTTTAAAATGGAGGTATGTTTTCCAGGTTTTATCTCTCTGTAGCATAATCTTTTTGGTGTCTTTGGTAAGCCATGGGGTGGTCTTAGTTTTTAATCTTTTTGTTCTTTTTGGAGCTACGGAGTTGAGGACATTTAAGAATGTTGAATTGAAATATATATATATATATATATGGATTCCATACATTTGGTTGAATTACACTTAGTGGAAAATTATACCAGGCATTTCACTTCACTGAAAGCTCACTTGACTGAAAGCTCACTTGTTCCAAGTTCATTTGGTCCAAAATGGAATATAGCCCCTGCCCCACTGCAGTGCAACCCTGGAGTGAGAATATTAAATAAGTGGGGGTGTGAGGGGCACAGCCACCCACATTATGCCAATAGTTTTTACTAAAGATATATGTATATCAATGCATTTCTAATGGATATACCTTCTTATAATAGTCAATACATTAAAATTATGTGCCCCCCACACCCCCCTTATTTAATATTCTCACTCCAGGGTTGCACTGCAGTGGGGCAGGGGCTATATTCCATTTTCGACCAAATGAACTTCGACCAAGTGAGCTTTCAGTCAAGTGAGCTTTCAGTGACTTGCAATGCCTGGTATAATTTTCGACTAAGTGCAATTCGACCAAATGTATGGAATCCATATGTATATATATATATATATATATATATATATATATATATATATATGTATATATACCTATACATATATATATTTATATATAGATATACACATATATGCAGACAAACATACATACATACACAGAAGCTGTTAATTTCATTGATTGACTATAAAGTTGATATCTGTCTGGTTATGGAATATGTCCATTCCCTGTTAGAATATAAAATTAACAGGAGTGCAGAGAGACTCGGAGCATGTGAATGATGTGTCAAGATTTTTTTTATTATTTAATATTGACATTAAGCACATCAACATTTAGGTGTTTTGTTATTAAATACACACACACACACACACACACACACACACACACACACACACGTATCAATACACATAAACATACATACATATATGGTGAAATGATTTATGAATATTTGCACTTGTGCACATTTCTACATGTGTGTGTGTGTGTGTGTGTGTGTGTGTGTGTGTGTGTGGAGGCACATGTATGTAGTCGAGTGTGTGACTGTGGGCAGGATTCACGAAGGCTTGCACGGAGTGTAAGAGACGTGTAACACGCCATGTAAGCCTCGCGATCCAGGAACAGCCCTAAACTCCGTGTAAGAGACCAGCTAAAACGTCTCTTACACGGACTGGGCGTGAATATGCTAAATACCTCACTTGCAGCTGAATGGTATGCAAATGAGGTATATTAGCGATCCACGAAGCAGAAACCAGCCCGTGTAAGAGACGTTTTAGCTGCAGAAATGTACTCAGTTGACAACTGAGTATGTTTCTGCAAAAATCAAAACGGAGCCATGTCAGCTCCAAATAAAGGGTGCATATGTGTCAGGCAGCATGCCAATGGCCAAATATGTGGCCATTGGCAAGGTAACCCGATGCAAAAATTATAAAAATATATATATTTTTTTTTGGCGCTCGCCGATGTTTAAACGCAGCGCAGCCCCGCGCAAACGGCTTGCAGTGTATAAAACATAAAAATGAAGGTTATAAACCCACAAATGTGGGTTTCATGCAATACATGGAATGACAATGCAGGGACCAGCAGACCAAAAACAACATGGTCACCGTGTAGTGGTTGCCAAGGGGGAAGCTGAGTCTAAGACATGTAACTAAGCATTAGTAGGCAATCTGATGTAAATGAGGGTTAGGATACTGAATCTCACAGTCACAAAGCAAATGAGCACAGTCTGAGTAGTGTAAGAGATACATAAGGGGGAGGAATAGAGTAGGAGATAGGTGACATCACAGGGGGGAATGGTAGAAAGAAATGCAGTTCATTGGAGGTCAGTGTAACATGACAGATGACAGACACAGATCAGGGAAAGAGGAGTGCCGCAAGATAAGCATGGGAAAGTCAAGAAATGGAAGGTGTACACTGATACTTATACACAGATCAGGGAAAGAGGAGTGCCACAAGATAAGCATGGGAAAGTCAAGAAATGGAAGGTGTACACTGTTACTTATACACAGATCAGGGAAAGAGGAGTGCCACAAGATAAGCATGGGAAAGTCAAAAAATGGAAGGTGTGCACTGTTACTTATACACAGATCAGGGAAAGAGGAGTGCCGCAAGATAAGTATGGGAAAGTCAAGAAATGGAAGGTGTACACTGTTACTTATACACAGATCAGGGAAAGAGGAGTGCCGCAAGATAAGCATGGGAAAGTCACGAAATGGAAGGTGTACACTGCTACTTATACACAGATCAGGGAAAGAGGAGTGCCGCAAGATAAGCATGGGAAAGTCAAGAAATGGAAGGTGTACACTGTTACTTATACACAGATCAGGGAAAGAGGAGTGCCACAAGATAAGCATGGGAAAGTCAAGAAATGGAAGGTGTACACTGTTACTTATACACAGATCAGGGAAAGAGGAGTGCCACAAGATAAGTGTGGGAAAGTCAAGAAATGAAAGGTGTACACTGTTACTTATACACAGATCAGGGAAAGAGGAGTGCCGCAAGATAAGCATGGGAAAGTCAAGAAATGGAAGGTGTACACTGTTACTTATACACAGATCAGGGAAAGAGGAGTGCCACAAGATAAGCATGGGAAAGTCAAGAAATGGAAGGTGTACACTGTTACTTATACACAGATCAGGGAAAGAGGAGTGCCACAAGATAAGCATGGGAAAGTCAAGAAATGGAAGGTGTACACTGTTACTTATACACAGATCAGGGAAAGAGGAGTGCCGCAAGATAAGCATGGGAAAGTCAAGAAATGGAAGGTGTACACTGTTACTTATACACAGATCAGGGAAAGAGGAGTGCCGCAAGATAAGCATGGGAAAGTCAAGAAATGGAAGGTGTACACTGTTACTTATACACAGATCAGGGAAAGAGGAGTGCCGCAAGATAAGCATGGGAAAGTCAAGAAATGGAAGGTGTACACTGTTACTTATACACAGATCAGGGAAAGAGGAGTGCCGCAAGATAAGCATGGGAAAGTCAAGAAATGGAAGGTGTACACTGTTACTTATACACAGATCAGGGAAAGAGGAGTGCCGCAAGATAAGCATGGGAAAGTCAAGAAATGGAAGGTGTACACTGTTACTTATACACAGATCAGGGAAAGAGGAGTGCCGCAAGACAAGCATGGGAAAGTCAAGAAATGGAAGGTGTACACTGTTACTTACACTAAAGTTTCTTGCTGGGCGTGCATGCGCACGTGTGCACGCCATGAAGCGCAAGTAGGGCAGTGTGCACGCGTGTAAGGCAGACTGAGCATGTAGGAGGCTGTTGGCAGACTTGTAACACTGTTTGCGCGGGTGGGCGCGGGTTTTAACCCGAATAAGAATATTCTGAACCGTGTAAACACATGTGCGCGTGTGTAAGCCACTGTGAGCGTGTTTCTGCTGGTATGCACGCTGCTCCCCCCTGAGGAAACAGAAAGGAAAAAGAAAGCAACAGAATTAGTAGGAAGCTAGCAGGGAATACTGCTGGAGCTAGCAGGTGAAAACAATTAGAAGCAGGCAATTACACAGGCAGAATAGTAGCCCAGCCCAGCTCTTAAAACTCTGCAAACAGCAGTGCAGGATGTTTCTCTCAAGAGACACTGCAAGACAGGAGTAAGCTATTAGAAGTGAAAACTGAAAAAGCTGAACTTAGAGCAGAAATGTTAGGGGCTGCCATAGCTGTCAAAATGAGACATAGACGACTTGCTGAGGGTGGTGACAATGCAGATGGTGCCAGACAACCCACAGTGAGACGGAGAAGAGTGTACAGGCCCAATGTCACCTACCACGGGTTACATGAGCTGGAGATAGTAGAGCGCTATAGAGTGAACAGAGAGCTCCTGCAGCAAATAGTTGAGCTGTGCAGGCCACGCCTCACACACAGAACCAACAGAGGGGAAGCCATCCCAGTGAAAACCAAGGTATGTGTTGGCCTAAGAATACTAGCAACAGGTACCTTCCAAAGACCAGCTGGTGATATGATGGGGATATCACAGGCATCAGCCTCCAGGGTACTGCACCAGTTCCTGGATGCCATGTCAGCACATGTTGGTGATCATGTATATTTCCCCAATGCCCGTGAGATATTGGCCAGCAATATGCGTCTCTTCCAGCAAATAGCAGAATACCCTGAGGTAGTGGGTGCAATAGATTGCACGCACATACGCATCAAAGCACCAGCCTGTGAGCGGGGTAGGGCCTACATTAACCGCAAGGGCTTCCCTTACATCAACTGCCAGGTCATGTGTGATGCCCCGGGCATAATAATGAATGTGTGTGCTGGCTGCCCTGGGAGCTACCATGATTCCCACATCTGGCATTTGACGCAGCTGTACCAAACATTTGCCAATGGGGACATCCCACACGGACACTTAGTGGGGGATGCAGGTTATGCACTGGAGCCGTGGCTGATGACACCCATCAGAAACGCACACACACCTGAACAGGAACACCATACTGAGGCACATGCACAAACACATAATGTAATAGAGCATGTGTTTGGGCTGCTCAAGTCATGGTTCCAGTGTCTGGACACATCTGGTGGAGCCTTGCAGTACACACCAACTACATGTACCCAAATTGTCATGGTATGTGCTATGCTACATAATATGATCTTGTGAAAACAGCTGCAGCAGGACCAGCATAGGGCTGGACCAAACAGCCCCCCACCATTGCCAAGGCCATCACAGGCAGTGACTCGGAGGAGGAACAACCTGAGCCTGCCCCAGTAGGCAGAAGGAGGCATGCCCAGTATGCCCTGGCCTTGGCAAAGAGGCAAAGCATAGCACATACACTGGCTCAGTAGGAACCCTGGGAATTATACCCCCTCTGACTCACTCAAATAATAACAGGGATGCCTAAAATGACATGACCTGCTCACAAACATGTACAGGGAGTGTAATATGCGCATCCGACAGAGGCAGCCCTGCAGCACCACCTGAGGCATGAATGCCATGTGTTAAGTAATGTAACACCATGTACTATATGCACACCTGAGGACCCTGACTAACATCCACCCTCACCAAGCATGAAGCCACAAAATGACGATGGGATGATCAATTGCAATAACTGGCTGAAGTAATGCAGTTAGTCAAAGGGGAGCCAATGTGTTCCAGCCTGGGAAGACATGTAGAGCATGACATGATGCACCACTTGCTAGGGGTGGCATGCACCTGTCAGTCCAGGCCCCATGGATACTGGCAAAGGCTGTCAGTACCCACAGCATGCCCTGAATAGGTAAGTCTCAAAACACAAACCCACCTTCATAGGTACCACAAGGGATAGGAACCTAGATGTAATGCTACCCAATGCCAGTCTAAACAGCAAGATGTGTGCAGTGTAAATGCACACAGTATGGAGAATGTAGATATCAGTCCTGTAATAGAAAACTGGGTCAAGGCTCACAGCAGCACCCTGACACTACCAGGTCACACCTCATACTGTGCTGTACAGCCGCAAAACATGGAACAAGCTACAAAAGGAGGGTGACTAGCAATAAATGTCAAGGATAACCACACCCCCATGTTGGTACCACAACAAGAAGCAGCATGGATTAGCCATGGTCAAATGCCAATGGCTAAAACCGCCTCCCAGTATATAGCCTGCTGCAGACTACTGTCCTAATACCAGGAACTGCACCTGGCCTATGTTGGAATACATGAATATATCAAGCCCCCCAAACCACATTATATTGCTTGACTGAAAATACCCAGACATACACTGGGAGCATTATACTAGCACCAACACAGTAGGAGAAAAGTTCCAGAATCCATAAACCAAAATTCCCAGGAACAACGCACCACTCCCACAAGAGGGGTAAGCATACTGGATGTGATTAGCAGCAACATGTGTACTGGATGGCAAGATGAGAAGTGTATCCCTCACTGGTAAGACCAGACCATAGAGTAATCACACTGGATATACACATCCTGACCCCAGTTCCTGGCCAGAATACCACAGTGAAAAACATGTGTAAAGCATAGGTTGAACCCCTCCAAACCGATGTGGAATCCACGAAAGGCCCTGTGCAAGTGCAGAATATGGGACACACCGCAGAACATGTTATACAGGCATTCCATGAACACAGCCAGGAATGCTTGGAGTATGCAATCACAAATAACAACAAGACACAATGCCATACACACAGGCATCTGGCATGCTAGACTCCAGCCATTACCAAACCATGCAAGAGAATGAGGAAGCTACTACATGATAGAGAAAACATAAAAAGGGAAGTAATCACTGATCAGTAGTATGGCAATAAAATATGTCCACACATACAATCCACTAAGGCCAGCCACAACAAGTAGAATCTGTGAATCCAGAGGCAATGTGACACCTGGCCCAAGTACACAGACAACCCACAACTCCCCCCAATAAATACAAATATATGTGAGAGATGCAACCATGTATCCAAACCAGAGGCTGAGCTCCCCCAACTCAGTACTGTCAAAACTAGTCAGGAGGAGAAGATAACCACATACACCACAAACCCAGTCCCACATAGACCTATCACAACTGTAAACCACACACATAAACACAGAAAAACATTCCCGGAGGCCCTAATTACAAACACACCACACCAACAGAAGCCTCCAAAGCAGATCACAAGCAACCAAAACCTCCAAACATAGCACATGCAACACATAGTACACAAAGCTGGTGTGCCAAACAGTCACAGGCCAGAAGGAGAAACAACATGCCTGATACAGTTGTAATAGGTGTCTGTATAGGCAGACACACTGCTGTCCCACTCACCAGACTGAACAAGGGAAAGGGTACAGTAAGCTGCCTGTAGGCTGCCACAATATGCCACATAACACAAGTACGCAGGTCACCCCAAAGCAAGCAGAAATATGATGCACTCATTGTCCATGCTGGTGTAAATGACCTGAGATGTACCTCCCTGGACTACATGAAAAGAGACATGGATGAGCTCTCTGAGTATGTACCCCAGGCCAGTATGACACTGGCCATTTGCAGTATCCAACCCTCACCAAGAATGATGCCACAGTACAAACACAGAATGATCATCTTTAACAGGTGGCACAGTTACAGCCGTCAGTCCAAGAGGGTCTAATGTCTGTCTGCTTGAGATGTCATGCATGACAAGCCATGCTGCTGTTCCAGGGATGGCTTGCACCTGTTACCCCTGGACGTCTGGATACTGGATAAGGCCTGTGCCACCTCCATAGAGCCGCACGTAGGCAAGGCCAAAAAGACTACCCACCACCCTAGAAAACATAAGTGGTAAGAAACATAAGGGTAATGCTGACCAATGCCAGATGTGTAAACTGCAATATGCATGCCCCTGAGGCACTTCCCAGTATGGAGGACATCGATGTCTGTGCAGTGACAGAAGCCTGCTGCAAGCCTACTGATAGCACACCAGCACTACCAGGTTATACCACATATCATGCGTTATGGCCCCAACACCTGGACCAAAACATCAAAGGAGGGGGAGTATCCATATGCAGCACAGACACACATACGGCCAGGTAACTGACAATGCACAAAGCAGCGGAGACCACCCATGTGCACCTAAGTGTAGTCAAAACTGCTGTACAGTCTGTAGCATGCGACAGACCACACTCTCACACACCAAGAACTCCACCCAGACATCCTGAAGACACTGGACAGTATGAATGTCCCACCAAATACCAGACAAGGTTCTCACAAATTACCACATAGGTGGTAAACCATTATGTATGCAAGGAGTATTCAGGGACCTAGGGACACAAGTCGACAGTAATCTGTCATGTGACACTCACAATGCCAATGTGGCTAGGAAGATTGTCGATATTGGACAACGTATCATGAAAGGATTCACATCTACATCAACAGAGGTCACTGTGCCCCTGTACTGTTCCCTTATCAGACCCATAATCTAGTACAATGACTCATATGGGATGTACCGTACGTGACACCTGCAGCGGTTCGGAAGACCTCTAAGGTACCCCACCAAGAGGATAAAGGGTGTCAAATATATGTCATATGCTGCCTGGCTGTAGACACCCCAGCTGAATGCAGTCACAGACTGCCTACACAAAGGCATTGTATGTCTGTTGTACAAGGCCATGGCCAACACAGGAGTAATGGACATGCTCCACCACAGGAAATCAAAGCCATTGGAGCTGTGAGAGTGACAGATGTCAGCCTCAACACATAATGAAATAGGATGTGCTGGAGGGACAGATACATAACCCAGAGGCTCCCCACACCCAGAAACAGGATCCCAATCCATGTTAGGCAGAGCCCCTCACTGACACTCCTCAACAGGAATATTGCCAAGTGGATGGATGATCGTACATGTACACTGGGGGTCTTCACTGTGTCACGTCCAGACAGAGGCACAGTAAAGAAAATCATAAATGGCCATAATAGTCACATAGCAAGGGGCGGTGAAAGACACACATACTCTGGCTTGGCTTACTAATGCCCTAAGGTGGATAGTATGAACCCATGAACCTATGAAGATACAAACTGTACAGGGCACTAAGGATAATCACAAGGCTTACTTAACTGATGGTAGGAACCATGTCGGGAATCCACAGATATGCTCCGAATCACACAGATATTACAAACAACATACCAAACACACACACATATTGCCAACATACAACCTGACAGGTGCAGTGCAACCCCCTCCCCCAGAATGCAAAATATCTATCCCAGCAGACTGCTGGTCCACTGACATTGCAGATGCTGAGGTAACAGCCATCATCTGCAAAGCAAAACACACAGCAGCAAAGTTATGTGATGGTGTCCTGGGCTGAGGCCAACATGGACTCCAAGAATAATGGAATGCCAAATCACACTACTGCCCAATGTCAGCCTTACCACAGGATATGTACCCAAAGAGCAGTGTACAACAACAGTGGTCCTTCACAACAAAGGTGTTGCCTGAATGGATACTGCAAACTACCACCCCAGGATCCTGACAAGCTTGGTCTGCACAGCTATGGAAAGGATCAGTATGTACCACAGACATAAAGCTATCATGGACCTACTGATAACGGACCCTACACAGTGTGGCTATCATAACTGCATATCCTGCCCCTAAACATGTTTGACCCATTTGAAACAGTCATTAAAGTCATTGATGAGGGCAATGTGGTCCACACAGCGTAGCTGGACCGTGCATATGCTTCCAGACAATACCCTACGAGTTCAGTATGGATATGTTCACCAGCTTAAATATATACCCCTATGTCAGTAGAGGGGTTGCAAACCAGACCAAGGACAGAACTGACATGGTCAGACATGCTGCATCCATGTCAGACTACAAAGCAGATATGAGTGGCATCCCACAAGGCATGGTCCTGGGACCCCCCCCCGTTCCGTATATAAGTCCCATAGGTACAGGCCAACATGGAAGGACTGTGACTGAACATGTATGCAGAGGAGTACAAACAGCCCACCATATCCGACCCCCAGCTGACACAAGCAACCCACAAAAGGACCACCTAGAAACAGACAACTGGAGTCATAGCCATGTCAGCAAGCTAATTACAGAACTGTGTATAGACAACCACCATGGATATACAGTAAGTGCCCACAAATTACCACACAGGTGTTAACTCATTACGTACCTAACATGTGATGAGAGACCTGGGGATACAAGGTGATAGATATCCTGCACTGGACAAACATGTGGCTGTAGTGTTCACAGAAACATACCATATACCCACCCAATCATGAAGGTTGTCAGATGTAGATAAGGGGAGGTCACTGTGGCTCTGCAGTCATCCTTCATCAGCATCACAATTGACTACAATAGCCCCTGTGGGATATACCTCAGCAGACACCACCATCAACTTTAAAGTCCACAACAGTACCCCACCAGGAGTAGCAAAGAGCATGAACAGATGCCATGTGTTGCCTGAGTAAACAAACTGCAGCTCCACACACTGCCATGCTGCCCAGCCAGAGGCAAGCTGTGCCTGATGTTTGAAGCCATGTCCAAGCTGGAATCAGTGAACATGCTGCACCTTGTACAATCTGAATGGCAGTGAGCTATGCACATGAGAGACCTGAACCCCAGCACTGACATACATAGGACAAGCTGTACAGAATGATCCATAACACAGAAGGCACCCCCACTCTTGAGTAAACTCCCAGTACAGGTTAGCCAGAGAGTCACCTATCGACACCCCTCAAGAGGAATCCCGATGAGTGGATGGGAGATGGTAGGTTAACCCTGGGTATCACTGTTATGTCAGAGGTAGACAGAGGCACAGTATACTAACCATGACATATGTCATGGCAAACTCCAGTTACAATGTGTGTCAAAGGACAAATACACCCTGTGACTAGCATAAGAAATGGCCTAGGGAACATCGCTAGTGTTTGCCAATGTCCACCTATGTTGTGGAATACACTACCAATGTTGGACGAGCCTGGTGTAGGTAGTCCATATCTGAACATAATGCAACATGGTCATATGTGCACAACTGGCCCCTACACAGTCTGTTGTGCTCACTATGAAGATGTCAAGCAGTGATAGGACTAAAGCCCAGGATACTGTCCACCACAGTGAAAGTACTGAACCAGTACACTATACGGTACTACAGTGTTAGGTCATTATGAAAGTATGTTGACAACTGTCTGCAAAGTATCCCATGCAATCCCTGCAGGCACAGTATAATCCCTGTTGTGGCAGACACAAAGCAGTTGGCCAGTTAGTACACAACATAACACTCAACACACAACCATAAATGTGAGATATTGTTGAAGTTCACACACACCCAAATATGTGGTGGACTTCAGAGTTCAACATATGGAAAGCTCACACTGGGCATGCTCGCACACTTTGATAAATGAGGCATATGTCAGACAACATGTCATGGAAAGGCTGAACTGGGCATGCTCACACACTTAGGCCATATCTCCGTTTAGCAGTTGGCCACACATATCTGGTATTTGTATGTGTCATTCCAGGAACCAACCACAACACAGCAATCTGCCCAGTGCACACAGTAAATGACTACAGAGACATAAGTGATATAGTGGATTGCCCTCATATTCAAATATCTTCCACAGATACACAAGTTGTTCATATGAACAGGGAATGCTATGGCAATAAAGACCTGCAAACAGTATAACAGCACAACAAATATTGTGCATCTGACAATTGAACATATGGGTGTAGAGGTCAATACTAGGCTTGTTGCCCTAGGGAATGACAGCTTAGCCAGAGTGTGCTTGGCATCTGCATCCCCAGTACAGTAGGCTACTGTGCCACTGTAAAGTAGGTCACATAAGGCAACGTGTGAGGCTAGTGAGCTGTGCCTCTGTCAAGCAGGGGCACATTGGAAATCCCAGGGTTTGAATGTGCTAAGCCACAGCTATGTTGTTGGTGTGTGCTGGAAGAGGGTTGCTGAGGACATCTAACAGTAAGTGGCTGTCAATAACAGACTGAGGGGAGCCCTATCTGCATTGTCTGGACAATTCCACTGTCAACACTGTGTTGTGATGATTATGTGGGAATGAAGTGTCGTGCTGGAACTGTTCACAGATGTCCTCCCTCTGTGGGCTACAGCTCTGCAATGTATTAGCTCACTCTGTCTGTTGGACGGCTCATATATGGCTGGTGTACACCTGACAGGTGTCTTGTTGTGGAGCAGTCATGGGTATATGTGGGATAGTATGATCAATGCAAACCTTACACATGCTCATAGAATGCAATTGTCAAGGATTATGCAGAGTGGCCAGTATAGTCCCCCAGCATGGGTTCTTTGAAGTCGTCCACCCCAGTCTTCACAAGTGTAGAGTCTGCTTGTGCTACATACAGTTTGTGTGCAGTGACAACCTTGCCTGGGGGTGGGGATGGCATATGGATGTCCAGGGAAAGGTGGGTATGGTCAGATATCAACAATGGTGGTCTACCTCTGGTGTGGAACAGTGAATACCCATGTTGCAGATGGACAGGTGCAATATGTATTCCCCCATGTGGCTGTGGTGTGTGGTTCTGCTATAGCACATGGACCCACAAATTGTAGTGGCTGTAGGGTAAAGTGGTAGAGGCCTGAGTAGTTCTCACACACAATATGCCTGTACCTGATGTTAACAACTGGAATGGTGTATGTGAACACCTGCATATCCCGGCACTGTTCCCAGGGAAGCAAAGTGTGTGTCCTTGATGTGGGAGTGGTGTTCTGGACTGGTTGTGTTGTGTGTTACAGGTCCTGTGGTCATGAAGCATGGTATAGAACATAACCTGCCAGTGCAATGTGCATATCTGACCCTGACGTAGGTGGCTGCAAATGCATAATATATGCTATCCCCCACCTGACAGATAGTACTAGATGTACATACCTCTGTAGAAATAAAGATGTCAGCACCCTGTAAATACTGCAGGTGCAGACCAGATGCCCAGTAATTCGGTTAGTGCGCTCTGCTAATGCGTCTCCCTCAAGTGTCATAATATAGGTAGGTAGGAGTTCGAACCATACAAATGCTCAGTGTGTGTGTGTGTGTGTGTGTGTGTGTGTGTGTGTGTGTGTGTGTGTGTGTGTGTGAGCGGGGTTGATGTGTGTGCAAGTCTGTGTGAGGAAGATGTCCCTTTTGGCAACTGTGAAAGCACTCTACAGGATGCACACTCCCCTATCTAAGCACGGATGATGTCAGCACCCTATAAGTACAGCAGGAGAAGGGAAACCTCCCAGTAATTTGAATAGCACGCTTTGCTAATGCATCTGTCATGAGTGTCATAACATAGTTAGGTAGGGGTTTGAATCCTGCAACTGCCCAGTGTGTGTGGAGGGGGGGTTAGTGTGTGTGCAAGTCTGTGTGAGGGAGATGTCCCTTTTGGCAACTGTGAAAGCACTCTACAGGATGCACATTCCCCTATCTAAGCACGGATGATGTCAGCACCCTATAAGTACAGCGGAGTAAGGAACCTTCCCAGTAATCCGAATAGCGCACTCTGCTAATGCATCTCTCTCAAGTGTCATAACATAGTTAGGTAGGAGTTTGAAATCTGCAAGTGTGTGTGGAGGGGGGTTAGTGCGTGTGCAAGTCTGTGTGAAGGAGATGTCCCTTTTGGCAACTGTGAAAGTACTCTACAGGATGCACGTTCTCCTATCTAAGCACGGATGATGTCTGCACCCTATACGTACAGCAGGAGAAGGGAAACCTCCCAGTAATTCAAATAGTGCGCTCCGCTAATGCGTCTGTCACGAGTGTCATAACATAGTTAGGTTGCGGTTTGAATCCTGCAACTGCCTAGTGTGTGTGCAAGTCTGTGTGAGGGAGATGTCCCTTTTGGCAACTGTGAAAGCACTCTACAGGATGCACATTCCCCTATCTAAGCACGGATGATATCAGCACCCTATAAGTACAGCGGAGAAGCGAAACTTCCCAGTAATTCGAATAGCGCACTCTGCTAATGCATCTCTCTTAAGTGTCATAACCTAGTTAGGTAGGAGTTTGAAACCTGCAAATGGCAAGTGTGTGTGTTTGGATGTGGGGAGTTTGTGTGTGTGCAATTCTGTATGAAAGACATGTGCTTTTTTGCAATCAGGAGATCACACTACATGATGCACATTACCCTTTCCAAACACTGATGATTTCAGCACCCTATACATACAGCTGGAGAAGGGACACCTCCCAGCAATCCGAATAGCGCACTCTGCTAAAGCATCTCTCTCAAGTGTCATAACATAGTTAGGTAGGGATTTGAAACCTGCAAATGGCAAGTGTGTGTGTGTTTGGATGTGGGGGGTTTGTGTGTGTGCCATTCTGTATGAAAGACATGTGCTTTTTTGCAATCAGGAGATCACACTACATGATGTACAGTACCCTTTCCAAACACTGATGATGTCAGCACCCTATACATACAGCTGGAGAAGGGACACCTTCCAGTAATCCTAATAGCGCACTCTGCTAAAGCGTCTTTCTCAAGTGTCATAACATAGTTAGGTAGGGGTTTGAAACCTGCAAATAGCAAGTGTGTGTGTGTGTTTGGATGTGGAGAGTTTGTGTGTGTGCAATTCTGTATGAAAAACATGTTAGTTTTGGCAATCAGGAGATCACACTACATGATGCACATTACCCTTTCCAAACACTGATGATGTCAGCACCCTATAAGTACAGCCAGAGAAGAGGAACCTCCTAGTAATCCAAATAGTGCGCTTCACTAATGCATCTCTCTCACGTGTTGTGACATAGTTAGGTAGGGGTATGAATCCTGCAAATGGCAAGTGTGTGTGTGTGTGTGTGTGTGGGGGGGGGGTAGTAGGGTGTGTGTAATTGCAAGTGTGAGAGAACAGATCCTTTTGGCAAATACTACAATACACCAGATGCTGCATATTCCCCCAGTAAACACAAGGGATGTCACCACACTATCAGCACAGCCAAACAGGGCTAGTTGGCCAGTAATGCCAATAGTGCGCTCTGCTACTGGGTCTATTACCATTGTCAGAGTACAGATAGGTATGTTTTGGAAACCCACAACTGCCACGTGTGGTTGTGTCACACATTATGACCTTGTGTGGGTCTTTGTGCATAACAATGCAAGCCATTGCCTAAACCAAGAATGGCAATGCACACATGATGTATGTGTGTGACACATACACACAAATACCTGTGACCTGCAGTAGTTACCATGTCTGACACATGCCTCGAGTGGATAAATGGTATTTGCAATGCATAACAATATGACTGTGTCTTACTGTGCAGGGGCCGCATGCGGTATGTGTCTATACAGTGTGGGTGTATATGGTAAAATACCCACAGAAGGGGATACACATCTGGTCTGGGCCATATAGTCTACATGTAGTCGATGTACAGGTGCTGCATGTTCCCACCGGTTGTGGGAGTGGTAACATGCTATTCCACTGCAATTCAGTGACCACATGCTGGGAACCCTTCAACTAGTGTGTTGTAGCTACAGTAATGCTCATGCACAATGTTTGGCTGGATGCAGTCCAGCCATATAAAGACAGTTCTTGAGACTGTCATATTGCCAGTGTTGTTATGGAGGATAGGTGGGTTTCCTGTGTATGGGAGGGTTGTGTGTGCCAGGCTATGAACCAGAAGGCAGTCCGACACACTGTTAGCTGCACATGAATAGGCCCTGATGCTTTGTGCTGTGCCAACAACCTGGAGGTGTGTGTATCTGTGGTGCCTTGGGATACAACTCCCCTGTCCATGTGTGTTACATGTATAGGGGACGACAGGCATGGTATGAGGTATAACCTGGCAGTGATGGGTTGCACCTGTGAGCCGTGAATCAGGACTCTGGTACTGCACAGACATTGCAGTTCACCATGCTGAGGACAGTGTCCAGTGCATGTATCTTGCGGTGTACACTGCTGGTGTTGTGTACCATCACTGTTAGTGTCCTATCCTGTGTGATACCCATGGAGGTGGCTATGTAATCCGTGTCCTGCAGCATAAGGCACTATGTGTGTATCAAGGGGCTTCGCCAATATACATTGGCTCATGGGTGTCACGTGCAAGCTGCCCCTCGCAAATCATTGTGGCTTCCTCAGCATGTAACCACACATTGACAGCCAGTGGATACCCTATGAATGACATTGAAGATTGAGCAGAATGTAGACATAGAACACCCATCCTACATATAGTGGTAGCATACCTGGTGAGGGTATGATGGCAACCAAGATCAGGCTCATACTGGCCCATGCCACATGCTGAGAGATCCCTTCTATGTTCCCTATCATGTAGTCCAGGGATGTATGTCTCAGGTCATCCATAGTGGCATGGTGAATGACTGATTCATATGTGTCCATGCCTCTGACTGACCTGTATGCATGTATTTTGTGGTGGACCATAGTGCCCCACAGGCATATCACTGTGACCTTCACCATGTACAGCCTGTTGAGCGGGACCCCACTGCCGCGGCCAAGAGAGGTACCTGACACATCTGTAGCAGGTGTGTTGTGTAGCCCTACAGGCTGTGAGTGTGTGGCATACGGGATGTGTGTGCCATGTGTGGCATGTGCTCTGTTCCTACATAACGTATGCCTGTGTGACAGCTGCAGAGGTGTGTGATGCTCAGGCAGGATGCTATTCTGAGTCTCCAAGTATGCCCCAGTGTGTTCAGATTGCTGTCAGTGTGGGTCTATGTCTGACTGGTATTGTAGTCACTGTAGTATGTCATGCCACCTGACAGCGTATGGCATTACTGGGTTCAGAGTGCTCAGTCCCCAGATTGGCTATGTGGTGGCATCCCACACATGTGTTGTACGTTCCTGGCCAGGGGTGATGGTTGACTGCATACATGTGGCAGCTGTGACATTGCCACATGACTCACATAAACCACAACTGGACCATAGAGGTGATTCACAGGTTACCTTTGCACATGCTACCCTAGTAGTGTGATTGCCATGGTGATTACCAACACATAGGGCCAATGGGGAGCAACATACTCAAGGTGTGTATGTGTGGGTGTACTGCTACTGATTTCATAGCACTGGCATATATGACTGCACATGTGGGAAATGCCAGGTAAGACATGTGCAATGTGTCACAGGCAACGTACATGCAAACAGGACAGACAGTGACGTTCTGTCATGTGTAAACTTGACATACGTATCGTACGCTATGCAGATGTCACTAGGAGTCCACAGAAGCACTGTAAGTCTGCATTGCAGGTGGAAGCAGTGTTCCAGGGAACCCCAAGCGAACATGCATGCAAACAAAGCTACAGTAAGCAGGGCTGGAAGTAGTCCATTTTACAACAAAGAAGGAGTAACACTAACAGTAGGTAACAGTGCAAATATGTAGGCACTATCAACATGTACCCAGGAATGCACAGCGCAGATGCCCAGGGTAGAACTGATATTATGTCATAGTTAATTGTGATTTGGATTACATTGGTACTGCACACATATCAACATGCGCAAACATCCACATTGCATAGTCGTTGTGGGCAACTTGCCACCATTACTGTACATGTCCATCATTGCGTATCACTACTTGCATTAGCTACCCCCCTGTGCTACCCATGTATGTGGCTATCTGTTGACATCCTTACCACCGGTATGCAATAATGTGCAGCTGTTACACTTTGGTACGTACTATGGGTGCAGATAACAATTCAGGACAGTCATACGGTTACTGCATCAGGCATGCTGGGATATACACACAGTCATATCAGCACACTGTACTGTTACCAACATGATACTACTAATACACTTCTATGTAGTCACCCTGTGCATCAGCAACATGTTTACCTGTTCCTGCACTGATGTTGGAGATTGCAGGAGGTGGCACAGTTTCATCATATGCACAGGGTGTGAATTAGGTATGCCTGAGTCTGCCACTGATACCGCCAATTGACATGTGTGTGTATGTGTGTTGGTGAGGAACAGCAGTACAGGGTGGGGCACTATTGGTGCAGTGTGTGCGTGTATGTGGTAGCCCTAGGTGTTAACATTTTGCATGTGTGTATGCACGCACACAGTTCCACCTCATGGCTGCCATATACAGAGGTTTGTGGACAGCCACAGACTGCACCTGGCAGGTCATACAGATCAGTGTCTGTGGGCACGGACACGGTACCTGTGCCTGGCAGGGGTGCTACGGACCGTATCCGGTACTAAGCCAGACTGGGTACTGTCATCAGAAGTGGGTGTGTGTTGACTGGACACAGGTCCCTGTTAGGACTGTCCAGAGTCACGTGCACGTGGTCTCCTGGGGTGTTCCGATGACAGCACAGACCCAGCATTGCTGGGGCTGCTGCTGGCACTATGGGGGCGTGCGCAAGCCTATTGTCGTCCGTGCTGACTGCCAGCTGCTGCTGTTGCTGGCATAAGGCCATGTCGACACCGCAACCACCCACCATTGCCCTGGCTCATGGACATGTGGTTGTGGAACTGCTGTAATATGTCCCCACAATGTCTGTCTATGACATCAGTGAAATTACGGATAGCATCTGCGATGTCATGCATACTGTCAGTCATGGCTGTGCGACATGCTCTCAGCTCTCTCAGACCCTGTCTGGTGTACCTTTCCATACACGACTGTGCCTGCATGACAGCCCGAAACATAGCTGAGGTTGACAGACCTCTTTGGGCATGTCTGCCAGAGGCAGTACACCCACGGATGCTCCCAGGAGAACCCATGGGCAACTGTCTGTGTGGTACCATTGCAGGACCCTGCCCATGGCTGCTGTGTGGGGAAGCATGTGCCACAGATACCACATTACCCTGGTCAATGCCCACTGTATCCTGTCCATCACCTAGGGACAATGGTGACATAGGATGTACTGGCAGGATGACTGTGCACAACGACGGGGTTGACAGCTGTATACTGTCAATTGGCTGACCAATGGCGGACCCTGACACACCTTCCTGTGCCATTACACAGATATCATCATTACCAGTACCTGTGGCACCAGAATCAGGTTCCCTGCTGCAGGACACCAGAGCAGCACCAGAACCTGTGGGAGGAAGACAGGAAACACAGTTTACAGTGTCCACACAATGTTACCAGTGATGCACTTATGCACACATGCACACATGCACACATGGACACATGCACACATGCACACATGCACACATGCACACGTGGACACAGGCACACATGCACACAGGCACACATGCACACATCGCAGTATACACACAGAGCACTACTGAGTTACACTAGTATTACTAGCACTATCAGGACTATTATAGGTATTGTTAAACACACTCACCAGCATGGATGGCCTGCCTTGCTGTAACACTGGAGGGACCTGCAGAAATGAGGAGATTAATGTCAGTGGGCACAACTGTGCCATTGATACTGCATATGATACAATGCAGTAGTACACCAGTTGCCTTTCACACATCAGCTGCTGATATTGCCAATATCACACCTGCACAATTACATA
The DNA here is from genome assembly GCF_019279795.1 of Protopterus annectens. Classification (NCBI taxonomy): domain Eukaryota; kingdom Metazoa; phylum Chordata; order Ceratodontiformes; family Protopteridae; genus Protopterus; species Protopterus annectens. Next base: position 1,111,620,152 of record NC_056748.1, read on the forward strand.
CTATGTTGACAGCTACATACCACAGACACACATCACACATGCATAAACTAACAGTGTACAGAACAGTCAAGTGTACATATGGCATATTACCTGCACGCTCCATGTTGTGCTGCTGTGTGGATCCTGCCTCCATCATGATGCAAGTGTATTGCTGTTGCTGTTCCGGGGCTGGAGCCACAACACTTAGGAGTAGCCCCTCCAGTCTGGTGAGGGGGGGATGTGTGCCCACTCCACCTCCTGTGGCAACCTGTTGCCTGTGGATATCCGACGCACGCTGATGGACATTTCTGATTAAATCACTGCAGTGATGTCGTACCTGCTCATATGTCCTATTATGCGTGCCAATGTCATTTACCCTACGGACAAGGTCTTGCCACAGTGCAGCCCTCTCCTGCTGATTCTGGCTGGTGCGGGAAAACAGTATGTCATAATCCCGCACCAGGCTGTGGTGTATCTCCTCATCTTCTGCTGCAGAGTAGGCGGGATTACGCTGATGCGCCATCTCCCTGGAAGAGAACACAAACAGGATATGAGCAGACTATGTCAGCAATATATGGCACACATACTATACATGATACTTAACTGTAGTGATATACTACTACTCCCATATGTAGCATGTGTGTGTCTCTTGGTGGATACACAAGTACATGGCCAGATATCAGTGCTCAGCCAACACCTGTGCAACAATACCTGCAACATTCCATACAACAAAGTAGCATGTCCCATCGGTCAGCACACTGCGACAGGTCCAATGCACAACCTCACTCTGGGGGTTCATATCAAGGTACTGTATGTGGAACGCCATCCACTAGTGTGATCTGGACACAAGTTACTCGGCCTGGTTATACATATCCCACCACCACCACCAGCACAGTAGACTACTGTGATATGTATGTGATTAGACATTTATTCACTTGTTAGGACTGAGATGGTATCCATGCAGCCCACTGGGCCAGTGGAAGCCACAACCCACACTGCTGACCCCTTTGCGAATGCTTCCCACGGACATCCCAATGATTGCATGGAACATGCACACACATCTATAACCCAGACCCTATGCACAAAGGTTAGGCATCCTGTCCGGTGGACCCCAGCCAAAGGCAGATTGTATAACAATAGAAGGAGGCTACTGCAGGACAGAGCAGATTCACATTAAGGGAAGGCATCTGTGGTCAGCACTGGTAATAAGCTACGGTCTCTCATAACAACATCCACGGCCTACTCTGGGAGGGAAATGGCCACGAACACTATAGATAACCACAAGGCCTTCTTCAGTTATGTTACACATATGGACCAAATGCCTCAGATATGCTCTGAGTTAATACACACCTACTTAACATTCACCGAACACACAGATATTGGCAACATTCTTGTAGACAGGTTCGGTGCACGTATACCCCCTCCTTCTCCCCCACAAGTAGAAATACTTATCACAGCTGAATGTAACCTCCCTATCATCTCACATGTCCAGGTGAGGGCCGCCCTCAGCAAAGCAGAACACACAGCATCAATGTGACCTGATGGTATCCCTGGATGTGTGCTAAGTGAACTCCAAGAGGACATACAACCGCATATAAGACTGATATTTAACCTTGGCCATACTACAGGATATGTACCTGAACACTTGAACCTTTTGAACCTGGCTGACCTTTCAAAACAGTCACTACAGCCATTGATGAGGGCAACGCAATCCATACAGCCTACCTGGACTTGCCTAAGGCCTTCAACACAGTACTCCACTCAGGCATCATAGACAAGCTCATGAGCTTACATGTTACTACATATGTCACATGATGGGTTGCACACTGGTTGACATACAGAATCCATAATATCGATATTGTAGGAGCCATGTCAGACTCAATGCCAGTCACATGTGGTATCCCACAGGCCTCTGTCCTAGGACCCCTCTTGTTTGGCATTTATTTCTCAGATGTAAAAGTGAACATGTGTGGGTTGTGGATGACAAAGTTCCCAGATGACTGCTAACTAAGCACCATAGTCGTTACACCAGCTGACACACACATCCTACAGACAGGCCTCACTGCAACAGAAAACTGCTGCCAGGTCATGGCCTAACACTGACTGACATGTAATGTATAGTCATCCCCTTTTGGTGGAACTACGTGCACGCAACATATCACATGGACATACCTATAGATACAGACCTATGACACATATGGAGGGTTCACAGTATGCAGACTATTAACCTGCTACTTTACATTACCTGTGTTTGTCGCAGCTGGTTGCATTACCGCTACTACTGCTTCCTGCTGCTGCTGGCACGGCTTGCCACTGTCACTGCTGACAGCTTAGACTCACGTGTGTTGTTGTTTGTGTTTTTTTTTTTCTCTCTCTCTCTGTCTCTGTCTGTCTCTCTCTCTCTCTCTCTGTCTGCCTCCAGACAGTGCAATGAACATATTGCATGTGTGGAGTGTGAGTACAGGATGCTTTTGTAGGTATCTGCATAAGTCCATGTGATGGCCTCTGCACCAATTGTAAGCCAGCATTTGCTAATTGCATGCAGCCAGTTGTGTACTGATTGCAGTTCTCACTGTGATTTCAGGACAGTGCTATAAAAGGGTATGTGAGATAGGCATTGCCCTTTCAGATTGTAAGGGCGGGGACCATGCTGGCATGCTGTGGACACTGTTCTGTGAGTGTAAAGGTTAGTATCTCTCTCATGATTCAGGCTGTGTTGTAGATTCACATTTCTCCATTCCTCTCTCCTGTTTCCTGTAGTAAGTGTGTATGCACACTGACACCTACAACTATATATATATATATATATATATATATATATATATATATATATGTAAATATACATACATTTATATATGTACATTAACTGACATTATTACCTACTAGCTACCAACTAGCATGGCTGTTTCTGTTCATACACTACTATTATGGAAATCCACTAGTTTTGACAGTAATTCTAAATGACATGCTTTGTGTACTACACATCCTATATTCCCTTTACATTCATTCCTACTATTACATGATATATTGATTTTAGCACAATGTTCTTGTATAAGAGTCATGGCTTAGTGGTAGGTCATGCAGACTACTGTTTCTAAGGTCCTGGGTTCGGGACTAACAGTGGGATTTTATTTTGCTTTTGAACTGACTACAGGACCTGTCAATCATAGTGACTAAGGCACTTTTAAGCAGTTGTAACCAGGTTAGTGCTGGTGTGCGCAGAGCTCACGCATACGCACTGGCGTTTAGCTCTGCGCATACACGCACACACCCGCTTACAACTGCTTAACAGTGCTTACTCTGGCACACACCCGTGCTATTTTCTTTGAAAGAAATGAAAATGGGGAGACAGGAAAGTGGTGAAAAAGTGGTCACAAAGAGGGTAAGAAAGTAGGGAAACAAGCTTGGGATTTGCAGGAGGGATGTAGGTAAGGCCCATAGCTGCCCATTTCTTCATCAGCAACAGCTGTGCATATGTATCTAATTTGGTGTGACATTTGAAACCTTCCACCCCTGAGAGAGGTGTCAGGACAACAATAATACTTGTTGTACAGCCAATTGTAATTGATAGTTTCCATGTCCAGCAGACATGTGTGCGGAATGGGCAGCTATGTATGGGGCGTAATTTTTTTGTGGGTACAGAGTGCCCTTTTTTTTTTTCAGGTGAGAGTGGTATGTCAGGTGAAGAAAGTCGGTATAGCTGGGGAGGTAGGTTGGGTAGGTCAACAGACAAGACAAACAAGACGCATACAGGGGCATTGTATAACATATGTGGGGGGGTTACACAATTGACGGGGATGGATGTTTGGATATCCAGAGCCCATGAGCCCACAGATGGCAACAGTGGAACTGATATCCCCACCCATGGGCAGTTGCCACTGTTCCTTCACTGCCCAGGACGGGGCTGTGCTGGCGGCTGTGTAGGCCGGGCAACAGGCATGCCCGTAAGTTGTGCCACCTGTGCCTCAAGCTGGCGTAGGGGCCCAAGAACAGAGTCGCGGATCTCCCTACGCACCACAGTCCGGACGCTACAGAGGGTGAGTGGTGGTTCTCCTCCGGCCACGCTTGCAGAGGGGGAATGGGCCCCATCCCCTGCAGCACTTCCACCCACAGATGGCACAGGGCCACCGGGGGAGGGTCCAGACTGGGCACTAGTGCCAGGTGCACTCACCAGCTAAGGTGGGAGAGGTGGGTCCACTGGAACCTGCCTTCCCTGTCGTCCTATGTTTTGCATTATGTCATGACAGTTTGGGTTAGTAACATATAATACCATTCGCAATTAGTTGTAACAGCATGCATTAGTATTCCCATTAACCAAACACCCAGATATTCACACCATTGAACAGCGAGCATAACACATGCATAATTTGAACAGCAATACACAGTCCAACAACATGCAGGGTTGATTGATGGCAACAGGCCATCAGGTTTGGATGTATGAACAGGGCAGATGCATCAACGGACATGCAAATATTTATGACCCAACAGGACAAATGTCAAGGTGTGTTAATTGTGATTGCACATACCATTTTCACATGGAATGGGTTATATGTGGTTATAGGGTGGGGTGAAGAAAATAATATTAACACCTTCAAATACCAATACATATGCTGTACATTTCTAATAGCTGCACATATATACACACTACTGTTCTAACTACAGTTTCCTACATGATAACTACTTCAATTTGGTGATAGGACTGTTACTGCTACATCAATATACATTTTATTGTTCTTCATACACATTCATATCTGGCTTTGTTCAGCTACATCATCCTGCTACATTTGCTTTATATAGCTATAGACAACTGTGGATGTTTGGTATGTCAGACAATCATACTATCTGCATATTGCAGACTGAGAGCAACATATCCAGATTTTGGGATACACATTCCAGCTGCAGCAACACTTTGAACAGATTTCGCTGTTTGGTTTTGCTTCTCACATTCATTTCATTCTGTACTGACTGCAGTATACTTTATTCAGGGGTTATTACTACTTTATTGGTGGATTCATAACTCTTTCTCACACTCTCTCACTTGTTTTCATTTTACTATTCAGGATGTTACTTACTTCTAGCCTTTATTGACATGTTTTACCTGTAGTTATTACAATCCTTTCCAGCAATCTCACTTCTGTCATGTTTCAGTATTTCAACAGGGGTATATTTCACACATGTGATTTGCTCATCTTCTGCAGCTGTACTTTTCAGCCTGCTGCAGGTTGTGTACTATTATATTACAGGTGGGGCATCTTTATTTCAGACTTTATTTCAGACATTTTCATTTACTGTTTGGATTACAGACTGCAACACACTTTTGTAATCAAGCAATACTTGCAAACACTCTTACACTGTTACTTGCACATTCTATTACTTACTGACTACACTGCACTCTTTTGCTAACTGCCATACTTTTATATTTCTTTACAGTTACTGGGAGAGGATTACTGACCTGCCTGGTGGCACAACCGCACCAGCCTATCGCCATAGGCTCTGCGGTTCACAGAACGGACACCTGCAGCTGTAATATAAATGAAGTAATATTGGAATACACATCTCCATAATATCAGCTAGTTTAATTTCTTACATACATAATTAAATGTAACTTACTCAGTAGTGGGGCATTGGGCATTTGCCGGTCCTCCTGGATCCAAAGGTTCAATTGGTCCTGCTTGCATCTCTTCAGGTCCGCATGGTGGTGATTTAACCTGCTCACCAGTCCTTGGAATCCCTGTGGCACTGGTGAGATCATGAGCCAACCGGTCCCATGCCTCAGCCCTATATGCTCCCCACAGGACCTGGCCCTGCATGAGTTGGGCCTCATGATTGTGGACTAGGAGCCAGACCATGTATCTGGACTCCTCAATGCCCCACCTCTGTGCTCGAAAGCAACTACCCTCACCTACTCCTGACATTCTGGCTGCAAGTTAGTTCTACAATCGTTTATGCTGTGTATTCCCACCTATGGGGCTTATATATGCCGTTTTTCCCGCACATATCTGTGATTGGCCATTTTGGAATTGTATCAACTTCACAAAACCTGCTTTTTCATGCTCCAATTTGTATTCATTCCTATATATTTGCTATTACTGCATTTATAGGTACTGCTGTCATGGCTTAGTGGTTCAGTACCTTGACTATGGTGCATAGTATCCTGGGTTCGAACCTGGCCACTGCTTTTTATTTTTTCTGACTGTCTAGACAGGCTGAGGGGTGTGTCTGTGTAAAGGCAGTTTTGATACAGCTTGCTCACGTTTAGCTTGTTGGCGCGGTGCGCAGCTTCGAGCAAACGGGGTACGCTGGTTTACACTTCATTTGGCTGTTAGCACGCATATTACGCTCAGCTCAGCTAGGGGCACACAGTTTCAGTGTGTTAAACCACTGCTCACCTACGGGCACTCATTTTAAACCTGTTAAACCACTGCTCACCTACGGGCAGATGCACGCACCTTGTTAAACTGTAGCTTAGCTAATGGCACATCTCGCATTTTTTATTGTTTTGTTATCTCACATTTCTTCAAAATAAATGGACTATTTCATTACATTCTACATAAACTATGATTTTATATGTGTACATGTTTGTCAGGGACTTGTTTCGTGCTTATTTTAATAAAAATAAAAAATTGGTGTTGTGGGGGCTCGAACCATGAATGGCTTCCCTTCAGCCGACGTCTCTACCGCTACGCTATTGCTTCTTGGCTTACTTTGCATATTTAGTTCTTATATGCTTTTCCACTGACTGCTAACTGTGGCTAAGCTACAGGCATGCCCGCGCAAACGAGCGCACTCACGGGCAAACATCTTTACGATTTAAAAAAAATATATAACATGTTCATTTATATATTTTATGTTCATAGTCTGTGGGGGCATGTGTTGTGTTTATTCACATTTCCATGACCTCTGTCGTGGGTGTTTACTTTGGGCAATTTTACTCTTCTGGGGGCGTGTCCACTTGCAGGGCTCGGCCTACGGACACGCCCCCTACTGTCTTCCACGGACCGTGTTAGCCTTCGATGTGATTCAGCATGCCCTCATGCATATGCATGACATGCTGACGTCACACAGTTTAACTGCAGCTTCCGTGTAAGCCATGTATCTCTTACACGGAGGCTTCGTGAATCCTGCCCTGTGTGTTTGAGTGTGTGTGTGTTTGTGTGTGTGTGTGTTTATATGTGCAAGCGTACATACATGTGTATATTGGTGCATGTGGGTGTTTCTATATGCTTGCATACACGTGTGTGTTTGTGTTTCTATGTGTTTGCATACACACGTGTAAAATGCATAATTATTAGTGGGTTATAGTGTTTCAGGAAATAGGGGTTGTCAGTAACAACAAGAGGAATTGATGCAGTAATGCCTGTGGTTTCTCAAAAGCAACACAGTGAAAAGTTGAAACTACTCCCACAAACAACACAATTGCTGCTCCCTCATTTCCACTTAACTAAAGTGCAATACCACTGTAGTTTTGGTTAGAGACTAATATCACTTACTGCTTGGTAAGCCATGTTGCAATTACTTGTGTATGTCTTGCTCGCGGGCACTCACACACACACACACACACACACACACACACACACACACACACACACACACACACACACACACACACACACACACACACACACACATATAACAAGAGAATTCTCGGTCAGCTGAGTAATAAAGGAATAGATGAAGCCAGACACTGCAGCCATCAGTTAGCTTATCAACAGAACAAAAAGCAGTTTAACAAGTAACTATATTAAGAATTCTGTCTGCAACTAGACAGGAAACCCCATGCCTCTCTTAAATTACTTCCATATGTAATTCCCCTGTGCATGGCCTCTACGTCTTGGCATATTTTGTGAGAAAAAAAAGTCATGCCTTGATGCATTCAGCAAAAATGCTTTGTAATATTGTTATATACCTCTACCCTTCTTTTACTTGCAGGCCTTGACTCATTCAAACTGCACATGAAACTAAGCTCAGTGTTGTCCATCCAGATCCCATAAAGTATCATGAAATTTGTGTAAATGTGCAAACATTTTTTAAGTGTGTTAAATTCTCTTCATTCTTATCAGATGGATGAATTATTAATGCCTTATATATCAACTATATTAAAATACTTAGGAAACCTAGCAACCAGCAGAGGTCTTAAGTATCAGAACTTGCCATTTACCATAAAAAATATTTTGTTAACACAGAAACAAATCCTTTATTTGGAAAACAACATAAATCATACCGAATAACAACAGAATAAAAATAATTTCCTCCTTTATCATTGTCACCCTTTCTCAATAAATAAATAAACAAATGTGGCTTTCAACTTTAATTTAACATTTTGATGACTGTCTTTAATAAATGAGTCACACATTTTCAGTACCATATAGCTAATAATAACTAGCTGAATTAAAATAAAATGTCTGAAATGTATACTGGTTGTAGTACAAAGGATGTCTCCGTAACTGTGCAGCTCATAATCAGAATTACCGGTCTGTCAGCCCATGCTCAGTGTGCCGCTTAGTGAAATATGCAATAACACAAAGAGTAGGTCAGGGCACCATCCATTCCTGTGCTGCATTGAATGCAGTTAATTTTTAGAATGCCCGGAGGGAGAAGACAGAAAACTCGGGTAGAGTACACATCACAGTGCCACAGTGTACCTTTCTGTCTGGGGGATGGCCCTTTATAAAGGGGGAGCGCAAAACACCACAAGTACATAGCATAGAAGACTGTCCCTTTCCTGTAAATATCAGAGTTGGTGCTGTAGTCAAGGCCTGGTAAGATATCTGTATGGTCCTCATACACTGCAGACCATATGCTAAGCACTGAAGCAGAATATTTGGTGTTAGCAGGAGAAGCTTTGGTACAAAAAGAGTTATTGTACCAATTCACTGATGATGATTTTTGTGAGTGTCATTCATGCAAATGTGAATTGCTGGAAACTACTTTCAGGATTAAACAAAGCTTGTTTCTGAAGGTAGGTAACACCCCTGCACAAAACTGTAACCCCAATGATCGTTGAAAGTGGTTTTCCGAGAGTTTGCTGTACATATATGACACACTCGAAGACTACCATTGATGAATCAACTGGCTCTCCCAAAAGGATACACAATGTAACAGACTGTGTACAACACATTTTAATGATGTAAATGGTAATTAACATGTCACAGTATAACAAACTGTTCACAGAGCAAGTTTTAATGGGATGGGAAAGGAAGAAGCCTGTGCTTTGTAATTCAATAGACAGGCAGACACATCACTCACTTTGGTGTAAGTGGTAGCATCTGTATGTCTGTGCGTGCAACATCTAACATCTCCATGGTGAGCTGTACACATCGTAGACCATCAAAGCTAAGCAGATGTGAGGTACAATGCAGAAACTTTATGAACTCATACACACTCTTAGCTGCCATTTGCATCTAGAGTTCTGTGACTTATGACACAGTCCTTCCATCTGTCAGATCACTGCTGGTCTGTACTGTGGTTGTATGGCCCATCCTTGCACAATGGTACTTTTATGTATTTGCAGTGCTACAGAAGCAGAGGCACCACCTTATGGCTGTTATGGAAGCAGCCAGATTTGCTTTGCTTGTGGTAGATGTCTTTTTTTATTATTGTTATTTTTAATTACCTCTCTCTTCTGCATGCACATATCTATCTATTTATTTATCTTACAGTTAGACAATGTCAAATTCATTGTCTCTCTTATTGTAAATACTACTTTTAAAATTGATTGCATATGAGTTTTGTCATGTCATTGATAGCCTCTCTCAGTCTCTCTCTCTCTCTCTCTCTCTATATATATATATATATATATATATATTAGGGTCTACTCCAGTAGACCGAAGTTTCACTTACTTGACACTGAAATTTCCCAGAAGAAAGGATTAAACTTCACAAGACCGACATCCAAAACACTGACTTTTCATGTGAGGTAAGTAATTGCTTGGCCATGCTGTTGAACTTTGCCCCTTACCCCCATGGTAGTGCGATCCCGGAGTTGGTATATTTAGTTACGGGGTTATAGGGGGTTCTGAAGTAGATATATATATATATATATATATATATATATATATATATATATATATATATACACACACACACACACACATACATACATACACACACACACACACACACACACACACACACACATATATATATATATATATATATATATATATATATATATATATATATATATATATCAAGAGAATGCGCATGCGTTTCCTAGAAGATGCATATGTTCCACTTCTTTTTTTCTTGTATCTTTTCTTTGCAGGGTGACTTTGCACCCACAGAATCTCTTTATGTAGTAACTCTGTCCAAAACCCCATGGTAATTATAATATGTCCATATATGATATATTTATTTTAATTTATTATTTGTTGACTGGGTTTGTTCCCATATGCTAGTGGCCTGTTTTCAGAGGAAACCTGAATTTGCATTTCTACTATCTAATTCTAATCTAATTATCTAATCTAATTTCTAATTTCTTGTTATATTACTATGCTCATCATATATGATAAAACCTGTTTTGTGTGTTATGCTGGATGTACTGTAACTGACATTGCCTTTTATCTATGTTCTATATCTTCTTTTACCTTGAGTGCTTTATTAATTTTTTGTTATATTACTATGCTCAGCATACATGATGTAACCTGTTTTGTGTATTATGCTGGATGTACGTATTTGTATAACATGATCTTTTCATTGTGTGGAGGGAATGTTTTCACTGCTGCACTTCCTGCTTCTGCACACAGCACAGAGGCAGCAGTTGATCTGTTGGTGATAGCAATGTGGTTTTGTTAGTCAGACAGAAAACTGTTGAAAAGTTTGTGAATACTACAAATAGTCAGCATCTAGCCGACTTCAAACCTCAAGAATTTGAAGAAGTTGTAACTGAAATTACTTCTAGAGGTTTGCCTGATGAACAACTACTTGGTTTATTGAATAAAGGTGATCCTGGATAGGGTCTTGAGATTTCATGGTCAAATAACATGGAAAAAGTTTTAGGAATGGACAGTGAGTTGGATAGAAAGAAATGAGTCATGAGTTGGATGGACATATGGTTACAGGTGGGATGCAGTCTGGAAAATTGTATGCTGATACATTTAGAATAAGAGAAAGTACTGTAAATTTTATTGAAAAGATAAAAAGGTTTGTTGTTCATCTAAGAAAGAAGTTTGTTTGTGTCTTTCAGCTTTTCCCGGTTAGGGATCGCCACAGCGGAACTCCGGTCGCTAATGACTGGTAGTTGATTTTTACGTGCCGAGTTACCTGCCCTGACGCGCAACCTTCAATGAAGGTACGCCCATTCATGCATGTCTCCACGCAGAAGACGCTCTAGCTGAGAATCTAACCGGACAGCGTCTTACTGTGAGGCAACAATGCTACCGCAGCACCACCACCGCAGTTGTCTAAGAAAGAAGACAGAAGAAATAATAGATATTTTTTGTGGGATAATTTAGTGTTACCATTGGGTTTTGAAGCAAAATACATTATCTCCTTGATTCATTTGGAGAAAGAGACATTTAGTGACCTAACATTTGAGTCTGAAGACTTAATGGAACATTTTTTATTTAATTCTGAAAACAGAAGGACTGTAACCCATGGAATGAGTTTATATTTTCCAGGCAAGGGATTCGACTAAAGAAAAGTTCCTCCAAGGAATCATCTAAACCCATCCTTCTTTTGTCCTGTCATAGGATCATGAACCAACTATACACTTTGATTACAAACACCCAGAATGGTTTTAAGTTGCACATTTATAGAAAACCAGCCTTTAGTAATTGTTATTTACACTTTTTGAGTTCTCACCCCTTCTTTCAATAAAGGAATTTAGTGCAAGGAGAATGTATTAGAGCAGCTAGAATGACTTCTGAGTCAGAAGATGTAGCTGTTTAATTAGAAAAGATTTTTAATATGTTTATGGTTAGATACTACCCTGAAAAATAGTAAGGGACGTTACTAATGAGGTTAAGAATGGATGGGTGCACTTAATACAAACCCCTTTTAGGAGTTGGCCTTACAAACACTTCTGATAACAAGACTAAAGAGGCCATCCCTGAACGGTGTTTTGAGTGTACCATGGTGGTCCAATTTAATACAGGTACAAGTGAAATTTGAAATATTATTGGCAAGCAATGGAGTGTTTTTAGATCTAACCCTACAATTTTTAAGTTGTTAAGAGAAGAGCCATGTTTTATTTATAAGATGGCAAATAATTTAAAAAATATTTTTGCATCCCCACGTTTGGACTTTTGATTACACCAATTTGTCGGTCAAGAGTGGTATGACCTGGGGTGGACATAGTAATCATTGTAGTTACATTACAAAAGGGAATTCTTTGATATTGGATAATGTATTGGAATCCACACTAAAATTGCACACAGGAAATTGTGGAAGTAAAGGGGTGGTGTACATTGCTACATGTCTAGAGTGTTCTGGTTTCTATATAGGTAAAATTGAAAGGTGTCTGTGCAAAAACAATATATGAACATTTATATGATATCATAAAGAAGAATCTTAATAATGCCCAATCTAAACATTTACTATCAAATTATTGTTGCAGTAAATTTGTGTTTGCAATTTTGGAACAAGTGGACATGAATCCTTGTGGTGGAGATTGGGCAACGTAATTGGAGCACAGTGAAATATAATGCCAGCTAAAAATACTATTGCCCTACCGGTATAAATGAATACATATCAATACAATCTGTGCTTAAATATAGATGAGCTAAATGATATTTTTTATTTATTTACAATATGATTTTTTTTTTTTTGTTATTTACACATATTTGTTATATATGTGTAGACTGTTTGAGGCACTTTTGGAATTTTAAAGCTGTTACTTTGAAATAAGTTGGGATTTGATTGACATTAATTAATTTAATTAATGTGATAACATTATTGATTCTTTTGTATATAAGGTTGGGTTTATATGTTACTTGTTATTCAGGTGAAGTCCCATGTTTTAAAGATGAAAGCACTTAATGATTTTTATCTTTTTCTTTTTATTAAAGAATGCTCTATTTTATTTGGGAATTCCCATGTTTTATGACCCTGTAATTACAATGTTCAGTGTTTTTGGTTACAAGTGATAAAATGTTGTTAAGTTAGCTGCTGGGAATAAAAGTCAATGGACATATAGAAGAGGGACAATTGGATCTGACACTGATTATTTAGTGTTATCTGAATGTGTGGGTGTAGCATATGGTGATACAGTAAGACAATTGGGTCTGACATTGATTATTTAGTGTTATCTGAATGTGTGGGTGTAGCATATGGGGATACAGGAAGGCAACTGGATCTGACATTGATTATTTAGTGGTATCTGATTGTGTGGGTGTAGCATATGGTGATACAGTAAGACAATTGGATCTGATATTCATTATTTAGTGTTTTCAGAATGTGTGGGTGTAGCATATTGTGATACAGTAAGACAATTGGATCTGACATTGATTATTTAGTGTTATCTGAATGTGTGGGTGGAGCACATGCTGATACAGAGGGACAATTGGATCTGACATTGATTATTTAGTGTTATCTGAATGTGTGAGTGTAGAATATGGAGATACAGAGGGACAATTGGTTCTGAGATTGATTATTTAGTGTTATCTGAATGTGTGGGTGTAGCATATGGTTATACAGTAAGACAATTGGATCTGACATTAATTATTTAGTGTTTTCTGAATGTGTTGGGTGTAGCATATGGTGATACAGTAAGACAATTGGATCTGACATTGATTATTTAGTGTTATCTGAATGTGTGGGTATAGCATATGGTGATACAGTAAGACAATTGGATCTGACATTGATTATTTAGTGTTATCTGAATGTGTGGGTGTAGCATATGGGGATACAGTAAGACAATTGGATCTGAAATTGATTATGTAGTGTTATCTGAATGTGTGGGTGTAGTGTATGGTGATACAGTAAGACAATTAGATCTGACATTGATTTTTTAGTGTTATCTGAAAGTGTGGGTATAGCGTATGGTGATACAGTAAGACAACTGGATCTGACATTGATTATTTCGTATTATCTGAATGTGTGGGTGTAGCGTATGATGATACAGTAAGACAATTCGATCTGACATTGATTAGTTTTATCTAAATGTGTGGGTGAAGCATATGGTGATACAGTAAGACAATTGGATCTGACATTGATTATTTAGTGTTATCTGAAAGTGTGGGTGTAGCATATGGTGATACAGTAAGACAACTGGATCTGACATGGATTATTTAGTGTTATCTGAATGTGTGTGTGTAGCATATCATGATAAAGTATGACAATTGGATTTGACATTGATTATTTAGTGTTATCTGAATGTGTGGGCATAGCATATGGTGATACAGTAAGATAATTGGATCTGACATTGATTATTTAGTGTTATCTGAATGTGTGGGTGTAGCATATGGTGATACAGTAAGACAATTGGATCTGATAGTGATTATTTAGTGTTTTCAGAATGTGTGGTTGTAGCATATTGTGATACAGTAAGACAATTGGATCTGACATTGATTATTTAGTGTTATCTGAATGTGTGGGTGGAGCATATGGTGATACAGAGGGACAATTGGATCTGACATTGATTATTTAGTGTTATCTGAATGTGTGAGTGTAGAATATGGTGATACAGAGGGCAATTGGATCTGAGATTGATTATTTAGTGTTATCTGACAGTGTGTGTGTGTAGCATATGGTTATACAGTAAGACAATTGGATCTGACATTAATCATTTAGATTTATCTGAATGTGTGGGTGTAGCATATGGTGATACAGTAAGACAATTGGATCTGACATTGATTATTTAGTGTTATCTGAATGTGTGGGTGTAGCATATGGTTATACAGTAAGACAACTGGATCTGACATTGATTATTTAGTGTTATCTGAATGTGTGAGTGTAGAATATGGTGATACAGAGGGACAATTGGATCTGAGATTGATTATTTAGTGTTATCTGAATGTGTGGGTGTAGCATATGGTGATACAGAGGGACAATTGGATCTCACATTGACTATTTAGTGTTATCTGAATGTGTGGGTGTAGCATATGGTGATATAGGAAGACAACTGGATCTGACATTGATTATTTTGTGTTATCTGAATATGTGGGTCTAGCGTATGGTGCTACAGTAAGACAATTGGATCTGACATTGATTATTTACTGTTAACTGAATGTGTAAGTGTAGCGTATGGTGATACAGTAAGACAATTGGATCTGACATTGATTATTTAGTGTTATCTGAATGTGTGGATGTAGCGTTTGTTGATACAGTAAGACAATTGGATCTGACATCGATTATTTAGTGTTATCTGAATGTGTGGGTGTAGCATATGGGGATACAGAGGGACAACTGGATCTGACATTGATTATTTAGTGTTATCTGAAT
This sequence comes from Protopterus annectens, assembly GCF_019279795.1. Classification (NCBI taxonomy): domain Eukaryota; kingdom Metazoa; phylum Chordata; order Ceratodontiformes; family Protopteridae; genus Protopterus; species Protopterus annectens. The sequence goes on from NC_056748.1 coordinate 1,111,635,512, forward strand.
GTGTGGCTGTAGCATATGGTGATACAGTAAGACAACTTGATCTGACATTGATTATTTAGTGTTATCTGAATGTGTGGGTGTAGCATATGGGGATACAGTAAGACAATTGGATCTGCATTGATTATTTAGTGGTATCTGATTGTGTGGGTGTAGCATATGGTGATACAGTAAGACAACTGGATCTGATAGTGATTATTTAGTGTTATCTGAATGTGTGGGTGGAGCATATGGTGATACAGAGGGACAATTGGATCTGACATTGATTATTTAGTGTTATCTGAATGTGTGAGTGTAGAATATGGTGATAGAGAGGGACAATTGGATCTGAGATTGATTATTTAGTGTTATCTGAATGTGTGGGTGTAGCATATGGTTATACAGTAAGACAATTGGATCTGACATTAATTATTTAGTGTTATCTGAATGTGTGGGTGTAGCATATGGTGATACAGTAAGACAACTGGATCTGACATTGATTATTTAGTGTTATCTGAATGGGTGGGTATATCATATGGGGATACAGTAAGACAATTGGATCTGACATTGATTATTTAGTGTTATATGAATGTGTGGGTATAGCATATGGTGATACAGAGGGACAATTGGATCTCACATTGATTATTTAGTGTTTTCTGAATGTGTGGGTGTAGCATATGGTGATATAGGAAGACAATTGGATCTGACATTGATTATTTTGTGTTATCTGAATATGTGGGTCTAGTGTATGGTGATACAGTAAGACAATTGGATCTGACATTGATTATTTACTGTTATCTGAATGTGTAAGTGTAGCGTATGGTGATACAGTAAGACAATTGGATCTGACATTGATTATTTAGTGTTATCTGAATGTGTGGATGTAGCTTTGGTGATACAGTAAGACAATTGGATCTGAAATCGATTATGCAGTGTTATCTGAATGAGTGGGTGTAGTGTATGGTGATACAGTAAGACAATTGGATCTGACATTGATTGTTTAGTGTTATCTGAAAGTGTGGGTGTAGAGTATGGTGATACAGTAAGACAACTGGATCTGACATTGATTATTTAGTGTTATCTGAATGTGTGGGTGTAGCGTATGGTGATACAGTAAGACAATTGGATCTGACATTGATTAGTTTTATCTAAATGTGTGGGTGAAGCATATGGTGATACAGTAAGACAATTGGATCTGACATTGATTATTTAGTGTTATCTGAATGTGTGGCTGTAGCATATGGTGATACAGTAAGACAACTGGATCTGACATGGATTATTTAGTGTTATCTGAATGTGTGGGTGTAGCATATGGAGATATAGTAAGACAATTGGATCTGACATTGATTATTTAGTGTTATCTGAATGTGTGGGTGTAGCATATGGTGATACAGTAAGACAATTGGATCTGACATTGATTATTTAGTGTTTTCTGAATGTGTGTGTGTAGCATATCATGATAAAGTATGACAATTGGATTTGACATTGATTATTTAGTGTTATCTGAATGTGTGGGTGTAGCATATGTGGATACAGTAAGACAATTGGATCTGACATAGATTATGTAGTGTTATCTGAATGTGTGGGTGTAGTGTATGGTGATACAGTAAGACAATTGGATCTGACATTGATTATTTAGTGTTATCTGAAAGTGTGAGTGTAGCATTTGGTGATACAGTAAGACAATTGGATCTGACATTGATTATTTAGTGTTATCTGAATGTGTGGGTGTAGCATATGGTGATACAGTAAGACAATTGAATCCAACATTAATTATTTGGTGTTATCTGAATGTGTGGTTGTAGCATATGGTGATACAGTAAGACAATTGGATCTGACATTGATTATTTATTGTTATCTGAATGTGTGTGTGTAGCATATGGTGATACAGTAAGACAATTGGATCTGACATTGATTATTTAGTGTTATCTGCATGTGTGGGCGTATCATATGGTGATACAGTAAGACAATTGGATCTGACATTGATTCTTTAGTGTGGGTGTAGCTTATGGTGATACAGTAAGACAATTGGATCTGACATTGATTCTTTAGTGTTATCTGAATGTGTGGATGTAGCATATGGTGATTCAGTAAGACAATTGCATCTGACTTTGATTATTTAGTGTTATCTGCATGTGTGGATGTAGCATACGGTGATACAGTAAGACAACTGAATCTGACATTGATTATTTAGTTTTATCTAAATGTGTGGGTGTAGCATGTGTTGATACAGTAAGACAGTTGGATCTGACATTGATTATTTAGAGTTATCTGAATGTGTGGCTGTAGCATATCATGATAAAGTACAACAATTGGATTTGACATTGATTATTTAGTGTTATCTGAATGTGTGGGCATAGTATATGGTGATACAGTAAGACAATTGCATCTGACATTGATTATTTAGTGTTATCTGAATGTGTGGGTGTAGCATATGGGGATACAGTAAGACAATTGGATCTGACATTGATTATTTAGTGTTATCTGAAAGTGTGGGTGTAGCGTATGGTGATACAGTAAGACGACAGGGTCTGACATTGATTATTTAGTGTTATCTGAATGTGTGGGTGTAGCGTATGGTGATACAGAAAGACAATTGGATCGGACATTGATTAGTTTTATCTAAATGTGTGGGTGACGCATATGGTGATACAGTAAGACAATTGGATCTGACATTGATTATTTAGTGTTATCTGAATGTGTGGGTGTAGCATATGGTGATACAGTAAGACAATTGGATCTCACATTGATTATTTAGTGTTTTCTGAATGTGTGGGCATAGCATATGGTGATACAGTAAGACAATTGGATCTGACATTGATTATTTAGTGTTATCTGAATGTGTGGGTGGAGCATATGGTGATAAAGAGGGACAATTGGATCTGACATTGATTATTTAGTGTTATCTGAATGTGTGAGTGTATAATATGGTGATACAGAGTGACAATTGGATCTGAGATTGATTATTTAGTGTTATCTGAATGTGTGTGTGTAGCATATGGTTATACAGTAAGGCAATTTTATCTGACATTAACTATTTAGTGTTATCTGAATGTGTGGGTGTAGCATATGGTGATACATTAAGACAACTGGATCTGACATTGATTATTTAGTGTTATCTGAATGTGTGGGCATGGCATATTGTGATACAGTAAGACAAATGGATCTGACATTGATTATTTAGTGTTATCTGAATGTGTGGGTGCAGCATATGGGGCTACAGTAAGACAATTGGATCTGACATCGATTATTTAGTGGTATCTGATTGTGTGGGTGTAGCATATGGTGATACAGTAAGACAATTGGATCTGATAGTGATTATTTAATGTTATCTGAATGTGTGGGTGGATCATATGGTGATACAGAGGGACAATTGGATCTGACATTGATTATTTAGTGTTATCGGAATGTGTGGGTGTAGCATATGGGGATACAGTAAGACAATTGGATCTGACATTGAATATTTATTGTTATCTGAATATGTGGGTATAGCATATGGTGATACAGAGGGACAATTGGATCTGACATTCATTAGTTAGTGTTATCTGAATGTCTGGGTGTAGCATATGGTGATATAGGAAGACAACTGGATCTGACTTTGATTATTTTGTGTTACCTGAATATGTGGGTCTAGCGTATGGTGATACAGTAAGACAATTAGATCTGACATTGATTATTTACTGTTATCTGAATGTGTAAGTGTAGTGTATGGTGATACAGTAAGACAATTGGATCTGACATTGATTATTTAGTGTTATCTGAAAGTGCGGGTGTAGCGTTTGGTGATACAGTAAGAAAATTGGATCTGACATTGATTATTTAGTGTTATCTGAATGTGTGGATGTAGCGTTTGTTGATACAGTAAGACAATTGGATCTGACATCGATTATTTAGTGTTATCTGAATGTGTGGGTGTAGCATTTGGTGATATAGTAAGACAATTGGATCTGCCATTGATTATGTAGTGTTATCCGAATGTGTGGGTGTAGTGTATGTTGATACAGTAAGACAATTGGATCTGACATTGATTATTTAGTGTTATCTGAAAGTGTGGGTGTAGCGTTTGGTGATACGGTAAGACAATTGGATCTGACATTGATTCTTTAGTGTTATCTGAAAGTGTGGGTGTATCATATGGTGATACAGTAAGACAATTGGATCTGACATTGAGTCTTTAGTGTTATCTGAATGTGTGGGTGTAGCATATGGTGATACAGTAAGACAATTGGATCTGGCATTGATTATTTAGTGTTATCTGAATGTGTGGGTATAGCATATGGTGATACAGAGGGACAATTGGATCTGACATTGATTATTTAGTGTTATCTGAATGTGTGGCTGTAGCATATGATGATACATTAAGACAACTTGATCTGACATTGATTATTTAGTGTTATCTGATTGTGTGGGTGTAGCATATGGAAAGACAGTAAGACAATTGGATCTGGCATTGATTATTTAGTGTTATCTGAATGTGTGGATAGCATATGATGCTACAGTAAGACAATTGGATCTGACATTGATTATTTAGTGTTTTCTGAATGTGTGGGTGTAGCATATCGTGATACAGTAAGACAATTGGATCTGACATTGATTATTTTGTGTTATCTGAATGTGTGGGTGTAGCATATGGTGATACAGTAAGACAATTGGATCTGACATTGATTATTTCATGTTATCTGAATGTGTGGGTGTAGCATATGGTGATAAAGTACGACAATTGGATTTGACATTAATTATTTAGTGTTATCTGAATGTGTGGGTGTAGCATATGGTGATACAGTAAGACAATTGGAGCCAGCATTAATTATTTAGTGTTATCTGAATGTGTGGTTGTAGCATATGGTGTTACAGTAAGATAATTGGATCTGACATTGATTATTTACTGTTATCTGAATATGTGGGTCTAGCGTATGGTGATACAGTAAGACAATTGGATCTGACATTGATTATTTAGTGTTATCTGAAAGTGTGGGTGTAGCGTATGGTGATACAGTAAGACAATTGGATCTGACATTGATTATTTAGTGTTATCTGAATGTGTGAGTGTAGCGCATGGTGATACAGTAAGACAATTGGATCTGACATTGATTATTTAGTGTTATCTGAAAGTGTGGGTGTAGCGTATGGTGAAACAGTAAGACAATTGGATCTGACATTGATTATTTAGTGTTATCTGAAGGTGTGGGTGTAGCATATGGTGATACAGTAAGACAATTGGATCTGAAATTGATTATTTAGTGTTATCTGAATGTGTGGGTGTAACATATGGTGATACAGTAAGACAATTTGATCAGACATTGATTATTTAGTGTTATCTGAATGTGTGCATGTAGCATGTGATGATACAGTAAGGCAATTGGATCTGACAATAATTATTTAGTGTTATCTGAATGTGTGTGTGTAGCATATGATGATAAAGTACGACAATTGGATGTGACATTGATTATTTAGTGTTAACTGAATCTGTATGTGTAGCATATGGTGATACAGTAAGACAACTGGATCCAACATTAATTATTTAGTGTTATCTGAATGTGTGGGTGTAGCATATGTTGATACAGTAAGACAATTGCATCTGACATTGATTACTTAGTGTTATCTGAATGTGTGGGTGTAGCATATGGTGATACAGTAAGACAATTGGATCCAACATTAATTATTTAGTGTTATCTGAATGTGTGGGTATAGCATATGGTGATACAGAGGGACAATTGGATCCCACATTGATTATTTAGTGTTATCTGAATGTGTGGGTGTAGCATATGGTGATATAGGAAGACAATTGGATCTGACATTGATTATTTTGTGTTATCTGAATGTGTGGGTGTAGCATATGGTTATACAGTAAGACAATTGGATCTGACATTAATTATTTAGTGTTTTCTGAATGTGTGGGTGTAGCATATCGTGATACAGTAAGACAATTGGATCTGACATTGATTATTTAGTGTTATCTGAATGTGTGGGTGTAGCATATGGTGATACAGTAAGACAATTGGATCTGACATTGATTATTTAGTGTTATCTGAATGTGTGGGTGTAGCATATGGTTGTACAGTAAGACAATTGGATCTGACATTAATTATTTAGTGTTATCTGAATGTGTTGGGTGTAGCATATGGTGATACAGTAAGACAATTGGATCTGACATTGATTATTTAGTGTTTTCTGAATGTGTGGGTGTAGCATATCGTGATACAGTAAGACAATTGGATCTGACATTGATTATTTAGTGTTATCTGAATGTGTGGGTGTAGCATATGGTGACACAGTAAGACAATTGGATCTGACATTGATTATTTAGTGTTATCTGAATGTGTGGGTGTAGCATATGGTGATACAGTAAGACAATTGGATCTGACATTGATTATTTAGTGTTATGTCAATGTGTGTGTGTAGCATATCATGATAAAGTACGACAATTGGATCTGACATTGATTATTTAGTGTTATCTGAATGTGTGGCTGTAGCATATGATGATACAGTAAGACAACTTGATCTGACATTGATTATTTAGTGTTATCTGATTGTATGTGTGTGTAGCATATGGAGAGACAGTAAGACAATTTGATCTGACATTGATTATTTAGTGTTATCTGAATGTGTGGGTGTAGCATATGGTGATACAGTAAGACAATTGGATCTGACATTGATTATTTCATGTTATCTGAATGTGTGGGTGTAGCATATGGTGATAAAGTATGACAATTGGATTTGACATTGATTATTTAGTGTTATCTGAATGTGTGGTTGTAGCATATAGTGATACAGTAAGATAATTGGATCTGACATTGATTATTTACTGTTATCTGAATGTGTGGGTGTAACATAAGATGAAACAGTAAGACATTTGAATCTGACATTGATTGTTTAGTGTTATCTGAATGTGTGGGTGTAGCATATGGTGATACAGATGGACAATTGGATCTGGCATTGATTATTTTGTGTTATCTGAATGTGTGGGTGTAGCATATGGTGATATAGGAAGACAATTGGATCTGACATTGATTATTTTGTGTTATCTGAATATGTGGGTCTAGCGTATGGTGATACAGTAAGACAATTGGATCTGACATTGATTATTTACTCTTATCTGAATGTGTATGTGTAGCGTATGATGATACAGTAAGAAAATTGGATCTGACATTGATTATTTAGTGTTATCTGAACGTGTAGGTGTAGCGTTTTGTGATACAGTAAGACAATTGGATCTGACATTGATTGCGTAGTGTTATCTGAATGTATGAGTGTAGTGCATGGTGATACAGTAAGACAATTCGATCTGACATTGATTATTTAGTTTTATCTGAAAGTGTGGGTGTAGCGTATGGTGATACAGTAAGACAATTGGATCCGACATTGATTATTTAGTGTTATCTGAAGGTGTGGGTGTAGCATATGGTGATACAGTAAGACAACTGGATCTGAAATTGATTATTTAGTGTTATCTGAATGTGTGCGTGTAGCATGTGATGATACAGTAAGGCAATTGGATCTGACAATAATTATTTAGTGTTATCTGAGTGTGTGTGTGTAGCATATGATGATAAAGTACAACAATTGGATTTGACATTGATTATTTAGTGTTATCTGAATGTGTAGGTGTAGCATATGGTGATGCAGTAAGATAATTGGATCTGACATTGATTACTTTGTGTTATCTGAATGTGTGGGTGTAGCATATGGTGATACAGTAAGACAATTGGATCCAACATTAATTATTTAGTGTTATCTGAATGTGTGGGTGTAGCATATGGTGATACAGTAAGACAATTGGATCCAACATTAATTATTTAGTGTTATCTGAATGTGTGGGTGTAGCATATGTTGATACAGTAAGACAATTGGATCTGACATTGATTACTTAGTGTTATCTGAATGTGTGGGTGTAGCATATGGTGATACAGTAAGACAATTGGATATGACATTGATTGTTTAGTGTTATCTGAATGTGTGGGTGTAGCATATGGTGATACAGTACAGACAATTGAATCTGACATTGATTGTTTAGTGTTATCTGAATGTGTGGGTGTAGCATATGGGGATACAGTAAGACAATTGGATCTTACATTGATTATTTAGTGTTATCTGAATGTGTGGGTATAGCATATTGTGATACAGAGGGACAATTGGATCTCACATTGATTATTTAGTGTTATCTGAATGTGTGGGTGTAGGATATGGTGATATAGGAAGACAATTGGATCTGACATTTATTAATTTGTGTTATCTGAATATGTGGGTCTAGAGTATGGTGATACAGTAAGACAATTGGATCTGACATTGATTATTTACTGTTATCTGAATGTGTAAGTGTAGCATATGGTGATACAGTAAGAAAATTGGATTTGATATTGATTATTTAGTGTTATCTGAATGTGTGGGTGTAGCGTTTTGTGATACAGTAAGACAATTGGATCTGACATTGATTGAGTAGTGTTATCTGAATGTGTGGGTGTAGCGTATGGTGATACAGTAAGACAATTGGATCTGACATTGAGTATTTAGTGTTATCTGAAAGTGTGGGTGTAGGGTATGGTGATACAGTAAGACAATTGGATTTGACATTGATTATTTAATGTTATCTGAAGGTGTGGGTGTAGCGTATGGTGATACAGTAAGACAATTGGATCTGATATTGATTATTTAGTGTTATCTGAATGTGTGGATGTAGCATATCGTGATACAGTAAGACAATTGGATCAGACATTGATTATTTAGTGTTATCTGAATGTGTGGGTGTAGCATATGATGATACAGTAAGGCAATTGGATCTGACAATAATTATTTAGTGTTATCTGAATGTGTGGGTATAGCATATGGTTATACAGTACAGACAATTGAATCTGACATTGATTATTTAGTGTTATATGAAAACAATAGGTAATTTTGGTAGTAGCATAGATTTTGTGGATTTTCATTTAACTATTAATTACAATGATTTCAGTTTTCGAAGCAGTATTTGCAGGAAATCTACTTTTGTAAATCAGTATTTGCACTTTGATAGCCTATATCCTCTACATATGAAGCGTAGTGTAGTAAAAGGTCATTTCGTACGGCTCAGCTGATTGACTAGTGGAGATGACATCTTTTTTGAAGAGAACGTTAAGTTAAAACATTTTTTTCTTGACAGGGGATACACAGTGAGTTGGTTAAACAAAATTATAGGTGAAGTTTTCCATCTGATGTAGAATACAACCAGTCCTATTTTGACAATTTTAGATGTCACTCAAGCAAACACCATAGAACCTAGTACCAACATTGTAAATAAATACAACTTGTCTTTTGCATTACCCATTACTAATGAGATGGCAGTTATCAAAGACATCATTCTTAATAATTGTTGAAAATACAAAACCAGACCACGGAGACCTTGTACAAGCAGCAAGCAAACCAAGCGTAATCTTAACAAGTTTTTATTTATTACAAACGTTTTCGCCACACAGCAGTATGGCTTCCTCAGAGAAAAGCATTTAACAATGAGGTAAAGCGCACGCCCCTTATATAAGAGACAAAAGGAAATGACAACATAGGCGAGTCGAACTCATTGTTATCATAGGAAACAATTTAAAACTTAATAAAGTCATCAGTTTCAACAAAAATAAATATTCAACAAAAATAAATATACAGGCTATGCTTCATGTTTGAAAATAAATTCATGAACAGCAGTGGTGATTAAAAAACTAGGGGTACAAGACATCCAGTAAGAGTACAGGGCACAGGTTACAGCTGGGTGTCATACAGATGTATGTTTTTACATATAGCTACTCCAGTGTGAATACATAGCAGTAACCTGCCATAAGTAATGCCTCAGCCTAAAGACACAATTAAATAAATAGGTCCAAAGCAGTAAAAGTATGGAAATGGAAGGGCATTATGTGTGCAAAAAGTAGTGAAATAAGCTTACAATAAAGAGCGTTACCTCAGGTAACTCCTCAGCCTAAGCACTGCTGAGATGTTACAATTTTCGTTTAAACCCGGATGGCTAAATGCGTCGAGGCGCAATTGCCACTCCAGTTCACGTACTTCCAAGAGGAGAGGTATAGGACCTCCCCGGATGTTATTGGTCACTTGGTCTATGGCCATAAACGAGAAGGAGTGTCCAGGGTGGTTAACAATGTGTTTAGCCAAAGCATAATTGTAACATCTCACCACTGCTGTTCATGAATTTATTTTCATTTCATGAGTTACCATTGGATTTACCTTCATGTTGTGTGAAATAATATACATACAATTTCTGTTATTATGATTTTACATCATTTTTATTCTATTTTTGCTTTTATGCCTTCTTTTTTGGCAGTATTTTATTATTTTAAACTTGTAATTCCAAACATGAAGCATAGCCTGTATATTTATTTTTGTTGAATATTTATTTTTGTTGAATTTGTCGACTTTATTAAGTTTTAAATTGCTTTTTATGATAACAATGAGTTCGACTTACCTATGTTGTCATTTCCTTTTGTCTCTTATAAAAGGGGCGTGCGCTTTACCTCATTGTTAAATGCTTTTCTCTGAGGAAGCCATACTGTTGTGTGGCGAAAACGTTTGTAATAAATAAAAACTCGTTAAGATTACGCTTGGTTTGCTTGCTGCTTGTACAAGGTCTCCGTGGTCTGGTTTTGTATTTTCAACAGTTCCTGGTTTCTGTACTCGTATTCTTAATAATTGGAAAGTTGTATTGGGCAACTCTGAATTCGTTAAGATTGTAGGGAATCGTCCTACTTTTATTTACAAAAAAGTAAGTAATATTAAGATGATTTTAGAGTGGGGCACAAGAGACTTTAAGTCTACCTGTGATTTAGTTTTAGGAACTTTTCCTTGTTCAGCTTGTAAACAGTGTAGGTTTATTAGTGGAACTTCCAATGTTATTTTGTAACCCGACAATAAGGTCATCACAGTGAAGGGACACTACACTTGTAAAACCACTAACATAGTGAATTTAGCATAGTGTGTTTCATGTGAACATTTTTACATTGGCAAGACTATTCGTGCTTTGAATAAGCGTATTTATGAACACAACTTGGCCATAAAGTAAAAAGATATTTCAAATGCCTTAGCCAAGCATTCTTTGCACTGTCCTTTGTTCAAAAAGTTCACTTTTTCTGTATTGGAAAGAGTTAACAACTCCTTGTTTAATGGTGATTTTAAAACTATTTTAGAGTGTAGAGAAGCAATCTGGCAGATCATGTTAAATGCTGACCAACTTCCGGGTTTGAATGACATAATCAACATTAAATGTTTTTTTTTAAATTACAAAGGTTTTAAACATGAATATAATATATTATATACAATATTTATAAGTAATGTTTTCTACATTTATATATACAAGTATTTATGTTTATATTTACTGAATTTATTTTAGTTTAAATTATGTTAAGGAGAAATAGAGCTAGATACACTTGTACAATATTTTTCATACATTATTTATGAGGTGAACTTGGATATATATTTTTTATTGGATAATTATTACATGTGATTCGTTTTGTAAGATATTTAAACTGTGTGAATTCATTTGGGTGCATTTCTGATGAAGTTCAGTGATATTAAATTGAACGAAAACATTTAAAATACAGATTGGGTTGTCCGTTTTCCTTTTTTCCTTTTTTCATCAGCAGATTTGTTACCTTGTTGGATTCATCGTTTATGAGTTTTTTAATTACTTTGCTGTGTTTCTGCTTGGTGATGTCGGGGGAAGACACACAGGACACCTTGCTCAATCTCAGCACCCATTTGGTTCCCGAATTGGGCATCAACTTTAGTGAACAGATGTCCGGAGTGATTGTTGGGGCTATTTGTGAAGCCTTTGCAACTCAATTTGGGAACAAGAGCACTTTAACTGCTCAAACAGGAAGCACACGCGACGACGTTTCATTGAATGGCAATAACGTAATGAGTCAGAATGCCGTTCGACAAGGAAAGATGGCACCTCATGTTAATTTTGTCAGTAGCCAGAGTACTTCTAAGGATGATAATTCTACAACTCGAACTTGTGGTATTATAAATACACTTTTGTCTGAAGACAACAACAATCCTTTTTACACTGGTTATAATCAAATTCATTGTGGACAAGTGAGTAATTCAGCTGATTTTTTCAGCACTGATTTTCATGAGAAGTGTAAGGAAGACATTTTTAAACTTGAAAAAATAAGTTTAAAATTAGTGTCGCTTCAGTTGGAAGTTTTCTACTTACAAGAGAACATTAGGTTAAAATGCGTTCCACTTGGTTTAAGGTTGTCTAAGTTTCCTAATTGTGTTTCGTAAGGTGACAATTTATATGTTAAACTAGTTGATCTATTCAATAACACGGGTCTACGGTTTATGTAGATGTTAATAGATCATTACACAATTGAAATGGTCACCCTTAGGAAACAACTGGAAACTTTGGACACTGACATTAGGAATTCTGAAGCTTTCAATGCCTTCAATTCTTTATATTTAGGCATTGAAGCTAAGGTTAACAGACACAGGGCGTCGGTTGTTACTAGGAAACAAGGCAAATTGCGAAGAAACATTGCAGCTTATGCTATGCAAAAAGCCTATTTGGTAAAATCTGTTCATCAGAACTATCGACAGGGTACGAACATTTTAAACCAAACTCAACAGACAACCGATGCCAACAATGTAGGTGCTAACAGTGTTCTGTGTAACAACAATGGTATTATTCAAGGACAAACTAGGCAAGAAACTAACAATACCAATAATGTAGTTTTGTCCAACACAGTTTCCCCAGTTTTGGCAACAGTGGATTCCAATACAACGGGTCCTTTTTTAATGGACAGCTCTGGGAACAAAAAGACTCCCAAGTGGTCCATCAAAGTCCAAACAAGGAACAAGGGCAAGAACAAAGGAAGGAAAAAATATTAGATTTTTCCATTAACGTTATGAATTTAACTGATAGTGTTTTATCCCAAGACATGGTTTCGGTTCTCCAAAAAGGATTTTCTTTCATTCCATCGAACACAGTACACTTACCAAAATTAATAGTAGATTTCAAGTTGTACTTTCGGAAGTTGAACCTGAAATACATCTTTGATGGTGTTAAGGTTTCTGAAACATTACAACATAATATCAGAAAGAAAAGTACATATAATCCTTTGTTGAATCCCTCTTTGTCTGTTTTTGGTAAGTTGTGTGAACAGGACTTTAGGAAAATCAACAGTAAATCACATCAAGGGTCCAACCTTACCAAGGGAGAAGCTGGTGATCTCCGAATTATGGCCAACAATAAAAACTGGCACATTATAAAGGCGGATAAAGGAGGGACCATTATTGTTATGAATTCTGTTGATTACATTACGGCTATTCAAACATTATTAGCTGATGAGTCCTGTTACAAGAGAGTCAATACTGATTTTGTTCTTAAGAGTTTTTCTAAGTTACATGCTTGTCTTTTTGATTTATTCAGTGAAGGTTGTTTTGATTATTCAGTTTATACTTTTTTGTACACTGAGCATCCTAAGATTGCCACTTTGTTTGGAATTCCAAAAGTGCACAAACTGGGTGATCATCTTCCTTTTAGACCGATAAAAACAGAAACTATCTCTGTTTGGTTAGATGATTTATTAAATCCAGTTGTGCAGCAGTCCAAATTTTATCTCCGTGACTCTTGGCACCTTCTAGAGCTTCTAAAAGATATTCATGTTAAGGACAACAATGTTCATTTTGCTTCCTTAGATGTAGTCTCTCTGTACACCAGTATAGATCAGAAGTTGGGTATTGAGTACATGAGAGAACATCTGAGCAAGCAAGCCAATTTTAACAACACTTTGGTTTATACATGTACTTTGATGGAGCTGGTTTTAGATAACAATTTTTTTAAATTTGAAGGAGAATTGTTTCAACAAACATCAGGGGTTGCCATGGGTGCACATGTAGCACCTAGTTTTGTGAATCTTGTTATGACTACTTGGGAGAGTAAATTTTTGGTCACACATCATATGGCCAAAAATATTATTTTCTACAGACGTTACATTGATGATTTGATTTTTTTGTGAAGAGGTGACATCAGTTCCTTTTCAACCTTCCTTCAAGATTTAAACTGTACTACCACCTTTTTAAAGTTTACAATAGGTAATTTTGGTAGTAGCATAGATTTTTTGGATTTGCATTTAACTATTAATTACAGTGATTTCAGTTTTCAAAGCAGTATTTACAGGAAATCTAGTTTTGTAAATCAGTATTTGCACTTTGATAGTCTACATCCTCTACACATGAAGCGTAGTGTAGTAAAAGGTCAGTTCATACGGCTCAGCCGCTTGACTAGTGGAGATGACATCTTTTATGAAGAGAGCATTAAGTTAAAACGTTTTTTTCTTGACAGGGGATACACAGTGAGTTGGTTAAACAAAATTATAGGTGAAGTTTTCCATTTGAGGCAGAATACAGCCAGTCCTATTTTCACAATTTTAGATGTCACTCAAGCAAACACCATAGAACCAAGTACCAACATTGTAAATAAATACAACTTGCCTTTTGCGTTAACCATTACTAATGAGATGTCAGTTATCAAAGACATCATTCTTAACAATTGGAAAGTTGTATTGGGCAACTCTGAATTAGTTAAGATTGTAGGGAGTCATCCTACTTTTATTTACAAAAAAGTAAGTAATATTAAGATGATTTTAGAGAGGGGCACAATAGACTTTGTCTACCTGTGATTTAGTTTTAGGAACTTTTCCTTGTTCAGCTTGTAAACAGTGTAGGTTTATTAGTGGAACTTCCAACATTATTTTGAAACATGACAACAAGGTCATCACAGTGAAGGGACACTACACTTGTAAAATCACTAACATAGTGTATTTAGCACAGTGTGTTTCATGTGAACATTTTTACATTGGCAAGACTATTCGTGCTTTGAATAAGCGTATTTATGAACACAACTTGGCCATAAAGAAAAAATATATTTCAAATGCCTTAGCCAGGTATTCTTTGCACTGTCCTTTGTTCAAAAAGTTCACCTTTTCTGTATTGGAAAGAGTTAATAACTCCTTGTTTAGTGGTGATTTTAAAACTTTTTTAGAGTGTAGAGAAGCAATCTGGCAGATCATGTTAAATGCTGACCAGCTTCCGGGTTTGAATGACATGATCAACATTAAATGTTTTTTACAATTACAAAGGTTTTAAACATGAATATAATATATTATATACAATATTTATAAGTAATGTTTTCTACATTTATATATACAAGTATTTGTGTTTATATTTACTGAATTTATTTTTGTTTAAATTATGTTACGGAGAAATAGAGCTAGATACACTTGTAAAATATTTTTCATACATTATTTATGAGGTGAACTTGGATATATTGTTTTATTGGATAATTAGTACATGTGATTCGTTTTGTAAGATATTTAAATTGTGTGAATTCATTTGGGTGCGTTTCTGATGAAGTTCAGTGATATTAAATTGAACGAAAATGTTTAAAATACAGATTGGGTTGTCCATTTTCCTTTTTTCCTTTTTTCATCAACAGATTTGTTACCTTGTTGGATTCATCGTTTGTGTGTTTTTTAATTGATTATTTAGTGTTATGTGAATGTGTGGGTGTAGCATATGTTGATGCAATAAGACAATTGGAACTGACATTGATTATGTAGTGTTATCTGAATGTGTCGGTGTAGCATATGGTGATACAGTAATACATTTTTTCAGATCGGTATAGATGGATGTAACAGAAGAAAAGGAGTACATTAAAATTGGAAAGGGAATAAAAATAATAAATTAGAAATTATGGAATGAATTTAGATAGTAGGAAGCATTACATTAATGGAAAATCATTTTGCCGTGATGGATTTTTATAAAAATTGGTCTGAATGGTGTACTGAATTTAGAAAAAAGTATAAAAGGATTTTTTTCCATCGGCATGATTATGTTAGAAAGGAAAAGAAAGAGAAGTATGGAATATTGTATAAAAATTTATTGGATAATTTAGTGATGATTACTAGAGAGTATTATGATATGGAAATGGAAATCTATAAAAGAAATATTGAAACAATTAAGGCATTACTATTTAAGCAGAGAAATTATTTATAAGGGAAGGAGGTCTTTGCATATTTGACTGAAGTAGTAAAACGGGACATTAGTCTAATGCGGGAAATTAAAAATGCACAAGGAGAGATAAAAAGGACTTAAGAGCAAACTATTGTATTATAGTACTGCAGGTAGAAAATATGTATGGGTAAAATGAAAAAAAAAAAACAGAATGGAAAGTAAAAAAAAAATAACAAGATAAGGAAGAATTTGAAAAAAAATATTACTATTAGCAAACTGGATGAAGTACTTGGGAAAGTAAACATTGATTCAATATCAGGTGCAGATGGTCTAGGGTATGAAATGTACAAGAAATAAATGGATTGGCAAAGTGTTATTTAAACATTTTAAATGAATTGTTGAAATAAGGGTTTGTTTATGAAAGGTTCTGTAGTGGAAAAGTCATTAATTTATATGGAAGAAATATGAAAAGAATGAAACAAAATGGATATCTATCACATTAAATAATACATATTATAAAATGTTATGAGAATAATATAGAGGAGAATGGAAGGAAGGATGTTGGACATTATGGAAGGAAAGGGATGCCAGGAATTGTGGATGATATTATAAGTAAAAGTGATGACTTGAAACTTATGGTAGGTGATATTAGTAAGACATTTGATAAAGTGGGACATGATGCTTTGTTGGATGTTAGGGAAAAGTTTGGAATAGGTAATAGAATTAGGAGTGTGTGTGTGTGTGTGTGTGTGTGTGTGTGTGTGTGTGTGTGTGTGTGTGTGTCAACAGATCAAAATAATTGAGTAACAGTGTTAGTGAATAGGTGGCAGAGTAAAGAGGTATGCTTGAATTGTGGATGAGGGGAGTGCTGTTTGGTCTGAGTGGATGCTTAAAGGAAAAGGGAATGACCTTGAATAAAGATAAAATTAAGGGTTTTGATGATGTGGTGAAAATTAGAAGAGTGTATTTTTTAATGAATGATGAATCTTTGTTAGCGATTCACTTTGGGAAAAACTATGTAGTTATGAGGCAATGGAAGGGACTACTTACAAAAATGAAATAATGTCTTATTGGAGAACTTATAGATTAGCATTTAAGGTAAAAAAACATTTATCTGTTGAATTCTGTTTTAATGGGAAATAGATTATATGTCAAATATTTATGGTACCATAAAATATGGGAAAGAAATAATTAAACCCAGTGAAAAGAAGTGTGTCCTGTATGAGTGAAGACAAAGGGGTACTAGGGTTATTAAATCCAGTTGCTTATTCTGCTTCTTTTAACTTGTGTAGAGTATTAAAGTGAGTAAATGAAGAGAATGAGAAATTAATAGAATGGTATGGTAGCTGTTGGAATGCCGTACTTATCTTGGGCATTGCTGTAAGGTTCGCATTACTTGGACTATGCTAAAAAAGTGTTCTAAATGCCTGCTCTGTGCTGTTATTAATAAACGAATGGAGACTTTGATAAGACTAGTAATGATTAGAGTCTTTATGTAACATGTATATTCAGGACTATGCACAGGCGCTAATATTTAACTGAGGAGTCTTGTATGCTAATTCTTCTTTTTAATACATTGCTATATCAATGAGGATATTTCTCTTGTTATATAACTATTTGGGGACTAACTTTTAAAATCAAGAGACTATGGTAAACATGTGACAGAGGTTTTTTTTTCTTTGCTCTTGGTATCCAGCTGGAATTTATAACTGTTACACTGCTATATTTTTTTTCTTTGTTTAATACCATCACTATTTTACTTTACAAATACTTAATTATTGTGTTTTGTCTATTTTAGCCCCTGAATCATCCACATGTATATCGCAAGTCCCGTAAAGTACCTAGGCACAAGCAGTAGCTTCCACTCTCAAAGAACCCTATGACTGCACATCTATGAAGAGAAAGGGCAGAATTATATTACAAAACCCTCATAAATTAGAAGACTGCAGTGTATGTTTAGTTTTTATGAGTTTATTACCCTCCTGTTACTCTGTAACACACTGACTTATCTGTTTACATGGGACAGCTCACTACTGGACCCCCCCTTCAGTAATGGCTTTCCCTCCAACTTGTTAAGCTTAATCCACTGTTTCATCTGCTATCCAGGACCTTGCTTCCCTCAGTCACAACCCAGTCTCATTTTTCTTCCTTTACTTTTTGTTTTTCTCCAAAATATTCTAAGTGCATGATTGATTGTTTCTTGGGCATTATCATCCATGGGTCATCCCACTCTGTTCCACCCTTGCTTTGCTCAGGCTCCAGTCCACTCCACACCCCAACCCTACCCCTAGTCCCACCCACCCCTGACTCACATACATTTATCTCTTTCTGGACCACACCTACCCCCAACAGCCAACCAACAGAATTCCCAGCCTAATCATTACCTGGACAATAGTTTCAATATACTTTAACACATATATGCACTTCCTGCTACTCATATTTTAACTAGTACCATTGCTCACATTGCTAACTCTAGTTATACAACTCTTATTAATGGGTATTCCATAATAAATCCTACATTCTCCCTACAAATTCAGATATAATCCTGGCCATTCCAAATTTAACGTAACCACGACAACTACTTTAGTATGCACCTTCACCATACTAACTATAACTGCCCATCTAACACCCTACTATGTTAACACAATTCCCCCCTACCAACCACAAACCTACTTCTACGTTATCAGTACTGTCCAAGTTCATTCACTTTCCAGTCTCACCCTCTATCCCAAATATTACAAATGACTACTTATTCACCTATAAAGCAACCTAACTAACCCTAAACTCCAAAGCATCTCTTTTTAAACAAAATGAATACATATCCAATTTATTACATACTAGCAACTGTTGCTTTTAGGCTCTTAATTAGTGGTGATATACATCCAAATCCTGGACAAAGCAGTACCCCTATAGTACTCCAACAACTACAACACCTACTCAATCTATACCATAAAGGCTCAAACATATTATTCCTCAATTTAAACTTTATAAGCATAGTAAACAAAGTACAAGAACTACATTCTACATTATCCCACTACTCTTTTAATGTAGCTGCCTTCGCTGAGACTTGGCTTAAGCCACATATATCTGACAGAGAAATAACCCCAACTGGATACAGCCTGTTTAGACTGAACAGGAAAGAAAGAAAAGGTGAAGCTGTAGCTGTAATGTATAAGAGTAAGGTCTATATCATATGTTCAAAGTTTTATAACTTCAAACATTAAAATATTGAATTTAAATGTTCAAAGTTATAAAAATTTGAACATATGTAAAAAAAAAAACTAACAGCTGTAGCAGAGGGGCAAGCCCCCCTGTATCCCCCACATGGGGGACTGTGCCTCCCACACCCCCCGCTCTTTAAATATACCAACTCTGAGACTGCACTACAGTGCAGTAAGGGAAATCTTCCCTTTACCACACTGTAGTGTGGTCTCGGAGTTGGTATATTTAAAGAACGGGATGGGGGGACCACAGCCCCCCATGTGGGGGTTGCATGGGGGCTTGCCACCCTGCCTACACTAGTCAGGTAAGTTCCTTTTTTTATTTTTTTTATTTTACGTTCGATGTTTGAAACTTTGAACATTTAAATTTGATTATTTAATGTTCAAAGTTTTCAAACTTCGAACATATAATATAGACCCTAAGAGTAACCTCTCAGTAATACCAGTGAATCTGAACATACCCAACCTAGGCAGGATTGATATCTTATCAATCAAGCTCCTATTTAATAAAAATAAATTCATTACTATTATAGTCATCTACATCCCACCTGGCAATAATGTTCCAATTATTAAGCATATTCTACAAACCATATCCAACAGCATAGGTCATGAGACTATCATTATGGGTGACTTTAATGTAGACTGGTCCTCCTGTAATTCACCCACACCTAAAAACCTCCTTAACCTATTTTGTTTCACCCAACTTATCCAG
The DNA here is from genome assembly GCF_019279795.1 of Protopterus annectens. Lineage (NCBI taxonomy): Eukaryota > Metazoa > Chordata > Ceratodontiformes > Protopteridae > Protopterus > Protopterus annectens. The sequence continues at coordinate 1,111,655,414 of NC_056748.1, forward strand.
GGACCTACCAGGATAGATAAAAAAATCAAACAAACAAACTACACTAGGTTGGATGTTAACCAATAAACCTGAGCTCTGCCAACACTGTGGCTGTCTGCCTGACAGTCTTAGTGACCATATGCCTACTTACCTAGTAAGGCAACATTCTACTCTCCTCAAACACAACATGCTTCCCCAAATACATAGTAAGAAAAACTTTAGCCCACAAGACTTTATACTGACCCTAAAAAGTGTAATTGCACCATCCTGAAATGCATACCCATTGATACAGTAGTAGAATATTTCAATAATACCTTTCTCAACATTCTTAACAGACTAGCACCCACCCCCCAAAAACAATTCGCTGTAAATCTAACTATACACCACAACTCTCCAATGACACAAGGACCCTACTAATAAAGGAAAGAGATAACATTTGGCACTTATGGTATTCCTGTAAAACTCATAATCATCAACTTGCATTCCAACAACTTAGAAATAAAGTCAAACGTCATATTAACCTAGACAAGAACTACTACAATAACTTACAGCTAAAGTATCAATATAATCCCCCAAAATTTTCATTCTTCACCCAGGCCAAACACTAAGTCCTTCCCCCAATATTCCAAATCCATCTGATACCATTGCATCAGAATTCAACAAGTTCTTCACAGAAAGTATACTGTCTCTGATTAACAACAAAAAAACCATCTTAGCTACCTCTGTCAATCTCCCTAATCCAAACAGTTTGGTATTCACCTTTCAACCTACACCCACAAAAGCTATAGAAAAACTACTAAAGAAACTCAAACCCACCACCATTGCAGCAGTTAACCTACCTACAGAATACTTAAAAATAGCAGCAGAAGCCATATCCTACTCTGTATCAATTTTAATCAACAGATCTATCACAGAACAATATGCCCCAAAACTGTGGAAAATTTCTCATATTATCCCTATTCATGAGGGTGGCAGCTCAACAGAGCTCACTAACTAAAGACCTATTGCTATTTTATACCCTCTATCTAAAATTCTTGAAAGTTGTATTCATGCTCAACTCTTTCACCACCTCATGTCCAATAACCTTCTTGCCAACTCCCAACACGGTTTAGACCCCACCATAGCACTACTGATATTCTCCTTAGTTTTTCCAGTGCCATCAATAAACTCCGTAATAAGAGCAAATTTGTGTCTGCTGTCTTCCTTGACATGCCCAAGGCTTTTGATACGGTCTCACACCACAAACTGTTAAATGTTCTGCCTAACCAGAACCTACATCCTTCTGCTGTCATGTAGTTCCAACGTTACCTAAAAGAAAATAAACAAGCAATAATATAGTAGCATAACCTCTCTACCTTTCTCTCAGTCATGCTATGGGTACCACAAGGATCAATTATTGGCCCACTTCTATTCAGCATTTTCACTAGTGATCTTAACACTGCCAGTCCACTATCTATTCCCAGTATGCAGATAACTCTACCCTTATATGTCATGCTCCAACACTCCAGCAAATCACACAAAAGTCCATCTCTGAAATAGAATCTTGGTTATCAGACTCATAGCTCAGACTCATCCAAAAGAAAAAACAAACGTATCATCTTCCAACCCTTCAGAGCCCCCCTACTACCACTTTCTTCATCACTGCCAGTAATAACACAGTAATCACTCCTGACAGACAAACCAAACTGCTAGGTATCACCCTTGAAAACAACCAAGATTTGACCTTCATATCTCACAAACTATCAAAAAAGTTCACAAAAAAATGGTACTTTATACAGAAACAAAAGATTTCTAACCAGCACATCTAGGATAGCTATTGCCAAAATCCATCTTTTATCAGCACTCCTATATGCTTCTCCAATTCTTATTAATCTCAAAAGAACAGATCTAAAGAAACTAGAGCAATGTTACAATAAAATAGCCAAGTTTGCTTCTAACTCCCAAAATCATATTCATCGCTGTGACATACTAAAAGAAATTGTCCTGGGTAGAACTCCCACAACATTTGTGCAATCAACTAACCATGGCTCACAATATACTTTATCAAACTGAGAAAACTCCTGCATACAAAACTTTCTCAAATCCTATTCAACCAGCCATTCCCTAAGGTCATCTAATTCATGCTTACTACAGCTAACCAAATAAAAACAAACACTGCTAGTGACTCCCTATACTCGCACCATGTAGCAAGAAATTGGAACTCTCCTCCATTAAACATTAGAACAACTACTAATTGCAAAGTTTTCAAAAGAGTGCTTATAAACTTCCTTGCTGATTCTTGGCTTTGTACATGTACTACTCCTGGCTAGTGCAGCTAAAAACGTTCTCAAGTATAAAACTCTCTATAATATGTACTATAAATTTATCAGCATATAATTTCTAATTACTTTAACTATCCTGTAGGTTTATTGTTAAAATCTAATGCTTCTTTTGTGCTTGTTACTAATGATGTATATTATATTATTTTATATTGTATTTTATGTATGTAACAGCTGTAATTTATCAGTATTGTTATATTTTTTATATGTGGAGTTTTTCTCCCTGGGCCTCCGCTGAAAATTGGTTCTTTAACCCAGTTGGACTATCCTGGTAAACAAAATAAATAAAAAATAAATTAATTAAAAATAATAGTGAAAATGGTTAGATGTAAAAATGTATAAATGAAGAAATTAAAATTATCAATAAAAAATTAACATGGAAAATGAAAATTGATGTTATAGACCAGAACGGAATGATTTGGTACAATAATGTAATGAAACAATATTATGATATAAATCCATGGGAAAATTTATCAGAAGAAGTAACAAAAGTCATTAAAGAAAGGAGAAAGTAAGTTACTAAGATGGTAGAATGTCAGGATTTCCTATAGAGACTGGTAATAAACAAGAGTCTGGTTGGGTCATCACAAAAACTTACATTTTAAGGTGTCTCAGCTATCAGCTTCATTACTTACCAGTATTAGTTTTTCCATGTGGTCTAATCATTTTTCCTTATAAAGGGAAATCTGCCATATAAAACAAAACCTGAAATAATGTGTTGATTATGTGGGAAGGAAGAGACCGCAAAACATGTTTTCTTGAAATGTAAATGAGTACTGCAACTTTTGAAAAGGTTGCATAAACAATTTTTGAGAATATTAATGATGTAAACAATACAGAAATGAATATGGTTGTGCATTGATATAAAAACAAGAAGAAAGAATATGTGAGAAGTGTAGATAAGAATTTATTTTATGTAATATGAGTTATTTGGAATGAAAGATTGAATGCAATTTTATTAAATGGAAATGGGTTTTGGCTGATATATTGTGAAAAATTAGATTATGGCTGTGGAAGGAGTGAGGGTCAGTTTTGGAAGAATGATGATGATGATGGTCGTATATTGGAATGTGTAATATGTACCTGTAAATACGTAGATTTTGTAAGTACGTAGATAATTCATTGTTTATGTTGAGTTAATTAAAGGAACTCTACTCTTTTCAATAGTGGCTGTGAGATCTTTTACACCCATCTGAGCTACCGCTACCTCAAGTAGACAGGACCTTGATGTAACAGCTTATCCAAAGGACAACACACTTAGGAGTGCAGCACTGCTAAAGAGTAGGGCAGTAAAGATGGCCTTTGTTATGCTCACCTTCACTGCATGCTCGATACTGTGCTTCAGTGTCCAGAATTATGTCAAATGTCCATGTGACAAAAAGGTTCAATTTATGAATATTTTCTGACAATATAGTAACTGTCATCAAATGTAAAAGTGGTCATACAACTATACAAGCAAGATGTTTTTATGATAGTCTCTATAAAGCATTAAAGCACGGAACTTTCCTGTGCCAAAAATAGTGTGAATCATAAATACTGATTTATAAAATCTATGTATCAAAAATACACGGTAGAGTTCTACACCTGCAGAGTATAAAAGTTTATTTGGCTTGCATCTACAGAGCTTGGTGCCTATTCATTGTATTGTGACAGAAACGTACCTAGCAAAACTGAATTACTGAGATGTTAGACTATCAGGACCTTTGTGGATGCCTTAGGGCTTCAGTTTTTGTATACTGTAGTAGCCTGGCTTAGTCATATCCTAAACCCCTACAAGCATTTAAGCAGCAATACATATGCAATTATTCTTTACAAATGACTTAGCTGTTTATTACATTTTACATGATTGTACAATTTGTTGATAAGTACATTACAGTCCAGTTTGCCAAAGTTAGTTATTTATTGCTTTTGTGAAAAAGGAATGTCTGTCTGTGGTGTTATTCTATACATGCTGTGGACTGACTATAATTGTTCACAATTTTGATTGGTCAAGAAAGAGTCAAATTTTGACTTCAAGTATGGATCTGACAAGATCACCTAATTTCCGCAGTAAGATGGAACATGTAGATCCTATTTAACCAATAACTTATTTTCTGTCACCATTCAAAAATAATTCCATTATACCTGTCACATTATATCTTGTATTCTATCACAGTTTTTATTTCAGTCCTATTCAGTAGGTCAGCCCAGTCCTCTACAACTATTTCTGTGAAACCTTATAAGTTCTGTCATCTGTTCACTTTGTATTTTCAGACATAGCTTACAACCTCTCACTATAAGAATCATCGACAAGGCTGACTTCCACTTATGGTATAGAAACTTGTAATAGACTTATCACACTCCACTCCACTATTAATTTAAATAGGAGTTTAGATGATAAAATCAGCCAGTCTACTGCTATTTATTATAATGAATTAGCTGAATGTTAATCTTGATAGGTTTGATGCTGACAAGTAAAAAAATAAGATGGTGAAGAGAAAACAGAATTTTCTGCCTCATAGTCCACAAGGCATTCAGACTACTGAGAAAATGTCAGACTTCAGTAAGAAATACCACTAAAGTGCCATTAAAATCTGCAGCTGATGAACATGGTGAAAAGTATCTGTCTTTGGGGAGAGGGTCCTAATAGACATCCAGGGGGGTGTCTGGGTCTGGGTGCTTAGAAATTGCCAAGATAACTTATTCAAAGATTCTGAGGAAATGTGAGGGACACACTTGATCAGATGAACAAATCTACTCAGTCATCTTGAGCAGAAAGTTTATTTTTTGTCACTAGCCTTATATTTATTTCAAAGTGTTCCTTGTGAACCTGTGTGAGTATTCGTCACATTGCCTGTGCTGGGTATCCTTGCAGGACTGAAAAGTTGTCTCATGTTGGGCATGTTTGAGGATAGATTTCATTAGACTTTATTTGAAGCAGGATTACTCACGTAATTATTGAAGCAATTAACTGAAGTTCTACATGTAGAACTTGTGCCCAATGTAAGATTAATTTTAATATAAGAGGTGCATTACTTTTATTTCTATGTTAAATTGATATATTAAGGACATTAAAAACTGGCTTAGTTTATCAGCAGAACTGAGGCTAGTTAAGCTGTTCTTTTTGTGACGCATCAGACAAGTGAGGACTTTTAAAACATACTTTGTTAGCAGCATATGCAAAGAGATGATAGTAAGCAAATTAGAATGTCTGCATGAGGATAACAAGAACCTTTGAGTTCATATTACATCTCTGTGTAGATCTGGAAACATGGCTCAAGCTATGTATCATGCCTAAGTATGCTACAAATGGCACTAGCTTCAGGACTTTTATCTTGAAATGGCTACCATGAATATTGTTATGCTTCACTCTCAGTTCTACACATGCTTCTGGATGTTCTTTCTGCCTGTTGGACATGTGTGCCAGGTGAAGAAATCTGATTGGCTGGAATCATATAAAAATACTTTGAGATCATCCTTACTCCTTACATTCTCCTTACAGACATGAGTTTACACCTTTTGCTTTATAAATGCCAGCAATCCAACAAAAAAAGGAAGAAAAAATGTGATTTTTAAGTAGAAATCTTGACCACTCCAGGAAGATGATCTGATAAAAATACCCAGTGAGATGCATAAGGCTGAGTTAGGCCTTTACCACTAGTGAATAAAGAAAGGGATATTTTAATAAGAACATTACTTAGCAGGCATATTTGGATGCATAAAGCATGTTGTGAACGAATATCATTTGCTGGTAGCCTGGCTAATATGGGGAAGTTTTGATAATTTTATGTTTCAGTAATTCTTAAATATCTTGGGTGGACCCTCGTCTCTGGTGTTCAGAGGGCTTGAAATCTACATTTTTTGCCCTGTCCCAAACCCCAGTATTCAGAAAGCCTGAAATCTTTTTTTCCCAGCAACACTTATATTTATATATAACATTATCCAACCTAGTACAATCTGTGCAATCTGCATGTGCGGTGTACCTTTTTCAATATCCATTAACCTGACAATGAGTCTATTTCTTCTTGCTATTCCATGTTCCTCTTCTATTCCTAATACAAAATGCCATGATCAGCATCCAGTGGTTACAGTTTCTCTTTCCAACTTACAATTCTCACATTCATTAATTCGCTCATCCACCCTGTGCAACCCATACATTTCTTTCCTTTATCCTATGCCATTTTTGCTATATCGCTTTGCCTCATTTCTTGTTTCCCTCTAGTCAACTATCATACTAAAATTGGACATCTTTCAACCTATAGACAGACCAACTATTTACACATTGTTTATTCTAGGTTTCCTTTGCTCATATTCCCCTACTTCTTTGTTGTTTGATTTTCTGTTCTCTTTTCCCATAGTTCCCTACTTTTAGTTACTTAATATGTTTGTGTCCTCCTGCTGGGAATCTCCACTTACTCCACCTACTTTTTATCTCTCGCTCTTTTCTTTATGGCTGATCAATCCTAACTTATTATTTTATTACTTTCAAAATAGCTTTTAATTCCTCTAAGTTTTTTTTTGTTAGTCTTCCATCTTCTAGTAAAATCACCTTCTCTGCCCCCAACATAATTAAAGCTATAAGGACTTTAATTTATTGTGGTTTTTGACCATCAATCCAACAAAAAAAAACACGTTTTCTTGGTAAGTAATACATCTTCTCTTAAAATATCCCTTGTCAGCTTCTGTAGTCTGTCATTATACTCTTTATGCGTGTCACCCACCCCCACGCCCACAATGTATGTTCCCTTGTCCTTCATACTTCCCTTTCTCACACCTCCAATAAATCCCATCATATGGGGAAACATTCTCTGTATTCTAGCTGCTGTGTAAAAGTATTTGTGCAAACATTTCCATCCAAAAATCCTGAACTTCCTGTTGTTTGTTGCTACTCTAAAGGCTAGACAGATCTCACTCCATTGCTCTTCTGTATAGTCTTTCTCTAAAACTATGGACCACTCTTTCCTATATCTTAAGTCTTCTGCCCCGTTTATTTCCTTCAACCCATAATAATCTTCAAAACTAGTTTTTCTGTCATAGATTGACATGTTCTGGCTTGTATACTATGCTGTACCCCTTTTGGTTGTGTTTTTCTTCTGTTTGTCAGTCTTTCATTCTGTCTCTCTCTTCCTGCTATGATTAGCCCTCTGCATAGAAGCCATTCTCTTGGTGTTGAAGTAAACTCGCACCTTACGTCTTACAAGTTCTTACACTCCTCTCCCCATCTTATCTGCTTGCAGTATTAAGGCTCTTCATTTCTTTATCTGTACAGCTTTTCAACATTCATCCCTCTCCTTGTCTTTCTCATTCTTATATCATATCCTGTCAGTAGCATTTGCCTTTTCCATTCCTTAATTTGCCTCTTTTTAAAAATTTAAGCTAACATCTTTCTAATATGACCCTGTGCTGACTGCTCTTTTTCCATTAATGCCCAAATCCTCTCTTCTCTTTACTTGTTTAATCCTTTGCTTACTAACAACGATTTCCATTTTGTTTTGTATATAATATCTTGGAGGAGATATACAGCCCTTAGCCTGTTAATATTTCTTCAAATAAAGCAAAGCCACCCCTCTCGGTTTAATTGGGAGATGTACATAGTCCTATCTCACTCTAACCCTCTTGCCTTCCTAAATAAACTCCATTAACTCCTTGTTTATACTTTGTCATATGTCTTCCCCTAGAGTGCAGAAGTATGCCTGTCATATATACAGTATTAAGGGGGCTGGATCTTCCTGTTCACTCCCATGGATGTCAACCTCCAATGGCTTATTTTGTTTTCAGTTGTCTGTTGTATTTCCTCCTACAGTCCCATTCTTCCTGTTGTGAATACCTGTTAGGTATCCCATCCTTTGATGTCCTCCTAGGAAGGGGAAGTTCTGTACTGTTTATATGTAGGCTCATAATTCACTGCTGTGTACCTTGTTTTGGAAACTTTTAAGTTTGTATCTGTTAGTTTACAATAATTTCATAATAAATTGAATATCTTATTTATCTGTACCTCTGGATGAGTCATGCACAGAATTAGATCACCATAAAACGTGTTAACTTCCTGCTTATATCATTCCACTTATAGCACTTTAAATCCGATATTACCACTTCCTCGGTTCCAGATGTATGGCAAAAGCGGGGAAAGAGTGCACCCCTGTTTAGTTCTTCTTGACAGTTTCATCTGCCCCATCATGTTTGATTCTAGCAAAAGCTTCCTTATACAGCTTTGTGACTATCTCTATCCATCCTTCTGGGAAACCAAATTCCTCCAGGTTTTGGTCAAAAACTCCCACCCAACTCTGTTGAATGCTCTTTCTGGTTCTATTCCAACTAACACTGATGGCTTGTATGATATTTCTGCATCTCTTTGTATCATTAGTGTTGTTATAATGTCAAATGTGTTGTCTTCCTTCTAGAACCCACATTTGTCCATAGTCATTATTGTTTCTATATATATATATGTATATATATATATATATATATATATATATATATATATATATATATATATCATGTTTAAGGATATGGACATTTTATATATATATATATATATATATATATATATATATATATATATGGGTCTACTTCACATAATCGAACATCCAAATGTTCCATTTTCATATGGCCTAGACCATATAATCAATGTTCGAAAATGTGAAAATAAAATAAATAAACAACAAAAAAAAACTAAACAGTGCTAGCAGCACGCCGCACACCCCCTGGTATTTAAATATACCAACTCTGAGATTTCACTACATTGCTGTAAAGGGAAATCTTCCTGTTCTGTGCTCTATGGAGATCCCCATTCAGACCGTTCAAACTTTTATAAGTTTGATCATATGGTCTCGGCCATATGAAAGTCGAGCTTTTTAAAGTTCGACCATCTGAAGGGGACCCATATACACACACACACACACACACACACACACACACACACACACACACACATCTGTAGATATATATATATATAAAATTGGGTACTTCTCCCCTACCTCTGATATGGTCAAACGATTGTCTCCATATTTTAACAATTTGATCCCGTTTTCTTTTACATATTTCTACTGGCATGCCATTGAGCCCCATGCTTTCCCCTGATTTAAGATGCCTTATTGCTTCCATAATCTCTGTTTCAGACACAGGTTTGACCAAACTTTGCCCCTGTTCATCTGTTAGTTTAGGGACATTCAATCACTGCAGATATTGCCTAATCTGTTCATCACTTCCTTCTACTCCTCTACCTGACTGTATCCGTCTTTTTATAGTAGTTTTCTAGTATTTTTCTACTTTGTTAGTGTCAGTCTCTACTGTTTCTGTCTCTGGATCCTTCATCCTCTACTGTTTCTGTCTCTGGATCCTTCATCTTTATTATTATTGATCTAACCCTTTGTTGCCTAGCCCTCATCACTAGCATTCATGTGTTTTTTGAGTTGTTTTCAAATTATAACAGTTTTAAACTTGCTGCTCTACTCTCGTTTATCCCATTCAGATATTACCACACTTATTTAACTATGTTTACAGACTCTTGCATCTGTTCCTTATTCAACTCTATTCTGCTTCCCTGCTGTTCTTTTATTTTTTCCTTTGCCAATTTATATCTTTTTTTTATTCCTTCTACATATCTTGGGTTTAACCATCCCTTGTATTTTTATTCTTCCTTTGCATCTATCCCACTTTTTTATTTATTATTTATTTTACATTTGTTGACGAGGAGTCTCCAGCTGAGCTATTGCCCTTTTTCAGCGGAGGCCCGGGGAGAAGCTCAAAAGATATACAATGCAATAAAAATATCAATACAGATACATTTCAATAAAAATAGCAATAGAGAATTTTGGTAGTTATAATACGTAAGCTATATACAGGTATATTGTTGACAAATAAAACAGTAATATAAAAAAAGGAGAATGTTAAAAAAGTAGAATAAGTTGTATGTTTTGGTATAAAAAGAGAGTTGAGTAAATATAAGGTTTTGTATGCAGAATAGCAGAAACTTAAAAAGTTACATAAGAATTTCAGGGAGCAGAGTATAGAAGAAGCTTTGGAGGTTGCAAAGGAAGCATAGGATGAAGTAGTTAATTGTGAGTTTTAATAACTTAGTTTGACTGTACTATAAAAGGTAGGTAATAATCAGGGAGGGTAAGTACAATGGCAGGACCAGTGTCTTTTAAAGTGGTCTTTGGTTGCTAGCTTAAATTGTTTGGGGTGAGTCAGTGACCTTATTTCTAGTGGGAGTTTGTTCCATGCAGTAGAGGGGTGGTAGCTATATAAGCTGCACCCTGTGTTAGATTTGAATTTATGGATTTTAATAAGTCTTGGGTTGAGCTTTGGAGAAGTCTGGTAGGAGAGTAGTGAGAGATGAGAGAAGATAGACTTGGGCAAAAATCAGGCTGATATAGGATGGAGTGTATGATTTGGGGTTGAGATTGTAGGAACAGGTGAGGTAGTTTGGCCAGTTCAGTATTTTAGGGAGAGACAGTGGTGAGATTTATATGTTTGTTGAGCTGCAAATCTAGCTATTTTGTGGTAGGTTGATTCTAATTTGATAAGTAGGGAGGACTTCAGATTTGTGAGTATTTGGGAAAAATAGGTTAAGCATGGTAGAAGATAGGCATGGGTAAGAGAAATCCTAGCTTCAGTAGTTATGAATTTGTTGTTCATGTACAGTAGTCTTAGCTTTTGGTGTTTTTGTTTTATACAATTGTTAATCTGAAGATCGAATTTTATTTGGTCGTCAATTGTAATGCCAAGGAGTTTTGTGCTAGTTTCAACTTCTTTAGGAGTATTGTTTAGGAACCTTATGGAAAAGGAAAGGTTAATGTGGTTTGCAGATTTAGGTAGAAAGAGTCGTAATTTTGTTTTCTTAGGGTTGAGGATGACCTGATTATTAGTGAGCCATGTCTGTACTTACTGAGTTGAAAGATGTCTGGGTATTTGTTAGGAGTTTTAAGGGGGAATTAACAGTAGTTATGACTGTAGAGTCATCTGTGTATGGACAATGGTAGATTGAGGACAAGAGGAGTGGAGTGAGTTGGTGAAGATATTAAAGAGTAAAGGTCCAAGAATGGAACCTTGGGGAACACCAATTCTTACTGAGAGAGGGGTAGATAGTGCTGAGTCCCATCATACTGACTGCAGCCTATCAGAGAGATAGCTAGAGAACCATGCAACTGTATCAGGGAAGAAGTTTAGGTCTACAAGTTTGCTAAGTAGCAGAGTATGTGACAGTGTCTTTTTTTTGTCTGTCCCCTTTTCCTTTCCTTACCCTCTGCATTTCCCCTTTTTATTGTTTCATTGGAAATTAGCGTTTTATTCTTATAACAAGGAGTGAGGCAATTGTACCCATTCACACTGAACCAGAGTTCTAACTCCCCATGTTAATTCACAGTAAAGCCTGTCCTTTGTTTTACTTTCCGTCTTGTATTTGGCTGGTCATGTCTTTGTTTTAAATCTTTTCATTATTCTAGGGGCGTGAACTTCTCTACACTCTGAAATGTCAGTGTCGATTATCTTCCTCTTCTTTTTCTAATAATTTCTTTAAAACCACACCTACTTTTCTTATTCATTTCCTATTGGATGTTGACACCCTCCTGTAGTGTTTTTGATTAGTTTATACCTGTGGGAGTGCCTAATGAGTATTGTGTTTCCGTTGATGTGCCTCTTTTATTATTTTATTCATTGGTTGAATATGTACCCTCCCATTATTTTTCTTGTCTTGGTTTCAGGCCTATTCCTGCTGTAATGGCCTTGCTTTCCCCAGTTACCAGCAGTTCTCCCCTGCCTTTTAAAATTTTCATTCCTTACACCATCTCTTTTTTAATGAAAATGAGCACACATATATATACATTTTTTATCCACAGTCCTCAGTGTCTTTGTTATCCATATAACCTTTTACTTCTGTAGTACTAACTCTTGTATCTGTTTTATTTCTCCAAATTGACTAACGTATTTCAGTTTGTCAGTTTTATTTACCCGGTGTCCATTTTGCAGTCCACCACCACACTCTAAGTTACTCTTCGTTGCAGCCTATTGCTGCTTTGTATGTCTGCTTCTGTCCTTGCAGTTCAGACATAGCATACTCGTCTTCTGCCTTGTCTTACTGCTGTTCAGCATCATTTGCTGTTATCTCTTTTTCCTTCTCTGCCAGTTTCCACTTAAACATGGGAAACATCTGCAATGGAAAACATTTCCCCATTCCTTTTGAGACTTTCTGGCTCCTGCTGTTTTCTCCTTGGCTTTGTCTCTCTCTGTCTCTCTCCCAATCTTCCCTCAAATTTAGCTCTTCCTTTTTTCTGTTAAAATCATATATTTCAGTCTTAGGGTGTGGGTGTATCTTGCTGCCAGTGGGGCAAAATCCCTATCAGTATCACTAGATATATTATCTTAAATCTGAATGTAGTCTTTCTTGCAAGTCAGATTGCTGGGATGCAGGTGTTCCAGATATGTCTGGCTTCCACTGAATAGTCATTGTCCACAACTATTCTAGAGTATCTCCCACTTGAAGCATTTTGCTTGTAGCTCCTTATATTTCATCTCCTGTTTTACTAATTTTAAGCTCTCTGTCCATATTTTGCAGCTCAGCGATGGTGTCCAAGTGGCTAAAGAGATGATCTTTGACTTCTCCAGTCTTTTTGTTTTTTGACTGCAATGTAATCCATCATAGTTTCATGGATCATACATATCTTGTAATATATTTTGTTTATTTTCGCTTTTAGAGGAGCAGAAGTGACGGCATGTACCAGTTGCCTTTCTGCCATATTCTACCACTTTTTCTGCATCCACACATTACCCTTTTTATTCCTTACCTTCTGCAACCATCTTCTGGGTATTCATTCTAGATTTTTAGGGGGGGTTTAGTTTGTTTTGTTTTTACAGTTTTTCACTGACATAAATAACATGTTGTGCATTTTACTTATTGTTTTAAAGTGCAAAGTCTGGGGCTCTGCTGTCTGCTTTTTATCTCCCTGCCATCATACCAGAAATCTCAACGGTTTGAAATGTAAATACTTTAATATGACACGAACTGAAGTTGTTCCAGCTGCACCCCCCACCACCACCAAGTTAATATATAACTCATAGAAGTGATTATTTTGATTTTAAGTATTCCTAAGGTTTAGTTTGATCTAGCAGATATGAATTTGATAATTTACATTTGCATGACATTGAAGCCACTGTTATATATGAAATTTTGAAAGAATTGTGACTGTTGTACTTGCATTTTGTACATACTCTGTTTGTGCAGACTGGTTTAATCTACTTCAGTCATTAATTCTGTTATCCAGTTTTGTAACACAAGTTTGTGTAGGTTGGCAAACATTTTTTCTCACTTGTTTCTTATTGTAGATGACGAAAAAGAGAGAACCACAAGCAACATTTAAAATAATTAAAAACAAATGCACAAAAATAAAGGGCACATTTGAAATTTAAAGTTGTCAAAGTAAACTTTATTGTCATTCAGAAATTAAATTAAACATTTAAATGTTAATACTGGTGAATCAGGAAGTTGCTTAAATAAGATCATTTGCATTGATGTGTATTTTCTGGAAAATGTAGAAAATTATATTATTTAATGGTCAGCTACTTATTTTGCTTTAAAACTATAATATTATGAGGGGCAAAACAAAACTGGAGGCAAATTCAGGTGTGTCTGAAAGTTAAGACCAGCTGAGTGGTATGGCTTCAGGTCTTGATTCTTGGTCTCATTAAGCTGTTTAGGTGTTGTACTGACAAATGTCTGTCACACTTGCACTAGTTTAACTGTCCTGTATCTTCTGGTACAGTTTGGGAAGGCATTCACATTAGGGGTGATATATAATTATCAACCATGAGATGGGTAAGCCCGCTCTCTAACCAAGACTATTTATGCATTATTTACAGTTTGTGTAACTTCCAAATGAATGACTAGCATGATAATGCACAAATGGAAGTCGCTGTCTGTTAGTGCTTTGGTAGCATTTTTCCAGAGTCACAAAAGCGACACTTCATCTCTTGCTGAAGATGTTGTTTCAGCTTTGTTTTAAACGTTTCCATTAGCTGTTGAGAATTTATTTTAGATGGCAAGTAGTTCCATGTGGAAGGGACTAAATTAGGAAATTTCTTTTCTGCCTGGTACAGTTTGAAACATGGCCTTAGAATGATAATATCATCTTTTTTACTATCTCTGAGTGTGAATGGTCTCTAATGGCTAGAGTTGACGCAGGAGGAGTGCAGTGTAGTACATGAATCATTTTCTAAATCACTGTGCCCAGAATAAACATAGATCTGCCATGTATTAGAAGTATTTAAAACTGCTTATGAGATCCCAGTGATTGGTAGTGTTATTAGTGAGTAAGACACAACAGCAGATTTTGTTCTCTTCTACTTGTAGTTTGTGGATATTATTCTTCAAATAGAGAGGCAGTAGAGGTTGTCTGTACTCTAGTTTGGGTATGAGGCCATTTCATGTTGAACTATGTGGTTAGAAGATTAACATATGGTAGTAAAGCTTTAACTTGATAATAACATATTCATTGTGAGGGTTGAAACAGGGAGTGGGGGGTCAAGACTGATCCCTAGATAGTTTTGCAAAGTGACCTTGGGCATCATATTATTTTGAGTGGTCTTTTATTTCAATTATTGAAAGCTTTCAAAGCTTTTGATAACTGTCAAATAACCCTAAGCTGTATTTATTGGACTTGATGATGACTTAGATTCTGTTAGTCCCTGTAGAGAGGTGTCGACACTGACTTTGTACTTTAACCTCTAGGTCTTACCTGTTTGACCTGTAGTTGAGAGTAAGATGCCACCTACATACATACTCAAGTTGAGTTCAGGGAGATCCAGGGTGATGCCCTTAATAAAAGGGGTGGATTTTAAAAGACCAAGGACTGCCCCTAGTGGTTACCTAACTGAGAAAAATCAGTATCTGAGTGTGAGATGTGTACATACACCTGAAATGTTCTGTTTTCAAGGTAGCTTTTAAACCATTTAACTGCATTTCATTTGAAACTTAATCTACTAGCTTTGTATAGCAGAAGTTTGTGATTAAATGTTTCAAATAACCAGGTTAGGCTTAAAACAAACAAATAACTTATTTGAATAAAAACCACAAGTGAGTCAAAATAAAAACAAATTTCACTTCACTTTAATCTTCACATCAAACAGTAAGCGCGTTCGTCACCCTGGGCTTCCTCAGACTGCATAATGTGCTTAAAATTAGCAAAACTATCTCATTTCAAATTAATCATGTGACTTGCCACATGATTTAGCTTTTTCCTTTTTAAAAAGGCAGTGAACTCTTTTTAATCATTTAACCCTGGTGGGTGACAAGAGTTCAGTTTAACCTGCCACAAATACTCTTTCCAACTTGATTCAGCATCAAATTTGACTTCAAAATTAATTACTTCATCCAATACACAAAATTTAAAATTCACTTTACAACCATTTTCTTTAGAATGTTTGCCCATTGCATTTTTATCATCCCTTATGTGGACAGCATACTTGTGTTCATACACCATCTTATATAACTCCCTTCTAGTACGCCCTACATAATAGGCTTCACATGATTGACAAATAATTAAATATACTATAAACCTAGATTTACATGTATATTTTCCTTTTAGATGTGCAATAGTAGTTCCTATCGATTTATTTTACACCTGTTAATAAATACTCACACATATTGCAATTCATACATTTTACCATCCCTGGATTTGTACATACTGGTTGTCTATTATTCAAGCTGCTCTGGAATATATTTTTAAAGCTCTCTCTTTTTTTTTTTAAACAAATACTGGTCCTTCTCCTATTTTATTCTCGACCTCAGCACTGCATTTTAAGAACTTCCAATTGTTGGTTATAATGTTCTTAATTGCTCCAGAATCTACAATATTAGTAACTTGCATGGCTGTTTTAAAGTCCTTCTTAGCATTATTTCTATCTATGTCATGTTTGGCTCTTCTTTCGAAAGTTTCTTTAGAGATTCTTAATAACATAGAATCATAGGTGTGTACTAGGCTAATGTCCCTGGGGCCTTTATAAGCCTAGCCATAGGATTACCCTGGCATAGTGCCACCCGACCTTAGTTCCCAGTGCCTCTGTCAAGTAGAGCCATTGGAGTTATCTCTGGGGTGAATTTTCTGTTTCCCATCCACTCATCAAGATTTCTCTTGAAGAGGGTCAGCGAGGTGCTCTGCTTGACATGTATGGAAAGTCTGTTCCATAGCATGAGCAGTCTCTGGGTTATGAACCTGTCCCTCCAGCATGTTATGTTAATTGTGGTAATGATGTTGAGGTCTCTGAAGCGTGTGGTGCAGAGGGATTGGGATTTCTTTACATGTAGCATTTCTAACAGAGCTGGGTCAGACATGGGTTTGTAAGTCAAGCAGAGATCGCTTAGGTGATATGAGACAGAGAATTGTTGGAGTTTTTTGAGTCTGTCCATATAGGACAAGTGTTTAAGGCCTAGGATTCTCTTTGTGAGGTACTTTTGTAGCCTCTCCAGTTGTTGCAGGTGTCTAGTGAGGTACATGCCAAATGGGGTGTTGTACTCAACTGGCCTAATGAGGGAAGAGTAGAGGGAGGTTTGTTGGTCTCAGTGAGGCCATTCTGTAGGATGTCAACATCACTTGGGGAGTTCATAATAGCTCCCAACTTGCAATCGTCTGCGAACTTTGTCAGCCAGAGTCCATTCATGTTGGCCTGGGTTTCAGAGAAGTATGTACCAAACAGGAGAGGACTCAGGACCAAACCCTGTGGGACTTCACTCGTGACTAGTCGGCAGTCTGACTTGGAGTTAGCTACTTTCACACTGTTGAACTATGTGGTTAGAAGATTGAGATATAGGGGTTGATGCCCAGCTTAGTGAGTCTTTCTATGATTCCTGAGTGGGGAATGGTAGCAAAGGCCTTGGCCAGAACAAGGTGGGCTGTATGAACCACCTTGCCTTCATCCACAGCTCTGGTGACTGACTCAAAGAAGTCGACCAAGTCAAGTCTCTAATTCTTCGGGAATAGGGCATGTTGAATTTAGAAGAGTATTATTGACATATTGTAGTGTGATATCTGGATTGGGAGATGAACCATTTAATGGCTGCCTGTGCCAATTAAAGATATAGGTGTCAAACCAGAGATGAATTTCCTGTTCCCCATATAATTATCCAAGCTAAAGTTGAATTGGGTTAGGGAGGACCTCTGCTTCTCATGGATGGGGAGCCTGTTCCAGAGAAGGGATAGTCTCTGGGATACATACTGTCTCTCCAGCAAGTCCTATTTATATCACAGGCCAGGTTTATGTCTTTAGAACAGGTAATTCTGGTGCTGTTAGTCCTGCATTTATACAAGAGGTCCATTAGGGTGGGGTCTGACAATGCCTTGTGATAGTTAGCAGGGGTGGATGACTTTTCAAAGGATACTATTATGCATTTCTTGGCATTTAATTTTAGTCCATGGCTCTGACATATTTGTTTCAAAACGATAACTGAAACGTCGGAAAATAACAGAACTTGAATAAAAACCGCAAGTGAGCCAAAATAAAAACAAATTTCACTTCACTTTAATCTTCACATCAAACAGTAAGTGCTTTTCGTCACCCTGAACTTCCTCAGACTGCATAATGTGCTTAAAATTAGCAAAACTATTTATCTCATTTCGAATTAATCATGTGACTTAACAAGCCACATGATTTAGCTTTTTCCTTTTTAAAAAGGCAGTGAACTCTTTTTAATCATTTAACCCTGGTGGGTGACAAGAGTTCAATTTAACCTGCCACAAATACTCTTTCCAACTTAATTCAGATTCAGCATCAAATTTGACTTCAAAATTAATTACTTCATCCAACACACAAAATTTAAAATTCACTTTAGAACCATTTTCTTTATACTGTTTGCCCATTGCGTTTTTATCATCCTTTATGTGGACAGCATACTTGTGCTCATACACCCTCTTATATAACTCCCTTGTAGTATGCCCTACATAATAGGCTTCACATGATTGGTAAATAATTAAATATGCTATAAACCTAGATTTACATGTATATTTTCCTTTTAGATGTACAATGGTAGTTCCTACCTTGATTTCTTTTACACCTGTTAATAAATACTCACACATACTGCAATTCATCCATTTTACCATCCCTGGATTTGTACATACTGGTTGTGGATGAGGGTAAGGTGGTTCACACAGCCTATCTTGATCTCGCCAAGGCTTTCAACACCATCCCCCATTCTGGAATTATAGCTAAACTCACTAAACTAGGTATAAATCCTTATGTCACAAGATGGGTTGCCAACTGGCTCACTGACAAAACCCACACTGTAAAAGTTGCAGACTCCAAATCTGACCTCAAAGCAGTGACAAGTGGAGTACCACAGGGTTCCGTCCTGGGACCTCTCCTGTTTGGTATCTACTTCTCTGAAGTACAGGCTAACACAGAAGGCCTCTGGCTAATGAAATTCGCAGATGACTGCAAACTAGGACCCATAGTCAAGCCCCCAAATGATGTGGACATCCTACAGAAGGGCCTCACTGAGACAGATGCCTGGTATCAGAGCCATGGCCTCAAGATCAATGCCAAAAGGTGCAGAGTCATCCCCTTTGGTAAAAACTCTGTACCCATGAACTACCACATAGGCAGCAATCTACTTAACACTGCATGCATGATAAGAGACCTTGGGACCCAGGTGGACAGTAGTCTCTCCTTTGATAGTCACATCACCACAGTAGTCAGGAAGTCCTTCTCCATGGCACGCCTCATCATAAAAGGGTTCTCATCCAGGAAAAAAGAGGTCATTGTTCCCCTCTACTCGACACTCATTAGACCCATTATAGAGTACAACACCCCTTTTGGAATGTACCTCACAAGACATCTGCAGCAGCTGGAAAGGCCACAGAAGTACCTCACAAAGAGGATTACTGGCCTCAAACAAATGCCCTACACTGACCGCCTCAAAAAACTCCAGCTTTACTCCCTAGCATATCGTCTACTCCGAAGTGATCTCTGCCTAACATATAAAGCTATGTCAAACCCAGAGCTGTTGGACATGCTACACCTAAAGAAATCCCAATCCCTCCAAGCTGCATGCTCTAGGGACCTAAACCTTGTCTTATACTGTGGAACAAGCTACCCATCTATACTGAGCAAAGTTCTTCATTAGCACTCTTCAAGAAAAATCTTGATGAGGGGATGGGAAATAGGAAATACACCCCGGGGATCACTTCTGTGTCTCTGGTCGACAGTGGCACAGGACAATAACTTTCTTGGGTGGCGTAAGCCAAGGAACCTTTCTGGCTAGGCTTACATAGGCCCTTGGGCCGATAGCCTAGTACCTACCTATGAATCTATTATTCAAGCTGCTCTGGAATATATTTTTAAAGCTCTTTCCTCTTTTTTGCACAAATACTGGTCTTTCTCCTATTTTTTTCTCGACCTCAGCACTGCATTTTAAGAACTTCCAATTGTCGGTTATAATGTTCTTAATTGCTCCAGAATCTACACTATTAATAACTTGCATGGCTGTTTTAAAGTCCTTCTTAGCATTATTTCTACCTGTCTCACGTTCGGCTCTTCTTTCAAAAGTTTCTTTAGAGATTCTTAGTACATCTTCTTTGGGATATCCTCTTTCTATAAAACTCTTACATAAGCTGCTACATTAATTTTTAATTTTTTCTTCATCGTCAATTAAATGATATATTCTTTCCAAATGACCCCTTACTATATTAATTTTTGTACTTTTAGGGTGCATGCTATCAAAGTGCAGATATGAGTTATTCTGCACATTTTTCTTGTAAATAGTGGTAAGCAACTTATCATTTTCTTTATACACAGTTAGATCCAAACAATTAATATACTCTGCTTTGTACCCAGATGTAAATTTCAAGTAGCCACATACTCCATTCAAATAGGTTAAAAACTCGTCTAACAAGTTCTGCTCTCCTCCCCAAATCATAAAAGCATCATCAATAAAACATTTATAGAACACAATGTGTTCCATAAACTTACTTTTGAAAATATGATACTTTTCCCAGCCAAACATGAAAATATTAGCATAACTTGGCGCCATCGATGCACCCATAGCAACTCCATTTTTTTGTTTATATATTTTCTGATTGAATTCAAAGAAGTTGAAATTCAAAATAATGTCTAATATTTCCATTAGTAAACGAACCATATTGGTCGAACATTTATTAGAACTTAATAGTTCTACTCTAACCACCTCCATTCCTTCTTCATTAGGAATGACTGTATATAAAGACTTTATGTCTAATGTTACCAAAAAATCCTCTTTTGTTACCTTAATTTCTCTTAACATATTTTTAAATTCAAAAGAATTTTTGATGTATGATGAACTATATTTGACAACTTGCTGCAAATGTCGATCTACAAAGATAACCATAGCTTCTGTCTTTGCTCCACTGCTTGCAACTATAGGGCGCATCAGAGGTTTATTTAAATCTTTATGTATTTTCGGTTGCCCAGAAATATGACTTATCCTAGGTGTTTCTACATGCAAATATTTCCTTATATCTTCTGTTATGCAACCTGTCAGGAACCACTCCTCTATCTGACCATCTATATGAAAAACTTTTTTTAACTTCTATAAAAGTTGCAGTTTTGTAGCACTGCGTATCAGATAACATTTCTTCCATCTGCTTAATATAAACATTTTTATATAACACGACCAATGCATTTCCTCTATTAGCCTTAGTTACTAATACATTTTCATTATTAAAAAAAACATTCAACAGTTGCCTTTGTTCATGTTTTAAATTAAAATATTTGAAAGCAGGTTTCTTTTCTAACATTTCAATTATTTCCTGCTCACACATCATTTGAAACATTTCTAATTCCTTTGTTAACGGTGGATGCAACCAAGTACAGCTGGACTTTCTTCAGTCGGGCTGCATAGGGCATCTGTTTGAGGCCAGTAATCCTCTTGGTGAGGTACTTCTGTGGTCTTTCCAGCTGTTGCAGGTGTCTTGTAAGGTACATCCCAAATGGGGCATTCTACTCTATGATGGGTCTGATGAGTGATGAGTAGAGGGACACAATAACCTCTTTTGTTCTAGATGCGAACCCTTTTGTGATTAGGTGGGCCACATAGAAGGATTTTCTAACCACCTTGGCAATATGATTATCAAAGGAGAGATAACTATCTACTTGGGTCCCCAGATCCCTTATTACATTTTCTGTATTTAGGGGACTACCACGTATGTGGTAGTTCGTGGGTACTTTGTTTTTTCCAAAGGGGATGACTATGCACTTTTTGGCATTTAGTTTGAGGCCATGATTTTGACACCAGGTATCCATCTCAGTGAGACCCTTCTGGAGTATGTCTGTATCAGCCAGAGAGTCAATTATGGCCCCCAGTTTGCAGTCATCTGTGAACTTGGTCAGTCATAGGCCTCCTGTGCTTGCCTGTACCTCTGAAAAGTATATACAGAACAGGAGGGGTCCCAAGAGTGAGCCCTGGGGTGCAGCACTTGTAACCAGTTTAGAGCTGGACCTAGAGCCAGCAACTCTCACCATGTGGGTTCTATCTGTGAGTCAATTGGCAACCCATCTCATGCCTAAAAAAGGCACTATGGGGGCAGCAAAAGCCTTGTCCAGTATTCAAAATCCTAAGGGTGACAGGTGCAAGCCATCTCTTGTGAAGCAACATGGCTTGTCGAGCATGTCATCCCAGGTGGACAGATACTGGATCCCCTTTGAATGACACCAGAAACTAAGCCAATTGTTGAAATTGATCATTTTTTCTTTATACTGTGGCATCATTCTTGGTGAGGGCAGGATGCTACTCATGGTCAGGGTCATACTGGCCTGGGCTATGTGATCAGAGAGATCTTCTATGTCTCTTTTCATGTAGTCCAGGGAGGTACGTCTCAGGTCATTCATACCAACATTGGCAATGACAGAGTCATTTTTGTACTTGTTCTGGAGCGACCTGAGTGCTTGTGTTATGTGGTGGATCCTGGCACCCGACAGGCAGCTAAGTGTAACCTTCTCCTTGTCCAGCCTAGTTAGTGGGACATCAGTGTGCCTGACTATAAAGTCGCTTATTACTAGTGTGTTGGGTATGGTATTTTGCCTTAAGGGCTGTGATTGTGTGGCACACTGGTTATGTGAAGTATGTGTTTCATGGTTTGTGATGGGGTGTGGAGGTTGCTTGGGTGTCTGCTTTGGAGGTCTCTGTTGCTTTTGCAGATTTTTATTTAGAGCCTCCGTGTATGTTTTTGTGTATTTATGTGTGTTATTTGCTGGTGTTGGTTTAGTAGGTCTATGTGAGACTGGTTGTGTGTTGCAAGTATTTTCCTTCTCCTCTTGACTTTCAGTTCTAGTCTTGGGTTGAGAACGCTTTGCCTCAAGTTTGGCTGTATAATTGCATCTCTCGCATATATTAGTTTTTGGTGGTAGGAGGAGAGGGTTGTCTGCGTACATGAGGCAGTTGTAACATTGCCTCAAAATGCCCAGATTCACCAGTTTGACTGGAGAATACACCTGAAACTGCCCTTTGGACATGCCTAAATAGGTAAAGTGAGCTGTTTTACTGATTGGCTGGGTAGGGACGAATAGAGAGCCTTGTCCTTTTGGATACTATAGGGGGTCTAGTGCTAGGGTTAATTATTGCTTGCTATGAGTTTTGAGCAAATGCTGGGCTGTGAAATGAATGGTGTGAGTGCTTAAATTGAAAGTTTGTCTAGTTCCAAGGGAAAAATTGAAGAGTATACTTCGTGGAGCTGGGAATAGTTTAACCCTAGCTAACCGGCACTGCCCAGCTCGCAAAACTGCGCAAATGTGGTTTTTATAGCAGGGAAATGAAAGAGATAGAAATTAGCCCAAAATGGCCAATAAACTACTAACTTCTGGGCTACAGCAAACAAGGCACACAAATTTCAGAAAGAAACAGATCAAATAAGCAGGCACAATAAGCCTTTAACCAGAAATTCCCAGCACAGAAGGGCAGAATCTAGCCTCTCCTCCCACAAGAGTGCAGACCACAAACTTTCATAATGAAAAATAACTGGCCTGAAGTCCAAATGCTTAAACCAGAACTAATGCGCTTTTAGAATAGCAGACACTGAGCTTTCAATCAGCAATTCCCAGCTTAGAAGGATGTAAGCTACCTGTCCTGCCACAACAGTGCAGACCACAAACCATCTTAATGTAAAACAACTGGTCTGAAGCCCAAGTGCAATAACCAAAAGACTTAGAATAACAGCTAGAATTTAATCAGGCTACTACCAAGCAGTAATAATTGCAGCAGAATAATACAACTGAGTACTTTTAAGAAGAAGCACAAGCAAAATAAGGTAATAAAGTGGGAAGAAACACAATTACAGTAAAAGCAGATGAATAAAGTGCATTTTTTATATAACAATAGAAAAAGAGCAAACTGATTTAAACAAATTAACCAATTAACCAGTAAACCCATTTCACCCATGCTGAAAGGATGCAGGAAAACCATAGTTGAAGAGTGAGACTGAATTTCTTTCTTTGATCATGGTTTTCATTTGGGCCGTCATTGGATGAAAGGGTTGCTAAAAAAAATCTAAAATGCCCCACAGAACAAATAGAGCCTCCTACACCTAACCTGATCTACAGTTATCAGTGTCCGATCTTACCTAGGTAGAACATGTTGAATGACTGAATAACTAGGAAAAGCCTGAAACATAAGACAAACTGTGAGAAAAAAAAGTATAAAAAAGTAAACTGAATGCTGTGAGCAGTGCAGGGTGGGGAGGTCAGTGGGTGGGTTGTCATAGAGTGTTTTGGCTAGTCTGCCAATTTACCTAAGAATGGTCCAGCTCATTGATCATTTTCATCACAATCCTCTACCCTCTTGCTTCCGATTTTGACACCCTTCCTCTTGTTCTTTTGTAAAAAGAGATAAAGAACCTATTCAGTATTCCATTATGGTCTTGTCCTCCCTACCATCCTTTCTGCCTTCATTAACTTAAGATTTTGTTCCCTTACTTTCAGAAGTTAACATGAAAAAGTATTTTCCTCACTGCTTTATCCCTTGAGCTATTTTCCTTTCAATGTCTAGAGTTGACCTTCCACAGCGGTTTAGCTTGTTCTCTCCTGGCTTTGATATAGGTATTCTTTGTCCTGTGTACATGCATGCATACACACACACACACACACACACACACACACACACACACACACACACACACACACACACACACACACACACACACACACCTTGTTTCTACTATTGTAACATTTCCTGAGTGCTGGTTTTAATTCCTTGTTCAGCATCTTTGGTCTTCTGAACATTAGTTTCCTTTAACTTGGAAGCCATGATGTATAACTTTCATCATGCATACTTCTCAACCTCTTGGAGCAAGAAATCTGGACAAAGCCATAAATAATGGGTGGCCAAAGGCCCAAAAATAGGGTCAGTTGTTTTAAATATTGTTCTTACAAATGTAGAAAATGGATAGAATAACAACTTTGGCATTAGCATGAATTTCCCAAAAGGGTATGAAGTCTAAAACTCAGATGTTTGTCAGTATTTCCTGACTTTAAATCTCAATGACTGGCCAAAGACTGGTTGTAAAAACAAATTTTTATGAGGAACCGACAAAAAATATGAGACAAAAATCTGTACAATTGAGAGGTATGTCTCCACACTGTTTGTAAACTTTATCCACATTTTGTTTTACTGCCTCCACTTCTTCTAGTTCTTTCTGCAGCTCCACTCACAGCTGCTTATACTCCACCATTCTTTGGTCCCATACTGCAGACATTGCTCCATGGGTCTTCACTGTATAACTATTTATTGTCATCTATTGGTAATCTCACAACCACATAGTAAACTTCAACTGATTGAGTTTAGGAAATTGTTTGATTCTGATTCCTTATTGCATCAATTTATCATTTTTTTTTCTTGATCCTGACATATTATCAAGATTATTTCCTTTTCTGACATGGCTGTGGGAACTGACTTGTCTGTAGCTTCTATGTTGCGATCTCCTGTCACCTTCTAATCCTGCCTTCAGCTCATGAATCTGCACGTCAACTGACTAGCCTTATTTTGGCAGCTGCATCTACAGAGTAGCAGAGTGTCCATGCAACAGTTTCCCCAACTTCTTGCCACACTTTTAATACTGGTTAATTTTACCTTCACCTCCTTACTCATTATCATCACACCACCCCTCTTTTCAGGTTTCAAAATTTGTATACATTTCTCACCACTAAGTCTTTTCATACTAAAATGAAGGATATTTTAACAAGTGAAACATATGAGCTTAGTTCTTTAAATCAGTTGAATGGTGCCTACAGAACAATAAAAGGGACATTGCAGGATTTATTCATTGAGGGAAGTATCTCCATTGAGGAATTACATTTTTTGGATGTCCCTTTTCCTAGGATTCCAACATTTTTGGGTTGCCTAAGTTGCATAAAAATATCCACCAGCCACCAATATGTCCAATAGTAGATGCAAGAGGGTCTATCATGTATCCCATAGCCAAATTTATTGATATCAAGTTGAATGATTTAGTGATGAAGGAACCATCTATTTTTAAGGACTTAAATCCAATAGCCAATGATGTAAATAATCCAAGTATCTGTTCCAAGGGACTCATGAGAATTCTTGAACAAAATAAATAGAATTCAGTTCAAGACTTATTTTGTTTTCATCACTTGGGATATTAAGGATTTATATTCTGTAATTCCACATGATGTAGGAATCAAGTGGGTTTGTAAGTATTTAGTTGAAAAAGGTGTTCCACTAATAAAAATTTATATTATTGGAGATGGTTCTGTTTAATAATTGCATCACATTTGAGAAAAAAATTGTATATACAACGTGAAAGGGGTGGCTATGAGTTCACTATGTGGTGGTGTATATGCAAATATCGTAATGTTATGTTGGATGTGTTAAGTTTTTGTTCAATTCAAGGTTTCACCAATACTGTGATCTTTATACACATTTTTTGGATGACATGTTTTTTTTATTTGGGATGGCTCTAAAGAAGTAATTCCTCAAATTTTGGATTATATTAATGGTACAACATCTTTTTTGAATTTCACACATGCAATACACCCCTGGGATCACTTCATTTACTCTTTTTGACAGAGGCTCAGTTAATTAATCAATGGGGTGGCGAAAGCTGACACACTTTGCTTAGGCTTATAAATGCCCTCGGGCAGATAGCCTAGTACCTACCTATGAACCTATAAGAAATTGTATTCAAAGGACAGAGTGAATAATAGATTTGTTTCCAGGATATTTAGAAAAGAAATCCTCAAATTGAAGCAAAAGTGGGCTGTGGTGAAGGGTCAGTTTGTCAGGGCAGCATGAATAGTATCCACTATAGAATTTTTCTTGGATGTATGTGACCTTCTGAAAGGTATGTTTCTTAAGCATTACTGTCCCTGCTCCCTAATAGATGAAATTATGCTGGAGGTCCTAGATAAAAGAGAAAGGGGACATTTTGTACCCATTGTAAGAGAGGTACCAGGTTATCCAAATGATGTAAACCCTATGCGCCTGGAAGGAATTTTGTCAACTGAAAACATGGATTTGGTCCCTGTGGGCAGTTTTAGTAATAATGAAAAAAAGTACCGATGTGGAGTGTAAGAATTCTTTTATCACCACATTTTGTGTTAATAATAGACACATAACTAGTATACTGATAAAAAACTGGCAAATCTTAAAATTTAAGGGGTCTTATTACTGAAAAACCTATTATTGTTTACAGGAAAGGGATTAATCTGAAAAACTGTGTTTGAGAAACAGGTGGTTTCGCAGACCAATGGTACTATGAAAAAGTATGTTTTTTGCTCCTAATGTTCATCAGTAATAGTGGCTTCAGAGGTAACCCATTAATAGGTTTAAGGTAAGACTGTGAGTGAAATATTCTTGTTTGTTAGACAGGGTAGTGTATTGTGCCCTATGCTGCTGTTGTGCATGTTTTTATATAGGTAAAACTGACAGGAAGCTTAAGTCACGTATATATAAACATTTGAGAGATATTATACTTAAAAAAGAGACAAATGCCCTGTCTAAATACTGTGCAGAAAATGAAGAACATTGTTTTAAATTTATACTATTTGAAACTTTACAGCTAAATGAAAGGGCTGGAATGTGGTCTTTGCTATTGGAAAGACATGAATTGATCTGGCAGCTACACTTGAATAAACTAGATAAAGGAAGAAAAACCACACCAAGTACAAAGATAAGGTTAGCGCTTTTGTTTACTATTTCAGCAAACTTCTTCAGACAACTGACAATACAAAGAATCACATTTTAAATAAATTATCAAGTCATGACATCACGGAACAAATCAGTAGATCAAGCCCCCATTTAAAGGAACCACGAACCCAACATGTTTTCACATTCATGCAAAAGGTTCAGGTCATATCCCTAACCTTACATGTATTCTGCTTACATAAATTTAAATACATAAAAGAGAAAACCCATACAAAAATAAAAAGATACACATTAATATAAAAAGCATTATGTTATCTTATCAAAGCCCTCAATTTTAAAATACTTTTAAAAGAAACAGCGTCATTCAAACCCGGGGCTGTAACTGCATTCAATTACACTTGAATGCTACATGCTGGCCAGGATTTGAATGTGCATGTTTCAGTTAGAAGTATTTTGAAACTTAAAGCACTGGAAAGATGATTAATTTGACTATTTGAATATAAGTGGAATTTGTTTTTAAAAATAAACTTGTGCTTATATGTATATATTTTATTTTATGTAGATTTACTGTAAAAAAATATATTTATGGCATTTTTCATCATGAATGGAATGGGGGGTGTCTTAGTGTGCTTTTGTAATGACTGACATGACTGACATTTTAAAGGGGTGTATATAAAGCTGACGTTTTAATGCTGATACTTTTATCTGATGAAGTTTCTTTTTGTATGAAACAAAAGCGCTTATTTCTTCATGAATAAATGTTTGTGCTTGCCAAGGTTGCTGTGGATTTGTTCAGGTATAATATCTTTGTGAAAATATTAAGCTCTGTTTTTGCAGTCCATTTCTAACAAGAGTGATTGAATTAAATTACTTTCCCTTACTGGAGGCAGCTGGACTCTTCCATTTTGTGAATGGATGTTCAGTGCAATTCTGAGAGACCTAGCACTTCAAAAATAACTAAATAAATAAACAGTGCTTCAAACAAGAAATCAAAACTCGCCCTCTATGCATTTAAAGTGTGACTTCCTGCCTTCCCAGATGCAGGGAACACTGTACATATATAAAGTAACTCCACTATTGCTGTACTTTGTTTATAAAGAATACACAGAGAGATCTCACAACCTGAGACTTCATAAACAACTCACTTTTGTCCCCATTTTCAGCGTAGGGTCGCCATATTGTGTAACTGTCACCATCTGTCTTGGTTCAGTGACTCTTCTATCTTTGGCCATCATGCCTTATTGTCACAGGTCTTTCCTTATGCAGTCTAGACACCTCTTGGTTGGATGTCCTGATTTCCTATTCCTTTCTTCCTGTCTCTCCCAAATCTTCTGCACTAAATCTTCTTCTGTTTTCCTACACATGTGATTTAACCACCATAATTTGTTTCCTTGACATTTTGTTGCATTTTTTCTCCTCTTATGTCCTAATTTTTATCTGTCTCACTGTGAACATCCAAAAACCCATCTCAGGGACTTCATATACATCATTCCAACTATCTTTAATTCCTCTGCCTTCATCTCACAGGTTTCTTTGCCATACAGAAGCACTGGTCATATCACTGTTCTGTATACAACTTGCTTTTCAGCTTTTTTGACATTCTTCTGTCATACATTACGTGTGGCATCTCTGATTCTAGCTTTAACCTCCACATTCTGAATTCCCCTCTCTTCAGCCACCTCTCACATATGCTTGATGGTAGTAACCTGTTCCAATATTTTATCTTCTGTCTCAATTTTCAGCTTATTCTGATTCCCCCATTTACTGCTATGACCAGTGTTTTGCTTGTACTCAGCTTCATCCCATGTCCCTTCAGGTTTGTCATTCATGTCGCGTATCATTTGCTGACATTCCTATGTTGCGTATCATTTGCTGACATTCCTGTTGAGAGCCTGCTTGTAGTGGCACATTGTCTGTATGCTGTAGTGATATTGAGCTGGTCCCTTCCAACCTGTTTAATAATGTAGCCTATCACTAGTATGAACAGCAGTAGGTTCAGAGCTGTGCCCTGATATACACCCATCCTTGGGTCACGGTACATAGCCTGCACTAATTCTACCAATGTTTCTGGGACTGTAAACCATTTCTAGATTGCCCATATCAGCTTTCTTGGAACCTTGCCCTCATTTATCCTAGTCTAGGAATACACAACTGGACTCTTTCCTCATCTCCAGGTTCTTTGTCACCATTTGTTTACATCAGTTACACTAATTACAATGTTATGGTCAGAGACGGTACCTCCACCTTTTACTATTTGTGATTTGTTAGAAAGCCAGTTTGCAATCAGCAGATGACACAAGAGATAATATTGTTTGTCCTTTTCAGTAATACCAGCATGGAGGCCAGCATCAGAAGTCTTGCCCATGTCAAGCTAAGCAGTGTGCACAAAACAACCACTGTCCACAGCCTTGTAACATTTTCAGAGAAGTTTACTAAATTCAGGAGATAGGATCTGCCCTTCACAAAACCAAACTGATTTGGCATCTATATCAAGTAAGTTGGTTTTGTCTGCTTAATGAGATCAGCTGCGATACATTCCATGGCTTGGCATATAAGGCTGGTGAGACTGATGGGCCTTTAATTACCTGGGCCTAAAGAGGGGACACTCTTGCCTGGAGGAGTCACAGTATAAGGGACCAACCCTGAAGACAGGCTGAGGCTGAGCAGTTTATTTAGAGCCTTGGATAGTGCATACGTAGCACCAATGAGATTGCAGCCTGGTATTTTATCTTGTCCCACAGAAACATTATCTTTAGCTTTTTACTTAGATTCTAAAACTTGTTTCAATGTGATTATAGGGGAAACTAAATTTTTCAAAATTGTGGAGATAAGAATGTGGCTAGGTAATGATGTTGTGTCTTTCGGCTTTTCCCGGTTAGGGGTCGCCACAGTGGAACTCCGGTCTGCTAATGATTGGCAGTAGATTTATACGTGCCGAGATGCCAGCGCTGATGCACAACCTTCAATGAAGGTACGCCCATTCACGCATGTCTCTACACAGAAGACGCTCTAGCTGAGAATCGAACGGGACAACGTCTTACTGTGAGGCGACAACGCTACCGCACCACCACCACCGTGGTACTAAGAATGTGGCTAGGTAATGTTGTTTGTGTCTTTTGGCTTTTCCCGGTTAGGGGTCACCACAGCGACAGGTAATGTTAGCACTAAATTTGCCTGCTAATATATTGGCTACAGCCTTGGGAATGGAAAGTGTGATGTTATAATAATGGCTGAATTCTCTGCATTGCAAGACATTATTCCTTGATTTCCTAACATAACAGAACAAAGATTTGTAGTTTCTTTTGGTATCTGTAGTGACCTTAAGTTTGAACTCTGTTTCACATTTCCTAAAATGCTCTTATGTTCATTGCTGGCATATTTCAGTTTGGTCTTGAAGTAAAGGGATAGTGATTTCTAAGAAATTTTCATTTTTTTCTTCTGCTATACAGTTTATTAATACAGGAGTTTCACCAGATAGGTTTATTCCTGAATTTATGTTTAGAAACTAGTACTGACTTTCAATGCAGCTGTTTACTTGTTGGTAAAAATTGTAGCTAAATGTGGCAGCCCTCTCAGCTGGGCCCATTTGCAGGAGATTGTTGGTAATCTAAAAGACTCTGGCAAGCCAAAGACTTCATTGCATTATACCTTAAATCTCCTTTGAATAAGGCTCATTGGAAATATACAGATGACCACTTACAGACATATAGGTGTTTCATCTACACTGGCTTTTGAATGCCGCTGACTTTAACTTTATACAAGTCTTTTATTAAGACTTTCAATATAGCCAAACCCCACCATATGTGCATAGTTTCACCTTCCATCGGTATTTGATGTCCCCTGGACTGGTGAGCAGATTGCAGAGGGTGTCCGTTATGAATGGTTTCTGCTGATGGTTTTCTTCATCATTCTGTCTTTGTCTTGTACTCTGATTTTCTGCTCAATATCTGAGCTGTTTGGCTGGCTACCTGCAATCAACTGAAGTACAAGCTGAGTTAAGTATACTTTGTTCTGTACTTACACTGTTTTACTGATGATACGGCATTGTATTTATTTGTTTCATTGAATATTAGCTGAATATTGTGGTCTCTCTGCAATTATTGTCCCACCCTCCCTCCTTGTTCTTGTTGTGGTATTAATTTTGGTGGCTTTGGAATTGCCCACCCCTCCTGTAAATTTGTGTTTGGACACTCCTCCAGGGATATCTCATTTGCTCATTCAACTGAGTACAGTGAGATCATATTTTGATTTCAGACACTCCTACCAGTCCCATCTCTTCAGCTCTATCCACTGTGTACAGAGGACAGAGAGGGCATTTGGTAAGGACAAACCCTGCAGTCTCTTAATCTTGATCTATTCTATCCCTCTCTGCTAATAAAAAAAAAGGTATTTATACTTTATTCAGCCACTCTTACCGTAACTGTCTTCTGCCTTCTTTATTACATTAGTTTGCTGTTCTGTGTGCTCTTAAGTGCACAAGTGCTTTTATTCTGCACTTATTACTGCTTGTTAGTAGCTTGATTAATTTACATGCTATTCTAAGCATCTTAGTTTTGGTTTTAGCACTTGTGCTTCAGGCCAGTTATTTTACATTTAGGGTTTTTGTGGAGAAACCCTGCTCTCCTTAAGTCCACCAAGTATTCAGAGCACTATGTCTAGACAATTCCCATCAGTTTCCCCTGCCAGTCTGGTTGACATGTGTATGCTGAGACAGTGTAGCAACTGCCTCATGTTCACAGACAGTCCCCTTCTCCTAGCACATAATTCTTCTACTTGCAAGAGATGCATCTACATCAGTAAACTGGAATCCATGCTCATTCACACCACATTCAATACTCCTGACAAACAGGAGATTTCCCGTACAAACACTGCACCACCCACATCACAGAGCCACACACCCACCTATGTAGGGGTCCTCAACAAAAACTTACCTAAACAGAGACACCCAAAACACACTCACAAACATTCCACACACAATGCCAACCACATAGCACACAGTACTCAACACATCACTGTCTCACAAACACAGTCCATTAAGCATAACATTAAACCAACGCAGCCCATAAGGCATGATAATAAACCAAACATACTAGTCACTGGCGACTCAATAGTGAGACATACTGATGCCCCCATCACCAGGCTCAACAAGGAGAAGGTCACTGTTAGCTGTTTGTCAGGCACTAGAATCCATCACATCATGCACGCACTTAAGCCTTTCTACAACAGGTATATTGTATGTTGTAGGTATATAGGTAATTATGACTCTGTCATTGTCCATGTTGATGCTAATAACTTGAGATGTACCTCAATGGACTATATGAAGAGAGACATGATTGAGCTCTGAGACTATGTGCTCCATGCTGGTGTGACCCTGGCCCTGAGCAGCATCCTGCCTTCACCAAGAATGATGCCACAATACCAACAAAAAATGATTGACTTCAACAATTGGCTTAATTTCTGTTGTCTTTCCAAGGGGATCCAGTATCTGTCTGCCTGGATTGACATGGTTGACAAGCCTCGATGCTTTTCCAGAGATGGCCTCCACCTGTCACCCTTTGGGTTTCGGATCTTGGCCAAGGCTCTTGCCCTCCCCCCATTGTGCCTTTTTTAGGCTATGTCCCAAAAACAAATCTTCCAACATGAAAGATCTGTCAAAAAGCAAATTGAGAGTCATGCTGCTCAATGCTAGGAGCCTTAATCTGAAAATGCACTCACTGGTGGCTCTTCTCACACTGGAAGATGCCGATGTCTGTGCAGTCATGGAAACTTGGTTCAGGGTTGTGGAGAGCACCCCTGCCTTACCAGGCTATACCTCATTTCACATTTTCTGACCCCAAAATGAGGTCGGAAAAACTAAGGTTAGTGGAGTCTCTATCTTCATTAAAGACAGGCACACCTCCAGACTGGTTTACCAGCATGATGCACTGGAATTACTGCAGGTGCAACTGACAGTTGGCAAGACACCCATCCAAGTTATAGCCAGCTATAGACCCCCTCCATGTCTCAGGACACCCACTCCTACTACCTGGACCTACTTCACTCCATCAAGGTACCCCCAATACCCTGATCCTTGGTGACTTCAATTAATCCACCATAGACTGGGTGAACTATCCCTGCACTAATGCACTCACCCAGTGATTCCTTGACTTCATTAACTCTAATCCACTAGATCAGCTGGTCTCATCCCCCACTAGGGGAGATAACATACTGGACTTAGTGCTCACCAACGTGGATGACCGCTTCACCAGTCTATCTCATTCAAAGTTTCTATCCCACCCAACCCCTCCCCAGCCATAACCAGGCTAAAAAACTTCTTAAAAGCTGACTAAGCCCTCCTAAGGGAGGGTATCAGCAGCTTCACACCACCACCCCACTCAGAGGATGCAGACAACTATGCTGAACAGTACTTCAGTGCAGTATACAAGCACCTGTATAACTACATGGACTCAGCCATACCCAACAGAACTAAAACCTGTCTGGTGGACATCCTCCTATCAACAGGCTTTACAACAAAAGGAAGAAACTGTTGTCCAAGGGTAAAAAGGAACAAATCCCAAATCAGAAAATCTCCATCCTCTGCCTCAACAAGCAAATTAGATCACTAGTGAAAAACTCCAAAGCCAATTATGAGTTGAAACTAGCCTCTGAAACAAAGGGAAACCACAAGTCCTTCTTCAATTACATTAGGAACCTCCATGGCAAACCCCAAGTCTTTTTTGAATTAGTACTTAATGGTACCACTTACACTGATCCTACCAACTTAGCCAACCTGCTGGGAGATAGGTTCAGCACAAACTTCACCCCCTTATCGCCCCCCCAAAGGCGACATCCCTGATACTTCTCCCACACCTCACATCTCCGTAGATCAAATGTTAAAGGCCATATCCAGGGCAAAGAACACAGCTTTCATGGGACCTGATAATATCCCAGACTGTATTCTGCACCATCTCCAGCAAGATCTAGCTTTGCCATTGAGCACCCTATTCAACCACAGCCTAATTACAGGCTTCATTCTAGCAAAGTGGAGAGCCACCATTGTCATCCCCTTGCACAAAGGTGGTACCACTACTGACCTAGGAAACTATCGCCCTATTAGCTTGACAAGTCTGATCTGTAAAGCCATGGAGCATATTATTATGCAGCTCATAAATAAAGACATAGGCAATCTTCAAACACTCAATCCCACACAATTCGGATTAGTCAGGGGCAGATCTTGCCTACTGAACCTAGTTGACTTCTTTGAGACTGCCACCAAGGCTGTGGATGAGGGGAAAGTCAGTACATACAGCTTACCTTGACCTGGCCAAGGCCTTTGACACAATCCACCACTTGGGCATCATCGAAAAGCTAACACAACTTGGTGTTAATCCCTATCTTGTCAGATGAGTGGCCAACTGTTTCAGAGATAGGACCCACAAGGTCAAAATAGATGCCACCACCACCGACAGTAGACCTGTCACTAGTGATGTTCCCCAGGGATCTATCATGGGACCCCTACTGTGGCATCAACTTTTCAGAGGTCCAGCCAAAGACAAAGGGCCTGTGGCTGACCAAGTTTGTGTACGACTGTAAGTTGGGTGCTGTCATTGACTTCTCAAATGATGTTAACATACTGCAAAAGGATCTCACAGCTACAAATAAATGGTGCCAAAGTCATGGCCTTAAGTTAAATGTAAAAAAATGTATTATCATACCCTTCAGCAAAAACATGGCTCCTACTGATTACCGCATCAACGGCAATTCCCTAAGCACACAACCCGTGGTGAGAGACCTGGGTACTCAGGTTGACAACAGTCTCACATTTGACCATTATGTGGCAGCAGTGGTCAGAAAAGCCCTTTACTTGGTTCATCTCATAAGTAAAGGGATTGCACCCAGAAAAAAAGGAGGTTATTACCTCTCTGTACTCCTCTCTCATTAGACCCATAATTGAGTATAACGCCTTGTTTGGTATGTACCTCTCCAAACACCTGCACCAACTGGACAGGCCACAGAAATACCTCACAAAGAGAATCCATGGCCTCCAGCACCTGTCCTATGTGGACAGGCTCAAATCACTATCACTTTACTCGGTATCATACAGATTGCTCAGAGGTGGTCTGTGCATTGCCTACAAGGCAATATCGAACCCTGTCCTATTAGAGATGCTCTAATATCTATAAGTCTAACTCCTCATGCATTACCAGCTCGCTAGGCCTAAATCTAATATGCAACATCAAAAAACTCTGCTGGAGAGACAGGTTTGTCTCCCAGAGGCTGACCCGTCTCTGGAATAGACTTCCCATACATGTAAAACAGAGTACCTTGCTGACCCTCCTGAAGCACAACCTTGATGAATAGATGCAAATAACTTCAGCTGTACCTCCCTGGGCTATATGGAGAGAGAAATGATTGAGCTTGGATGGGAAACAATAAATTTGTCCCAGGGGTTCCACCTTTGTCCCTCATTGACAGGTGTGACAGGTGCTGACTGAGGTTTCATTTTTGGGGATAAACTCTTGGCTAGGCTTGTAAGGGCCCCAGGGACATTAGCCTAGAAATGTCTTACTCTGATGCATTATTCTTTGCTATTGCAACTGCTATCTTAGTCTTTTAGTAAGCCAGCAAGTATTCCTTCTTAACATCGTTCATCTTTTCTATCTCCCACTTTTTCCTGTACTCCTTTCTTTTAATGTCTTCCTGGACTTCTCAGCCACATATCTGTTGTATAGGCCTCACAAATGTTGTTTTGAGGTGCTGCCATTCTTCTTCTTCAGCTCCACCCATTTTCTCCTCCTCCTGAGGTGCTAGAGATCTGAGTAATTCCTTGAACTCCTGTACTTTCACCCCATTTAACTTCCAGGTCATTAGTCTGGTCTTTGCTGACCTTCGTTCCTTCTATGACCACTGCTTGTAGCTGATTGTGGCCACCAGTGTTTATGCTGGATAATGACAATTTCATTGAGGATGACCTGGCATATATAGATACGTAGTATAGAATTAGTATATATTCTACCACATGTACACTTTGTTGGCTATTTTTCAGGGTAGTATATGGATGCATTCAGTGGGAACTCATCTGACCACAGTCACCTAACTCATTTAAAAATAGCAGAAAGCATGTGGAAGTGCTAAGCTGGTTATTCCAGCTAAAAACAACTTAACAGGGCAAGCGCAGAACTTTTTTTAAAAACAACAAACAGATAGCCAACAGTACCAAAGAGTATACATATTTAATAAAATTCCTTAGCCCTTCGGCCAGTAGGCCTTCCAAGAGTGATTTTATTACACATACAAAACATCTTAAATAGTCATGGAGAAAATACAATTAGCAAACACTTAAACAATTATCCAATCACAAATTTCCAATTACACTCTTTATTGAGCCCAAAAGGCTCTAAAGTGTTTTTAGCCTGATTGGAATGTCTCTGGCCTCTAGACCACTTGACTGGCTAGAATGATCTGACTGCTGATAAGTAATTTACATAGGTTCATAGGAGGTTGCTAGGTTAGTGGCCCTAGAGCCCTTACAAGCCTAACCATGTTAATTCTAAATTGCCCCAATTTTCCTTGGTTAGATGGACATAATTCAGAGTGAGTCTAGGATCAACACCGACTACCCCATTCATCAGAGATTTGGGTGCCACCCCTCACCCCGGGGTGAATTTACGGTCTTCTATCCATTTTTCTACATTGCACTTGAATAAGGTCAGTGATGAACTCTGCTTCACGTGAACTGGAAATTTATTCCAGAAGAGTGTCAATCTCTGGGAGATACATCTGTCTCTCTAGCATGTTCTGGTTATGTCACAGACTAAGTTAAGATCCTTAGAATGAGTGAGTGACTGTTGTGCCATTTGATTTATGGATGTGCAGCATTTCCATCAAGGCAGGGTTGGAGACTGCCCAATAGCCCAGGTGCAAGTCGCTTCTCAGTGGCCTATGAGATACAGAGTACAGTGATTAGGCTTTCGGTCTATCCACATAGGTCATGGTTTGGAGGATCTGTATCGGTGAGAAACCTCTGTGGTCTCCAGCTGCTGCAGGTGTCTGGTGAGGTACATACAAAAGGGAGCATTGTACTCTATTAATGATCTGATGAGGGTTGAGTACAGTGGAGCTATAACATTCTTAGATCTTAATGTGATGCCCTTACTTATGAGATGCACAATGTGGAAAATTGGTTGCCAAAAATCAGATTGCTATCTACCTGTGATCCCAGATCTCCCACCACTGGGTCTGAACTTAGGGGGGTGTTGTCAATATTGTAATTAGCAGGGAATTCCGCTTTACCAAAAGCAATAATAATGCACTTTTTTGTGTTTAGTTTTACAGCTTGGATTTGACACCAATCATTTGTCTGTGTTAGCCCTTTCTGTGACATGTTAACATTGTTGGGGGACTTAATGATTGCACTCATCATCCGTGAACTTGGCAAGCCAAAGGCCATCTATATTAGCCTGGACTTCTGAGAAATAGATTCTGAACAGTAAAGGGTCCAGCCCATTCCTGTGGTATGCCACTGGTGACAGGTCTACTGGTAGAGGTGGAGTCACTAACCTGACAGTATCTGTTCTGTCTGTGAGACATGATTTAAGGGTTGATCCCCAGCTGGGAGAGTTTCTCAATGATACCTGAGTGGGGTACTGTGTCAGTGGCCTTGCTTAACAGGGACACTGGGAACTAACTTTGGGCAGCATGATGCCAGGGAATCTTCTTGTGCTCGGCCTATATAGGCTCCAGGGCCGTTAGCCTAGTGCACACCTATGAACCTATGAAAAGTTGTGGTTAGGTCAGGTAGGTGGTATGCACTGTCTTACCTTTACCAGGGCATTGGTGACTTTCTCAAAGAAGACTACTAGGTTTAATAAGCATGCTCTACCATTAACAAAGTCAAACTGGGTTGGGTCTAGAATTTGAAGGTTGCCTATGTTCTTGCTGATAAGGTGCATGATGATTATTTCTATGGACTTGTAGATGAGGCTGGTTAGACTTATAGGCCTATAGTTCCCAGGGTCGGGTGATGGCCCCACTTTGTGCAAGGAGATTACTGTTGCTATTCTACAATCTGCAGGAACAAAGCCAGTTCTCAGGCTATGGTTAAAAAGAATTCCAGGTGGGTCTGCTAGGTCCTGTTTTAGATTGCTTAATAAGCAACCTGGGATGTTATCTGGTCCCAATGAGGTTATGTTTTTGACCATGGAGAGCACAGATGTGACCTCATCTCTAGAGATACTTGACAGAGGACTGGTGTCAGGTATGCTTTGGGGTATGGCTGGTGTGGACGGGGGGGGGGGGGGTTGAAGTTTGCTCTAAATCTGTTAGCTAGCAGGTTGGCAATTTCCTCCAGTATGGTATGAGTGGTGCTATCTACCATAGGTTCATAGGCTGGTACTAGGCTATCGGCCCTAGGGCCTATACAAGCCTAGCCATAACAACTCCCTGGCTATTTCTTCCCACACTATTTACTTCCCTGGACCCCTGTCTAGCAGGGCGACTGACATGATCCCTGGGGTGAATTTCCTTTCTCCCTTCCAATCATCAAGGTTCCTTTTGAAGAGGGCCAAAGTGGCGCTCTGCTTGACATATATAGGCTGTCTATTCCAGAGTCTGGGGAGTCTCTGGGTCATAAACCTATCCCTCCATCATGTTTTATTTATTGTGATGACAAGGTTTAGATCCCTGGGGCTTGTGGCTCTGGTGGATTGGGATTTCTTTAAGTGCAGCATGTCCAACAGCTCTGGGTTTGACATGACCTTGTATGTTAAGCAGAGATCGCCTCTGAGTACACGATATGCGACAGAGTATAGCTGGAGTTTTTTAAGGCGGTCAGCATAGGGCATCTGCTTTAGGCCTGTGATTCTTTTAGTGAGGTATTTCTGAGGCCTTTCCAGTTGTTGCAGATGTCTTGAGAGATACCTACCAAAAGGGGCACTGTATTCTATAATGGGTCTAATGAGGGATGAGTACAGTGGGACAATTACCTCCTTTTTTCTGGATGAAAAGCCCTTAGTGATGAGATGTGCCACATAGAAGGATTTCCTGACTGTTGTGGCGATGTGGTTATTGAAGGTAAGACCACTGTCCACCTGTGTCCCTAAGTCTCTTATCACACTTTCGGTGTTTAGTGTACTGCCACCTATGTGGTAATTCACGGGTACGTGTTTTTTTTTCCCAAAGGGGATAACTATACATTTCTTGGCATTGAGCTTGAGTCCATGGCTCTGGCATCAAGCATCTGTTTCTGTAAGGCCCTTTTGTAGAGTATCCACATCATTTGGGGATTCAATAATGGCTCCCAGTTTGCAGTCACCTGCGAACTTTGTTAGCCAGAGTCCCTTAGTGTTGACCTGTACTTCAGAGAAGTAGATGCCAAACTAGAAAGGTCCCAGGACTGAACCCTGAGGTACTCCACTTGTCACTTGTCTGGAGCTGGATTTGGAGTCAGCTACTTTTACAGTGTGACTTCTGTCAGTAAGCCAGTTGGCAACCCATCAAGTGAGGTAGGGATTAATGCCCAGCTTAGTAAGTTTATCTATGATTCCAGAGTGGGGGGTGGTGTCAAAGGCCTTGGCGAGGTCCAGGTAGGCTGTGTGGACTGCCTTACCCTCATCCACGGCTCTGGAGACTGATTCGAAGAAGTCAGTCAGGTTCAGGAAACAAGATTGGCCCTTCACGAACCCAAACAGGGTGGGGTCAAGTGTTTTAAGGTTGCCAGTGTCTTTGTTTATAAGTTCCATGATAATACATTCCATGGCCTTGCAGATCAGGCTCGTCAGACTGATGGGGCAGTAGTTCCCGGGATCTGGAGTGGGATGACTGTAGCTGTGCACCACTAGGTGGGCATGAAGCCTGAGGTGAGGGTATGATAAACAAGACACTTAGGTGAGGTGCCAGTTCATTTTGTAGTTCATGTAGTACACAGCCTGGGATGTCATTTGATCCTATGAATGCTGTAGTCTTAGCTTTGGAGAGTGCGTTTTTTACCTGTGTGGCTATTATGACAGGAATTTGGCAATGTTCCGGTATTGAAATGGGCCATTTAGAGGGTGAGAGGGGGGTGAAGTTGGCACTGAATCGATCTGCCAGGATATTGGCAATATCCTTGGGATCAGTATATTTAATGTCATTCTGTTGTAGCTCAGAGCAGGTCTGAGCATTGCCATTTAGATTCTTGGCATAGTTATAGAATGCCTTGTGGTTGTCTTTGGAACCTTTGGCAACTTTATTTTTGTAACTAGCTTTGGAGGATTTTATGAGGGATCTCAGCTTCTTTCTGAGGCTGGTAAGGAGTTTTTTTGCATCCTGGGATTTTCCTCTTTTCTGCAACAGTTTCTTCCTTTTGTTGTAAAGTTTGTTTATGGCAGGGGGACCACCAGATTGGCTTCCTTTTTTTGGAGGAGAACATCTTGGTTCTATTTGGGATGACACGATTCATGCATGAGTGGATGTGCTCGTACAATGCCTTAGTGTAGGACTCAGCAGTCAAACTTTCAGTTCCTGTCTGCATGGATGTCATGAAGTTTGTAACTTCTGACTTGAGTAGCATGAGGTTGGGTTTGGAGAAGTTTTTTTATGAAGGTTTCCTTACTGGGGGTGGGGGTGGGATGTGGATGTTAAGGATGATTAGCTTATGGTTTGACCTGACCAACGAGGAGATGTTGGTAATGACCAGGTCTAGGATATTGGAACCCCTGGTGGGACTATGGATTAGTTGATCCAGGGCATTGGAATTTATGAATTCCAAGAACCGTTGGTCAAAGGTGTTGATACATGAGTAGTTTTCCCAGTTAATGGCAGGGTAGTTGAAATGTCCACCAGTTTGGCACTTAGTTAGGCATTCCCTTTTAGATTTCAGACATAGTTAAAGAATTCCTTATGAGTATCCTTGGCTAGGGATGCTGTTTTAGTTTCATAGTTCATTTTAGAGGACTTTACAAGATTTCTGATTTGCTTCTTCAAGCTGTGGAGGAAAATCTTCTTCTGCTGATCTTTATTTTAGTGCAGGTGAAAAGGATCAATAAGGCACGAACAGGAGTAGTAGTAATCTGGGTGCCCTTTCTACCTATAAAGTTACTGCCCTGCACAGCTCTTGATTGGCTCCAAGGGGCTGGCAGTTGAATGGTAGTTTTCTTCTGCAGAAATCTCTCTATTGGTTCTATTCTTATCCCTGATTTGTCCAGAATTGTAACCAGCTCCAGAAGGTCTGTTCTAGGTATTTACTAGGTAGAGATATCTAATGAGAAGGAAGTCTGGTCTCAGGCACTCACAAGTAATATTACCATGGAACTTACTCTCCCCTGGAGGTGCCTTATCTCTATGTCATTTTGCACCTAGACAGATCTTAAGCAGACATCGTTTGAATATCTGCTTTTACTCTCCATTCTATTGTCCTTGCGTCAACCTCTGTACATTTCCACTTCTCTCTGCTGCTTCTGGAAGACTTTTTTTCTATATTATCTCCTAACCAACATCCTTCCAAGATGGCCAAGGCAAACAGCAGTGACTTTGTGATATTCCAACAACACAAGTATGACTGGCTGGTCTGCTTTTTCAAGGAATGTGAACACTGAACATCAGTGTTAGAACAATCTAACTCTGGGATTAAACATCATGTCATTACAATATTGTCAATCACAGTTCCACTAGGGCAATGGCCTCTTTTTAGTGGAGACCCATGGTGGTATTCATATTGTTCATGTCCTTTCTTGATATTAGAAAATTGTCTGATATCCAACATTGACAGCTAGAAGGGTTTTTTTTTTTTGGGGGGGGGGGGGTAATAAGATTTTATCGACCTTTTAGTTCAAAGCCAAATTAAACTTTATTGTCATTTAGACACCACAAGTGTAGTCTAAATGAAATTACGTGCTTCATGCTCGAACTGAGAGGACAAATACATACATACAATTACACATGCTTAGAAGTGAGACATATACATACATACAATTACACGTGTATCAGACCCAACATTTACCTTTGTTTTAGACAGTTATATTATCACTTATTACCGAAATTATTCTGTACACCACTATAGCACCTGATTGGTTCGTTATTGCACAATGTAATTCTCATGGTCTCTAAATTATGAGAAGATCTAGCAGTTGTATTGCACATGATTTTTTTGTAAACTGATAAGTTGCTTGGGTTGTCTTACTGTTGTTGCACTATTGTTTGGTTATCACAAGACTTGAAAGTGTCTCACATCCCTGAGATTAATACTAGACTTTAAAAGTCTAATCGCTTGAGAGAAGAAATTGTTCTTCAACCTGTTGTTTTACAGCGTACACTGAAGTATCTTCTGCCAGACAGGCATGTGAACAGTTCAAAAGCAGGGTGTGTAGGGTCACATGTTACAGCAAAGTCTATTATCTGAACTAATTGGGACCTAGGATAGTTCGGATAATCAAATTGTTTGGATAATCAAACATACAATTGAACAAGATTAAAAACTTCTAAAATCTTGTTTTTTTTTTTTCTGCATGCAGGAATACACTTTTCAACCATTCAGCGATTCCAATGGACAATAAAGAATATTTTTCACACACGAGCTGGCTACAAGCTCAAAAAACATGCTCAAGCAAATACGTATAATGTTTACATATTCAGACTTTATGATTTTTCTTACCCAAAAACTTTGGAAGGCTGGTTCTGATGACTGATGTTTCTGATAATCAACGTTCAGATAATGAACTGTCTACTGTATTTTTGTTGCTCTGTTGTAACAATGTGTCATGCAATGATCCTTTATCTCTGAGTTTGGATCCTGTTATTTTCTCTGCAACTCAGACTATCTTTACTCCTCTGCCCCACCCCTTCCTCCATTCCACCAAACTCTCATTGCCACTCCCCCCTACCCAGCAAATATCACTTTACACTCTTCTACATCCCTTCTATCCCCAACTAATATGCCCTTCCCTCCTCCTTCAATCCTGATCTCCTTATCTTTTCCCTTCCTTCTACTACCTCTTTACCATGCAACCTCCTATACTGATTTTTATTTACTCCCTTTCCCTATTCCTCCTCACAACATTCTTTCATCCCAATATCACAATATCTCAGCCTCTTTAGTTCCCTCCCAGCCTATCCTTCTCCTAAAAATAAAACTTTTTCCAAACTCTACTAATGACTACAAACTCAAACCTAAACTCTACCAGACTCCTCTACCCAAATCCAAGCATAATAAACTTACTCCCCACCCTTCTTTGCTTAACTTAGCCAGCGACATCCACCCCAGTCCTGGTCCCAACTCCTCTCCAACATACCTCCCTAGCTCCAACAACAAATCCCCAAATAAAAACTTCAAATTCCTCGCCATCAACACCCAAAGCCTACTAAATAAATTAACCCTCTTCCATGCCTGGCTCAATCATAACCTACCAGACATAATAGCCATCTCTGAAACCTGGCTAAAACCCCATATAAGTGACTCTGAATTCCTTCCCCCTGGATTTCATTCTCTCTGATCTGACCGCACAAGTAAATGAAGTGGTGGTTTAGCTTTAATCTACTCTAACGACTTGTCCATCACTCCATATCCTAACCATATCCCTTCTTTCTCAAATGCTGAACTTGTCATTGGCCTACTAAAACTAAACATCCATAAAAGCATCTGTATCATCTCCCTCTACATTCCTCCTGGTAACAACACCAAAACCCTAGAAGACTTACTTACTTGGACCTCCTCCAATATTAAGCTAGAAACCTACATCCTAGGAGACATAAATATCGACTGGGGAAAAATCAATAACCCTAATCCCACATCAACAACTAACCTATTCACCTATACTCAACTTACCAACTCCATAACTAGACCTAATAAAACCAACCCCCCCCCCCCCCCGGCTCCATTCTTGACTGGATCCTAGTATCTCATCCTAACAAAATCATAAAATCAGGAGTCATTCCCGACTCTCTAGGAGACCACCTCCCTGCCTTCACCATTCGAGCTGCTCCCTCTTCCTCACACTCCCACCAATACATTCATACTCGTAACCTAACTAACTTTAACAACACTACTTTCACTGATTCCCTTAAGCTAACTAAATGGAACCCCCTAAAAATACTACCTCTAGACAAAGCCGTTGACTACTTTAATTCAACATTCTTAACAGTCCTTAACTCCCTAGCTCCAATAAGAACTAAAAGAGTTAAAACTAAAACCTCTCAATGGCTCACCAAAGACACAAAAACATTATGCTACAAAGGGAAAAAACCTGGAAAATCTACCTCCGCTTTAAACA
Organism: Protopterus annectens; assembly: GCF_019279795.1. Lineage (NCBI taxonomy): Eukaryota > Metazoa > Chordata > Ceratodontiformes > Protopteridae > Protopterus > Protopterus annectens. The sequence continues at coordinate 1,111,700,029 of NC_056748.1, forward strand.
ATCTGAAACATTACTAAAATATAAACAGTTGAGAAACCTAGCCAAAAAACAAGTCATTAGAGACAAAAAGTCTTACTACGTCAAACTACAAGAAAATCATGCTAAAAATCCCAAACAATTCTAGAACTCTATTAATTCCCTCCTCAGGCCAGGAACCTTCTTCACCTCTTCCACAGCTGAGCTTACTAAGACTTTTACCAATAATGACCCTCCTCCCCTCCCTGCCCAATCTTCCCCTCCCTTCCCTTCCCACCCTAAATTTGAACTTAAACCCTACTCCACCAATCTAATAAAGAAACTCCTTTACAAACTAAACCAATGCCCCTGACGGCATTCTATCCTCCTCCTTCTTAAAAATAGCTTCAGATGCTATTGCTCTGCCTATCAGCATCCTGATCAATAGATCTCTACTTGAATCTTACGTTCCCAAACTATGGCAAACTGCATATATTCTTCCACTCCACAAGGGTGGCAAAAATTGTAATGTCTCCAACTTCCGTCCCATAGCCATCCTCTCCCATATCTCCAAAATTCTTGAAAAATGTATCCATCTGCAGCTCTTACCATTCCTTACCAAATACCAGCTACTCTCCCCTACCCAACACGGCTTCCACCCAGGACACAGTACTAACTCTGCCCTTCCCTCCTTCTTACATTCTGTCAATTCAGCCCATGACTCTGGTAATTTCGTATCTTCTGTCCTGCTGGACCTATCCAAAGCTTTTGATACCATCTCCCATACCCACCTTCTAATCTTAACCTTTCCCAAAAAGCCCTTTCTTGGTTCTCCAGCTATCTTTCAAACAGGTCCCAAGCAGTAAAATGGGGCCAAGCCATGTCCACTTTCCTTCCTACTCTCACTGGAGTACCCCAAGGTTCCATACTAGGCCCTTTGCTATTCAATATCTTTATTAATGACTTCCATAAAGCCATTCCTAACACCACAATTGTACAATGCACTGACGATTCCACTTTGATTTGCTGTGCCACTAACCTAGCAGAGCTCCAATCTCTGACTCAAAATGCCTTCACTACCACTGAAAACTGGATGCTCCTAAATCACCTCTCTCTTAATGCCAACAAAACCAAGATCCTTCTATTCTCCCCATCTAAATCATCCCCTCTTGATGAAAACTCTCTTCATATTACCAGCCTTAACAACTCTCCGATAGAGATCGTACCCTCTGCCAAACTTCTCGGTGTCACCATTGACAACAAGCTAAAATTTAACTCTCATATCCAGCTAAACATCAAAAAACTCACATAAAACTTGGCCTACTTTACAGAAACAACCACTTCCTCTCTCCTTCCTCCAGACTAACTCTCGCCTCTACCTATCTCCTTCCCTCTGTCATGTATGGCTCTTCCCTGCTCATTAACTTATCTTCCACACTTACCTCCAAACTGGAAATATGCTGCAACAAAATCTCCAGATTTGCCACCAGTGCCAAATCCTCCTCACCATTGCAATTCCCTTCACTCCTTAAACTGGCTTGAACTCCCCAACCTACTAGACTTTCACCAATTAACCACAGTCCACAAATTATTATTCCAACCCTCAAACTGCCCTGCACTATCCAACATACTGCAACCATATTCCCCCCTCAGACCCCTTAGATCTTCTCACCAAAACCTGATCACCATTCATAAACCTAAGCACCCTGCTGGCCAGCTTCTCTTATCCTTTAGCCTAGCAAAAAATGGAATGCTCTGCCCTCCTTTCTAAGGACCTGTAACAACCACAATAACTTCAAATCTCATCTTCATTCCTACCTCTACCTAAACAGGAAATGCAACTGCACTCTTCCACCCTTACCTCTCAAACTCTCCTCCCCCTTCACTCCTGGCTAACCTCTCACCTTCCTAATCCCCACTCTGAATTACTAATTTGTACTCATAACTAAATATTACTTCTAGCTATTATGCTGTATTCTCATTTATCTTTTGAACCAAATTGAAATTGTATTGATTGTTTATTTCTTGTAGAATGAACCCTACTGTGTATGTATTTTTTACTATCTTTGAAAAATTGTGTATGTTAATAAACTTTGTCCTGTGGAGCTTTTCTCCCCGGGCCTCCACTGAAAATGGGCCCCCTAGCCCAGTGGACCTCCCCAGTAATCAAACTGGAATAAATAAAATAAATAAATTATGATCTGCAGCTGAACAGCTCTTGTACCCCACTATGAAGTTGCACATTAGGATACTTTCTATGGTACCCCTGTAGAAGGTGGAGAGGATAGAGGGGGTAGCCTTACTTTCCTCAGTCTCCTCAGGAAGTGTAGACATTGATGGGCCTTCTTTACTATGTGACTGGTATTGGTTGACCAAGAAAGATGCCCTGCTATGTAGACCCCCCCCTCCAGGAATTATATCTGTAGTAAAATATCTTTGTTATATAAATATTATATATATTTATATATGTGTGTGTGTGTGTGTGTGTGTGTGTGTGTGTGTGTGTGTGTGTGTGTGTGTGTGTGTGTGTGTGTGTGTGTGTGTATCATTAGATGTTCAGATATGTGTTCCAGGAAATCTTCTGGTAAGTGATTTTCATAGTAATCTGGGGGTATGGCAGCTTATCCGCATATATGCTCCTACATCTTTGAAGTGTAGAAAAGAAATGTTTTCTCTGCTACAAAATATGTTACGGTAGACTTAAAAATTATACTTCTGGGAGTTTTGAATTTTCATTTTAGGAAAGTTATCCAAAAAGACCAAGGTACAGGTGTACTGGTAAAACTTCGCAAACAAACAAAGCACACCAACAGGAAAAGGAGAAAAGACTGCAGAAGTAAATAAAGTATTTATTTACCAGAGTATGCATAAAAATCTGTTTAAGCATAAACTGTTATAAGCACAGCTTTTTATCCCCAATACAAAACTCACAGCGACATCATCGGAACTAAAAGAATACCATATTAAATAGTGTTATATAAACTGTTAACACATCACATGATCAAACAATTAAGTCCTTAAAGACGAATCCTTAGGAATCATCGCATTTGTGAAAATTCCCATCAAAATGTCTAAGTAAAATCAAATCTCAATAAGAAGTATTATATGTTTGTATAAATAAACTTAAAACTTTTCAGTACTTTTGATATAAAAGTGAATTAATATAAAAGTAAGAATCAAAGCTTAGCAGCATTAAGTACTGGTGTCTAGGACACACAGCCATTCAGCCCAGGAGGATGCACGGTATCTAGTTTAAGTTGCCATGGTAATTATTTGTACTCAGTTCTTTTCTTCCGTGAACCACCCCTATAGTTAGGCAAAACTCTTTCTAAAAGAATAAATAAAAACTGCTTAAGGGAAACATATTTTGCTGAGTGTGTGAACAAAGGGTTATTCTGATTACTCTTGATAATCTCACAAGTGAGTTCATATATACATTTCTTAAAAATGTGTTCAGTTTTACCCATGTAAAATGCACGTCACTCTGAACAAACTCCCCCAAGAATACTCCAGTTTTTGCTGACAGTACTTTTGATAACCCCAATCCTTGAGTTGTATTCTAAAATAAGAGCCCTGTTAAGGATTGCATCACTTAACCTATCTCTGTCCATAGTAAATATTGCACCTTCATTATTGAAGTAAGTGTAGTAGCTGGATTTTGCATGGGTTGTATTTGGTTTGGCTTTTTCACCAAGCCAGACCCCAAAAGAGGAGTATATTTTGTACCCCATCCTGCCATAATTTCATCACTAATTTGCTTTACCAACTCACTGGGATATTCGCTATCTAAAAACATCAGTTCTCAGTTTTTTCCTCTCAACATCAAATACATGCCTAGTAAGTCTTACAAACTGGCCTTTAACTAATTTTTTTTTCTGGAGCAGTGGGTGATGGCTACAGAAATGGAGATAAGCGTAAGAAAATGTGGCTTTTCTATATATAGTAAATACCAAATGCCCTGCTTCCTGGGTGATGATGGTATCCAAGTAGTTAATTTGCTTTACTTGTAATTGGTAAGTGAATTTTAAAAAGGATTTTAGACAATTATAATAAGTTATAGATTTATTAACTAGCTCACCATCACCTTTCCATAATATAAAGATGTCATCCAAACATCACACATATAATTTCTAATTTAATATTGTTGAAAAACTCTGAATCAAATATAAACATCCTTTCCCATGCAAGCATAACCAAGTTCACGAATAGGGGGGTACAGGCTGCCCCATGACAACACCTCTAACCTGTCTGAAGACTACACCCTCAAAATAAATGTAACGATTGAGTAAAATAACTTCCATCAAGTCAACTAAGTCTAATTTCCAGAGATGTTAGAAAGTTAGACATAACTAAGGCACCGTGAAACAGTTCCAAACCCATCCCCCATGTATACATGAAAATAAATCTGCAACATCATTGGCTAAAAAAGAGAGACCCTCCTCCCATAATTCAGGTTTTAATCTGCCTAGGAAATCCCACAAATCTTTCAACATGTGGGTATACATTATTTAGACTGGTTTTAACAACCTATCAACACTGCAAGTAGTTAAGTTCTAGACCCTTGTGCTGCAACTATTGGTCTGAAAGGAGGTTTTTTTTTGAAGATTTTTATGTACATCAGGGATGCCAAAATGGTGGTTATAATGGGTGCAAAACGTTTAACAAAATTAAATGTTTCCAAATTAATTTGCCCTTGTAATAGGAGATTGTCCAAAAAATGATCATTTTTCTTATAGGCTATAAACACCTCATTCCCAGGGACAGCAGTGTAAGTCTCAATGTCATGGAAGATGAGTACCATTATAATGGAAGTGATCGAATAACCCCCCCCCTTGAAGGTTTCATAATTCTTAGTGACTGATTCAACCTAAGTTCTAATAATCTCCTTTCTCTTTCATTGAGGTTGTTTCTTCCCTTTCTCATTCTTTTAGTGGCAAAGTATTTATAGAAATCATTTTCACAAGCACTACAGAAAGCTTGCACGTCAGGATTCATGAAAGGCATACTAATGCTTTTCTTTTTAAATAAACCATTTTCATCAGTGCATGGAGTCGCATAAAAATGAATAGCATAATTTAATTTTCTAACATGCAGTTTAAATTCAATGAACGGATCTGTAATGGTGTACTTAGCAGCTGGAATGAAAATAAAACCTTTTTCAAATAATAAGAAATAATCCTAAGTAATATTTAACACACTATAACTGAATATCTTTAAATTGTTCCATCTAACAATCACTCAGTTGTCTTCAAAAATAATGGGGTATGTAACAGTCTCTAATTTCTGGGTCTGTGTCTTCCTCTCCTTCTGCCTTTCCCCCTCATTGTCTCTGAGGCCCTCTGGCATAGTACCCTAAATGTACTTGCGACTGAATCTCTGTTTCCTTCAAAAATTGTCCTTCTGGTTTTGAATGGCTTGCAATTCTTTCGGATCACCACAATGGGGAAACTACAGAAGGTCTTCAAAGTCAAAAAATGCCTCATCACCGCCTACTAACCCTACTGAGGGAGACATAGGGTTGTGACTCTGACCAGCTAGTGCTTCCCTAGTAGGGTCCTAGTCAATGCCTTGATCAACAACTCATGGATTCAAGGGAAAGGTCATTCCAGCTTCATATTGCTGCTTATCTCTAATTATCTTCTTGTTTTTCCTAATCTTAACTTTTACATGATAGGAGTCAACCTTAGAAAAATATTTCATAATCTTGTCTGCACATTTAAAACAATAAGTCATTTTTAATACAAACATTTAAGTCTTTAACTTCCTTACACAAATTGCTAATCAAGTCTTTGTCATTTAAAGCAGTAAGTCATTTTTAATACAAACATTCAAGTCTTTAACTTCCTTACACAAATTGCTAATCAAGTCTTTGTCATGGTTCACTAAGTTCAAGGAGCTCAAGCCTCTGTCTATTAAATAGATTAGTTAAGTCTGAATGCTCAAGCCCCTGTCTATTAAATAGATTAGTTAGGTCTGAATAAAATTTAATACCCAGTTCTGTTCCACTGGGGAATTTCTGGTATCTCAAACCCTTTGGTATTCTCTGAATTCTTTAAATATTCTACAAGAAACATATTGTCTAGTTGCAAGCTTAGTAACTTAAAAAACTTTCTCAAATGACAAAATAAGTGCTAAGTTGTTAAAAGAACAGCAGAAGTGGTGTTATTTAATGCCATAAAACCTTTCATAAGCCATGCTTTAAAATAATTTTAGGAAAGTTGTAAAGAAGACTTCTATAGACATGAAATTATTTTTGCAAATGCTTGAGTGGACAACTATAGTTAAGTCCTACTCTGGATCCTACATATCAGAGAAGGACTTTATAGATGGAGATTATTTTGCTATAACCACAGATTTTGTTGATTAAGCAAATGCAATGGCTTTGTATTTTATGCACCATTCTGCTTTGCTATTTGAGTTTAGGTATTAATACTACTTATATCTTGGAAGGTAAGGGTGTTAAAATTTGAATGTTTATGTATTGACTATCAGTATGTAGCAGACTGAATCTTACTTGTTATAGAAACATCATCTATCATTGTGGCATTTTATCCTTCCTGGACAACATGGTGGTTAGCATTTACATGTAAGTTCAAAAAAGTATTTTTGTGATATTGAAAATGATACATTATGACAAATCAAAACAGTATTCCACAGTTTTATGTTCTTATAATTTTTTTGCTGTACAATATAATGATTCTGCAAGATGGAAATCTGAGACATTATTAGGGGCTATGAATTAATATATAGGCAAGTGTGTATTATTTCAAGTAGTAAGAAAGAAAGTTCCCCATTTTTCTGTAAAATTGTTTAAAAAAGAAATGCAATATATGGATAAATTAAAAGGAAATTATATAAAGTTGCTAATTACTAAAAATGACTTAATGTAATGTATAGAATCTTCTATTGAAAGAATATATGTTGCTTTCCCTGGACCTTTTACCAAATGTGAAGAATACCTCCTTGGTTAGCTTAGTTGCTTTAGAAGAACTACATACTGTTTTTATATTGGCAGCTACTGGCTTGTCACCTGTGCCTGATGGCAATACATTTGGATTTTATAAACACACGGATATTAAGCAAAGGTATATTGTCCCAATATTTTGACTGATGAGTTAAGTGCAGGATTTATGGAGGAAGAAATATGTGAAGGAGTTATGAAATTTATCTACAAAAAGATAATAAAATTGACTTGCATAATTGCTAGCCATTGACTTTAAATAATGTGATTAAAGCATTTTTTAAGCTTTTACAGATGAGATTAAGTAAAGTATTTTGTACAAAAATGTATAAAGGGAGTCATGGAATTAAGGGAAACCATCTGTAGATATTTTTTCTTATTGAAGGAAATATTAGAGTGTGATAATATGAAACATGCTAGTATCCTTTTCAGGTTTTAAAATTAGTAAGGCATTTAGTACAAACTCCAGTTCTGATGTATGAAATGCCTTGAAGAGTTATGCAGTTTATACTAAAATTCTGAAGGTGTTACAGCACATCGGTGCTAATTACTGGGTGAAACCATTAGTAAATTGCTGGTTTGGCAAATAAATTCTAATTACTAGTGGAGTTAAGCAAGTGTTTTCTTATTTTGTCTAGTTTTATCAACAATTACTATAGATAGTATGACAGTTTTGCATATGGAACATTTGGAAATTATAGCAGGTCATTTTTTTTTGCCGATATGCCTTTCTTATGCAAGCAATTTGAAGATCATTGTGAAATCCCAGCTGAGTTTAGCTCCTATTCTTTGTACAGTTGGTGGGTGCCCTAATGAGTTTGTTTTGTTTTTGAATTATGATAAATGCAAAAGATAAGGCATGGCTATACCATACAATTTCAGAATATTACTTATTATACTGATATTAAAAAGGTATATATTTTGGTAATGATACTCTATATGCTGAGCAACAGAGAACGTTTCTAGTTGAGATTTGTACTATCATAAATAAATGGAAAATGTTCAAACATTCCTTCAGAAATTTTTTTACATACCTTTATTCTTAATAAGTTAAGGTATTTAAGAAAATTTCTCTTATTCAGGAGCTGTAAAAACAAAGAATTATTAGCAATATTTTTTGAAGTATTTTGGGTGGATGTAAGTTGAACCCTATAAAAATGCTATTTATTGTAATACCAAGGATGGTAGATTAGGGCTTAAAAACACATTTTTGTTTCCTTGCAATTATTTAATATGCATATTAAGATTAGAACTAAAGAAAGTCATATGATAAGATCAATTTTGTAAGCTAATGACCGACCACAAGGGCCTTTTTAAGCCTAGCCATACATTCCAAATCTCTGACAAGTTCTGATACCCTTGATAAATGTAAGTAGGGGTTTGGGAGATGAACCATTTACAGGTTATCTGTGTCCAATAGAGCCATAGGTTCCAAACCAGGGATGAATTTCCTGTTCCCCATCCAATTGCCCTAGTTGCACTTGAATTTGGGTTATCGACGAACTCCACTTCACATGGATGGGAGTCTGCTCCAGAGACAGGGTAATCTTTGGGATACATAACTGTCACTCCAGCAGGTCCTATTTATATCACAGACAAGGTTTAAGTCTTTAGAATGGGTAATTCTGGTGCTGTTTGTTTTGCAGATATGCAGGAGGTCCATCAGAGTGGGATCTTACAGTGCCCTGTATGTCAGGCCTATCCTCTGTAAAGCCTGTAGGAGACAGAATACAGGGATATAGCCTTGAGGTGGTCTTGCATAGGACATTTTACTTAAGACCTGTATTCTTTTAGTGAGGAATCTCTGTGGACATTCAAATTGTTGAATATGCCTGGTTAGGTACATACCAAATGGGGCACTGTACTCAATGACAGGTCTGATGAATGCCGAATAAAGTGGAACAATGACTTCCTTGGACTTAGATGCCATACCTTTGTTTATAAGTTGCGTAACATAGGATTTCCTCACTGCTGTAGACATGTGATGGTCAAAGGCTAGATTACTATTTAAGTGTGTCCCTAAGTCCTTGACTACTGGGTCAGCTCTAAGGGGTGTGTTGTCAATATAATAGTTACCAGAGGTGGATGACTTGCTGAAGGATACTATTATGCATTTCTTGGCATTTAGCTTTAGTCCATGGCTCTGACACCAGTTGTTTGTCTGTGTCAGCCCCTCCTGGAGAATATTTGTGTGAGTGTGGGATTCAATGACAGCTCATAATTTGCAATCATCTGCAAATTTAGTCAGCCATAGATCACTGACATTGGCCTTGACCTCTGAGAAGTAAATGCCAAAAAGGAGCTGTCCAAGCACTGATTCCTGAGGGACTCCACTTGTGACTGGTCTCTTTGTAGAGGTGGACTCCCCAATTCTAACTTCATTTGTCCTGTCTGTGAGGCAGTTGGCTATCCACTGGGTGACATACGAGTTTGTACCTAACGTCCTGAGTTTATCAACAATACACGAGTGGGGTATTGTGTCAAATGCCTTGGCCAGGTCAAGCAAGGCGGTATGAACCATTTTGCCCTCATTCATTGCTTTGGTGACCTTCTCAAAGAAATCCACCAGGTTGAGTAGGCATGATCTGCCCTTGCTGAAACCAAACTGAGTTGGGCCCAGTGCCTGGAGGTTTACTATATCTCTGTTGATCATTTCCATGATAATTCTTTCCATGGCTTTACATATAAGACTGGTGAGACTTATGGGTCTATAGTTTGAAGGGTCTGTAAATGGCCCACCTTTGTGCAGAGGGATGACCATTGCTGTTCTCCATTCATGTGACACATAGCCTGTATGGAGGCTATAGTTAAATAGCAATTCCAGAGGCCATGATAGGTCAAGTTTCATGCTGTTTAGAAGGCATCTTGGGATACTGTCTGGCCCCACGGATTGAGTGTTCTTGGCCTTAGAAAGAGCATTAAGGACCTGATAGCAGGGTGAGTTATATTTGATAGTATTTCATGAGGGAAGGTTGAGGGGAAAAGAGGGGTAAAGTTGGAACTGAATTTATTGGCCAGTAGGTTTTCTATATCTTCTGGCTCAGTATTGGAGGCTCCATTTACAATGAGCTCTGCACACAATTGTGTATTGCCTTTGAGGTTGCAGGCATAGATAAAGAATGCCTTGTGGTTGTCCTTGGCCTGGGAGGCCAAATTCACCTCAAATTTGGCTTTGGTAGACTTTGTTTGTCCTCTGAGATGTTTCCTTAGTTTGATGAGAGTACCTTTATCCTGCAGGGTGCTGCAGCTCCTAATTTTTGCCATGATTTTCTTCATTCTGTTACACAGCCTGTTTATGTTGTGATTCCACCAGGGTGGCTTGTTTTTTGAGTTAGTTCTGTACTTTTTCCTGGTGGGTACAGCTGCCACTATGTAGCTATTAACATGCTTGTACAGGGTTTCTGTGAACAGTTCTACATAGGCAGCAGTGTTCTTGGGATGTATGGAGGCTCGAAAGTTTGCTAGGATATCACTTAATATCAGGAGATTAGCCTTAGAGTAGTTCCTGAATATTCCAGGTTTATCTTATTCCAGGTTTATCTGGGAATCCAGGTTTTATTTTTACTTCAAAGGAGACCATTTTGTTGTTTGACCTTACCAGGGAAGACATTATAGTAGGGGGTGTGCAGCACTCTCCCATATTAGTGAGAACCAGTATGACTGCATCCCTGTTTGGTGTATTGACTATCTGGTTCAGGAAGTTTGTGTTTACAAAATCCAGGAATCTCTGTGCCTTTATGTTTGGTGTTGTATATGATTCCCAGTTAATAGTGGGGTAATTAACGTCGCCCATGAATATGGTATTGGGTTGGATGATTAGTGTTTCTAATAAGTTTAAATACATGTTATAGCTTTCCTGGGTCATAGAGGGGGAGCTATAGTTGGCAAGTAAGTGATATTGCATTTTACCTAGGGTAGTTTGGACACGGAGCAGCTCAAGTGCATTGCCCTGTATGACCAGCCTTGAAATATATTTATTTTTGATGTAAATACAGACACCTCCACCTTTAGTCCCTGTCTGTGTAGTAGCTGGTCTAAATGTGTGGTGTGCTCTTCACAGCTTTAAACTATGTCTCAGTGACTGCAAAGACATCAGCAGTCTCTAGGATGAAGAGAGCTTCTAGGGAGCGGAGTTTTTGCTTAGACTCCTAAGGTTTAAATATAGAAAAAAAATGCAATAACATCCCTATGGGTAAATTGAAATTAGTGATACTTGAATCTGTCTCTTTTAAATATGCCAATTTCAGAGTCACACTACAAAGGATGGAGTCTGCATCCCCGGGTGCACCCCTCCAGTATTAAGGACATCTTATATAACCTAAAAGACTTACAAGGAACACTCCCTCCCATTTTGAAAGCGTGAAGACTCCAAGGATACTGCTTGAGTGTAGCAGTGTGAATATTCCCATACTACCAAGGAATCCTTAGTCCTGCACCCCTCCAGTATTAAGAACATCTTATATAACCTAAAAGACTTACAAGGAATGCTCCCTCCCATTTTGAAAGCGTGAAGACTCCAAGGATACTGCTTGAGTGTAGCAGTGTGAATACTCCCATACTACCCAGGAATCCTCAGTGTATGTAGCCTATTAAACTAGTTGCATGACTGTTAATTCTGTACTCAGTAGCTTACCTCCTGAGCGAGATAGTTGCCTGCCACAGTCCTCATCCTCCTCCCACCCCTCACCCTCCCAATCTATGACTCTGTTCTACCATTAAGCTCCTTGTAGATTTTTAGCTTCTAAGGGCTATAGCCTTCTGCAACTAAACGCAGGACCTCCATATCGAAAAACCTAACCCTTGAGCCCTGCTTTCTCTTTACTCTACCTTTCCTCCTTGTAGCCACTAGGTGGCAGCAAATTTCAGAGCATTACATTGCTCCTAACCTGATTTCCCTTTTCTCTGAAGTTTTCCCTTTATCAGTAGACTTGTTTTTCCTTTCCCTTTCCTCCCCACATTATTTCCCACTACTTACCTACTCTCTCACACATAGTACTACTGCCTTATAGAATAATAAGATTCTTACCCTGTGTCCCAGTGACTGATTGTTTTTTCTAGCCTATTCTTTTCCCTCTTGGTCTGACCCCGCTCTGTTCGCCCTGCAGGCTCACTCGGCTTCCCTACCCTACCCCCAATTTCCACACACCCCCAGTGCTGTTAAACTTATACTTCTCCAGCCACACCCTTCCCCTCATCACCCAATCACTGACAACTCCAACTTAATCCCACCCCACCCTCATTAAGTCCCTTAACTACACATCACCGTTTTGCCCTCCCCCTAACATTTCCACACTACTTTATCCTGTATACCTAACATTTTACAACTTACTCTCCTACTGCTACTTGCTCATTCCATATAATCCAATATCACCTAACTTTATCTACATCTTTTAGCTCATCTTTCCTCTCTTCTACCATCACTTTAGCACTTTCTAAAGTCCTTCCCTCTACCTACCCTACTACTCATCCTACACACCCTAATGGCCTCAACACATAATTCAATACACACACACACCTACTACTCTTAACTACTACTCTAGTATCTCTAACTCTACCTTACACACTAACCATCATAGAACACCTTTCTCTGCCTGAACATCACCACCCCTACCAGCAAACTTTACCAATTACTCATGGAAACTCCCTTAACCACATTAACATAACCTGTACTTCCAGCTATATACTTCCAAAGTACCATAGATCTACCCACATTACTTACTTCCATAACAAGAAAACCCTAATTAACTACTACAAACTCCTAAAAATAATACTAAAACCTCAACAACATCCCCTATTAGATTTTGATATTCATCCTAACCCTGGCCCCCAAACAGGAATTCCCAGTAACCCACATAACTTAATTTCTCATGAAACAACTACCCCAAAAAGGCCTTCTATCTCCCTCCTGATAGCTCACCTTAACATCCGTAGCATTATCAACAAAATTACCCAACTTCATGCACTCTTAGATGTGCACAAATTTGATATCCTCTGTATTACAGAAACATGGCTCAAACCCTCAACCCAGGACCAGGAAATTACCCCAAAACCAAAAAAGGTGGGGGAGTAGCCATTTTTTATAAATCAGAACTCAAAGTTTTACCCTTCAATACTTTCCTACCCACAGATACACATACTGAAACCCTTATTGCCAAACTACAAATCAACAACGCTAAATCTATTTATCTAATCTGCACCTATCTTCCCCCTGTAAATAATATCAAAACCCTTGAACGCATACTTAGTTGCCTCTCTACCCACCTACCTCAGGAAACCATTGTCCTAGGTGACTTTAATATAGACTGGACTAAGTGTAGCTCCCCAAATCCTATCTATAACATAAATCTCTATGGCTTCTCACAAATAATAACCACCCCTACTAGAATCCATAAACCAAGCAGTAAGGGATCCATCCTTGACTTGATCCTTATTAATAGTCAACCTGAAACTTACAAACCAGGAATCCTTCTAGATGATATCAGTGACCATGCTCCAACCTACATAATTAAACAAAAAACTCATAGCCCAAATTGTAATACTTTCAAAACCTCCCAATCAAAAAAGAAACTTTCAACCAGAGAACTTCCGAAATGAACTGAAAGCATGTGACTGGACACCACTGCATCATATGCAACTAGATGAAGCAGTGACCTACTTTAATACTAGATTCCTTCAGATCCTAGATTACCATGCCCCCTGCCGCACCTCCCGAACCAGGACCAAAATAGCCCCATGGCTCACAAAACAAACTAGGCAAAAGATCCTCCTAAGAAATAAAATTTGGGCTAAATGGAGAGCCTCAAAAACCCATCAGATCACCTTCACTTTAAACAATTGAGAAATGCCACCAAAAAAAGATATTCTACTAGACAAAAAAAAGTTTACCTTCACCTACAACAAACCAGCCAACAAAATCCACAAAAGTTCTGGTCTGGCATCAATAAGCTACTTCAGCCTGGACACTCAAAAGCACCCACCCCATCAGGTATCAACCATAATAACTCTAGGCAAATTGCTGATGCCTTTAATAACTACTTTACTGAAGCCACTCAAACTCTAGCTAATACATTACCACCTATAACCACTTACCCACTAAATACTACCAACAATCCAGTTCCTACCTTTTGTATACAACCTGTACCTACATCCCTCATTTGCAATCTCCTTCAAAAACTCAAACCTTGCACTCTTTCTGCTGACTGCCTACCAGCAGAATACCTGCAAATTGCCGCTAAGGTCATTGCCTATCCCATCTCCATCCTTATAAATAGATCTATTACTGAAACTACAATCCCCTCCATATGGAAAGTTTCCACATAATCCCTCTACATAAAGGTGGGACACCTACTGAGCTCTCCAACTTTCGACCAATCACCCTACTCTCCCCAATAGCTAAAATAATGGAAAAATGTATCCACCAACAACTACTTCACCACCTTCTACATAATAATCTACTTGCTAACTGTCATTCCACAGCACAACTACCACCCTCCTATCCTTTGCTGACTGTATAAACAAAAATCGTAACAATAACTCTCTTTCCTCTGCACTATTTATTGACCTCTCAAAAGCATTTGACATGGTCAACCATCATCTGCTTATTAATGTACTAAAAGCCCAGTCACTCAACCCACAAGCATTACTCTGGTTTACATCTTACTTAGAAAACAGACAGCAAGCTGTGCTTTGGGATAATAATCTTTCTACTCCCCTGCCTGTGAACATTGGAGTACCTCAATGTTCTATTTTAGGCCCTCTTCTCTTTTCAATATTTATTAATGATCTAAATGCCAAAATCCCTCTAGCCACCTGCATTCAATATGCAGATGACTCAACTCTCATATGTTCAGCCAAGTCCACAACCTCGCTCCAGACCCTCACCCAGACAGTATTTAACATTGTTGAAACTTGGTTCATGGAACACTGCTTCCTCCTGAACCCCAAAAAAAACAAAACTATTGCTCTTTGTTCCTACACAAAAGTTACCACAAATTCACTTCTCAGTAACCTCTAATAATGGAACTAGCATATCCCCTGACACTACAACCCGTCTCCTGGGAATAACAATAGACCTTATCTCCACCCTACTTTATGCCTCTCCAGTATATACCAACCTAAGGCAATGTGATCTAAACAAGCTAGAGACCTGCTACAACAAAATCGCAAAATTCGCCACAGGGGCATCCTACCGTAGTCACCACTGTCTCTCACTTGCTGAACTGGGCTGGCTTGAACTCCCTCACCTCCTTCAGTGGTATCAACTCTCACTCGCCCACAAACTAGTAAACCATCCACTAAATGTCCCATCCCTCCAGAATCTACTCCAACCCTATCGCACCACCAGACCACTAAGATCCAGCAACAAAAATCACTTGCAGATGACTAAAGCCAATAACTCTGCTGGTGAAGCACTATTCTCTTGCACCATAGCCAAATTATGGAACTCACTCCCACCCACAATTACCTCCATACCATCATGCACCAACTTCAAAACTTTATTAAAAGCACACCTAAAAACATGCTGGCTATGCCCTTGCAACTCCCACTCTAATATCATCCACCCCATCCAACTACTACCTTTCTTTCACCTCCACTAACTACCTTGATGATAGCAAGCTCAGATGCTCATAAGCCTAGTACTTATTATACAGCAGGAACTTCTCATTGTTACATTTGTTAATGCCTGTTATGTACTTCACAGATAAAGATTCTAGTTGTCTACTGATGTACTATGTTCTTCATCTGTAAATATGTTGTAAGTAATTTCTATGTTAAATTGTTAATCACTATGTAATCCAATGTAATTACTGTCTGTTTATTTTACTGTGGATCTTTTCTCCCCGGGCCTCCGCTGAAAATGGACCCACGTCCAGTCGGACACTCCCGGTCAACAAATTTAAATAAATAAATAAATAGACAACAAACTTAGCTATGATGACCATATAAATACTACCATAAAGCCTGTCAACAAAAAACTAGTCTCCCTTTATAGAATCAAACCCTTCCTTACCCCAATAGCTAGAACCACTATTGCCCAAACCCACCTAATCTCTACCCTTTTCTATGCTTCAGCCATATATACCAACCTTTCTAAGAACAACCTTAACAAACTATCAACCAGCTATAATAACATAGCCAGATTTGCCACTGGCTCTCCCTTGAGAGCTCACCACTGTCACAACCTTAAACAACTGGGATGGTTAGAACTCCAGAACCAACTACTTTGTCAACAACTTGTTATCACACAAAAGATCCTCTACCACCCTAATAATATCCCAATCCTCACTAATCTAATAACTCCCTATAAAAATCTTGCAACATTACGCTCTGCTAACAAGCTTCTAGTTTCCACTATAAAATCTAACAACAAAGCTGGGGACTCACTTTTTACCAACACAGTGGGAAAAACCTGGAATCAACTTCCAAGTGAACTCTCATCTCTTACTTCCTCACTTCTTTTTAAAAAACACCTAAAAGAATACCTTAAAATACACTGGCTCTGTCCTTACTCTAACCCAGACTGATACCTCTACTGTCCCCCTTTGTACTCCCTATACTTCTCTACTCTATTGTTCCATACTGCTCTACTCTACTGTTCCAGGTTCCCTACCTATTAACTCCTAAGGTAACCTAACGATACTTTTCCTTCTAGTATATTAAAAAAATAACTCTTTTTTTGATTTTCTCTCATATGTTGCTTTTTCTCAAATTTTTATCTCAGTTTAGACCTACTGTTAGACTCTGCGCAAATTTATCCTCATGTACAATTGAAACAATGTATAACATTCTCTTGTTACTATTGTATATATTCTATGTTTTGTTACTACTTATACAATCAAAACAATGTATAGCATTTTCATGTTACTATTGTATATATTCTATGTGTTGTTACTACCTATGCTTGGAGCTTTTCTCCCCGGGCCTCTACTGAAAATGGACATATATCCAGTTAGACTAGCCTGGTCAACAAATGTAAAATAAAATAAATAAAAATAAATAAATGAAGTATAAAGCTGCTAGAGTGATTATGTCAGTTATGTGATGGTGACGAAGATCTTTAACATGTTTTACTTTCTTACAAAAGAGTTAAACTTGTTTGGACGGCTATTAAACAGTCCTTTTCTGTAGATAAAATTGTACATATTACTTTAAAAATATAAACATATGGAAAGTATTGTCTCCTTTGCAAAGCTGAAAGAGAGAAAATTGATAAGATACCTCTTAGTGCTTCATGGATTATATGGAGTAGCCATTGTAAAATCTATTGTATAATAAATTATTGAACTGTGATCTTATTTTGGGAATAATAGAGAGGTGGTTATGACAGAAAGGCTAGGGAAACGGTTCAGTTTACATCCAGTTTCTTTTGATATTTGTGTTTTGTTTTGTTTAGTCATTTTTTTATTTTATTTTTTTGTCATATAACAGATTGCATATACGTTTATGTTATTTTTTTAAGTATATACCCCCTACTCTTTTTGATAAGTGCTGGGGGATCTTTTACATCCACCTAGGTTACCACTAACTCATGCAGATAGGGCCTCAGCTTAATGTGTCATTTGAAGAAAGTTTGTTTATTTATTTGTAAACTTTTCATCTATCATATTTTTGTGAGCTGAAAGGAAATTGGAGTACCTATTAAAAAAAACACCAAGAGAGGGGTACAGGATGCACATATAGTGGCTAGGGGGTCAAGATGGAAATATGGACCTGGAGTTACAATATAATAACTTTATTTGTTTATTTTTGTGAATGGGCAATTGAACTACTCTGAAGACCCCTTTCAGCCATGACAAGTATAAAACGTAGTACACAGTGGAATCTAAGCATCAGTAACAAATGTTACAAGTATAAAGAAGACAGCTAATGGAAAAATAGCATCACATTTGTGTGATAATGTAAGACTTCTTCATTTACTAAGTGTTTTTACACTGCTATTCTAAGTTCTCATTTTAACTTTCATTTCAGGGGTTGTCTCTGTATTATGTTTACTAGTTAGTTCTCCCAGGCATCTCTGACGGCACTCTTTTATTTCTTAAAATTTTCTTCCCTCCTCTGTCTGCACTTCAGATGGAGATTCTCTTTCTCTCTGCTGTTTGTGCTGCAATTGGTAATCTCTCTGCTGAATTCTCCATTTATTCCATGGCTTCAGCTCATTAATGTGATACATTTGATCTGTCATTCTCTTTCCTTGACTACATTTTTTCTTTTCATCACCTCAAATGGGCCCTGTCATTTGTCCAGAAATGTCTTTGTCTTGGAGACCACTTGCAGTATTACCTGATCTCCTGTGTTCCATTGCCCAAGGCAGGCATTCTTATTATAAACCCATTTTGAATTCTGTTCTGTCTCCATGTGCTACCCTTCTATGGACATTGCCAATTTTAGTTTATCCTGCAAACTAACAGTGTTTATCAGAAGTTTAAATAAAGTCTTTTCATTTTCCAAGTTTACTTAACAATCTCAAGCTTGCCATTCAGAAGTTCAAAGAGAATAACCGAGCTGCAATTTATGGCACCTCTCTGATTACAAACAGTTATTTAGAATAATAACTGATACCAGCGTTTACCTTTAATAACTTTCCATAGTACATATTTCAGTGTTTTACTAAACCTCTCGATTACTCCATCTGTCTTTGGATGGTAGACTGATGTCTTCAGGTGTTCTGATGTATCTGATACAGTGCCCTTGACATAAACAGACTGCCTCGGTCAGTAAATATCACGCTATGGATATTTATGCTGGAGAGTGCCAATACCAGATCTCTGACAATAGCCTTAGCATGAGTGTTGTTCAATGGCACATAGTATGTACTTATACCCATTGATGTGTTTTACTAATAGGGATATATTCGGATGGAATGCAGTATTTTGGCATTTTGAAGAACAAGCAATAATGTTCTATATCTCTTATATTTAACCTGACTAGGAAATCTCTCTAATACCCTTGGACTAGTTTTGTCCATCCTTAGGTACCCTGTTAGCATGTGAGACTAGCTTCATTACTGTTGCCTTATAAGACTTTGGCACTAGTAACTAATGCAGCACGCCATCCTTTTCTTTAACTATTTTATATACAAAGTCATCTTTTAGCACACTATAGGGGTATAAAGTAATGGGAGCATCCTGTTTACCTCCTTTTGTGTTTTTTAAAGTTTAGGTTGCTTAGCTGTAAGAACACTAACTCAAGGTCAGTGTCTTTTAGTAACTTGTGAAAGATGTAGCTTCTGCCCCCCACCTAAAAAAAAGCATTGGCAATGCAGCTTCTTCTGTGTCTACCCATGCAATGGGTAGGTCTTAACAAAAAACTTTATTTATTTTCATTGTTAAACTTCTTAAATGTCCAAGAAAGCATGGAAGCCACTGCAAGGCTCACCAAGTTTAATATAAGGTATAAACAGATAAGCGCTTACGTCTTTACACAATAAAAAGACCTCTTCAGATAAAAAAAAAAAAAAAAACAGTCAAGAACAGAGTATTTAAAATCCTCTCTATGAAGTCACATGACCAGTAGTTGTTTTCTTAAAGTTACAATGTGCCATTTGACACCCTGCTCTACAGGGGCACAGGAAATTAACTTTCTTGGGTGGCGTAAGCCAGGGATCCTTGTTGGCTAGGCTTACTTAGGCCCTTGGGCCGATAGCTTACTACCTACTTATGAACCTGTGTTGTAAAAGAAACTAAAACTGCCTGCCTCTGAGCCATTTAAATAAAAAGCATCTAGATAAAAGCACTTTTAACAGTCATTACTAAAACTGTCAATACACTTCAAAAACTAAACACATTTATCATTGGTAGGCGTTAAGTTTAAGCGAACAAGTAGAAGAAGAACGTTCATTTAAACCTGGGCTGCTGCTTGCATTAAAACAAAGCTGCCATATTAACTCTTTCTTTTCCAGCAGCAACTCCCAACGTCCCCCCGTAGTTCAATTTTACACATGTTCAAGCACTGTAAATTTAAATTTATGTTCCAGGCAAGACATAAGGTGCTTTTGTTTGGTATCGCATATAAATGTTAGTAAATTATGTCTCTTAACGTGTTCAGTCTTTCCAACATTGAAACTTTCGCAGCCTTGACATAGGGCTAAATAAATGACCCCTTTTGACATAGTTGTACCTACCCTTGATATTAAGGTGTTCCCCTTTTACTACAAAGGTGTTACCACATTAAATGTTTCTGCAGTATGTACAGCTACCACAAGTCTGTTTCTGATTGTTTTCCTTAATGGTGAATTCACAAATGTTCTTAAAACTAAGTCCCTTCCTGTAAATAACTAAGTGGCTGTTGTCAGGTTTTTCCTTGACATCTTTATTTTCATTAAAAATAGTTCAGTTTTTATCCAAGACCTACTTAATGTTGTTGTGGTCTACAGAAAAAGTAGTGATTAAACTAACCTTGTAGTTTGGTTTCTCACCCATATTCAAGGGATGGTGTAAACCACCAGTTACAATGTCCCCTTGTGTCCTGAAATCTTCCCCATTAAAAACAGGGGTGAAGTAGTTGCTGCCCATTTTCATCACCACTTCTTTCATAGAGCAGTCAATACAACTTCCTGGATATCCCCTTTTTAAAAAGTATTTCTTTTAAGTTCTTATACTCATCCAGAAAGTCAGAAGAAAATGAAACCATATGTGCTGCTCTAGCAAACTGGCCTTTTACTACAAATTTTTCTGTGCTACAGGGTGTGAGCTGGAATAATACAAAACACAATTGGAGTAAGCTGGTTTCCTATTAATTTTGGAAAATTTCCTGCTGTTATATTTTCCCAATTTTATATCTAGGTAAGAAATTTCATCAACACCTACGTCATGAGTAAACTTAAAAAAATCAGTGGTGGTGTTTAAATATTCTAGGAATGGGGGGAATATTATTCATGTCATCCTTCCATGCAATAAAGATATCATCCAGGTACTTCTTACAGAGGCAAACTTGTTTTCCCATTCTATCATGACTGCATTGGCACCTAGGGACCCACACGCAGATCCCATAGCCACTCCCTTCTCCTGAAGAAAAAATTGATTTTCAAAATAGATGTAATTGTTCTGTAGTATGAGTTCTAAAAGCCCAAACAGCAGGTCAATCCTATCTTGGAGTAAAGCTCTATTGCTGCAAAAAGATTCTTTAAACCACTGGACGCTGATGGTGTGGGGAATCACAGTAAACAAAGTGATTACTTAGTCCCATCTGATTCTTTGTGACTTGAAGAACTTTAGCAGGCTTGTCTGTCAAGAGCTGCTTCTTTGAATTATTGAAAATTAATTTTCATAACTTCAGTAGTACATTTTTAGCTCAGGAGTAGACAGAAAGTTTTAAAAGCCGTATTATTAGACAATAAGCATTCTACTAAATTTACTAAATTGCGAGAATTATTGGGATGACGTTGTAGTGCCCATGTTCTTGTATTGCAAGGTAAAATTATTTTATACCTGTCAGGTGCTAAAGTTTCTAACTCTTTTGCTGTTGCAATCAGGTTCAAGCTACATTTAAGACACAGTTTTAAAGTCTGCTTTAAATAATCCACTCAGTTTGCTTGCTTGTTATATTAAAAGTTCAGTTATAAAATGTTATTGCTTATACTTCAAAAGTTATACTAGCTCTGACCAAAAGATTTTATTATTAAGTTTGTCATAGTTCATGCAGTTGTTTTGTTTCCATATAAGGTTTAGATGCCAAGCTGGCAGGAGTTTTACCCAGTGTGTTAAGTTTTAGTTCTCTGTTAGCGTAGTGCTTAAACACCCCTGAATAGAACTGTGATATGTACTTCCTGATTAGTTTTTTTGTAGACTGCGGCAAGCACAGCTAATTGCCACTACACTTGTGCTAGCCTCTGCTTAGGCCCCACCTGTGATTCCACAGTTTTGTTTAATAATTCCTCCATGGCTGTGGTCAACATTTAACCCTGACAGTACTACAGCAATTGCAGTGCTGTAGGGAAGTCAGTAGCTCAACCACAGTTTACAATTGGCAGTAGAGGTGCTATGAAAATCTAAAAATTGTGAAGTGTCTGGCCAACTTTCCATGCACTCACCTAAGTTCAAAGAGACACTGGAAACAGGACATACATAAAAAAACTAAGTTTATTTTCACAAGTCAATAATGAAAGCCAAAACAATAACTCACTTAGCTTTACAGTCTCAAACAAAAATGAGTACCTTAGATAAATTTCATCAGATTTGCAAACTCTACACTGCTACTGTATGATACAGCTATTTTGAAATCAAAGACCAAGGTGGCAGGCCTCTTCCATGACCTGATCCAGTTCTGTAAACAAGTACTTAGACAAGATGAATTCTCCAGCTACATTCTATAGATTAGTCCTGACTGGGCTGTCCTCCATGCATCCAGTGTTCCTTAACAACCATCCTCCAGATGAAGAATAAACCTCCTGGGCTGCTGCTTTCAGATAATCTCCTTATGGACACCCTTGATTCTGAAATAAGGTTTCTTAGATCCAGCAGTAAAGTAAGGATACTTTACACACAGACACACACACACACACACACACACACACACACACACACACACACACACACACACACACACACACACACACACTTTTTTTGCCAGACAAGACCCAAGAGACAGTCCTAAGATATATAACAACTCCACAGTCAACAGTTTAGAAGAAAGGGCAAAAACACAGGCAGTGCACCACCAGCTTGCGCAATTCAGCAAATTGTAATAAATCAAACTGCACCATTTCTTGCAAATCTTTAAGAAAACTAATACCAGTAAGCAAAAAATGGTAAACGTTCCTTATTATCAGAGTTATGACTGGTAAAATGTACTGAAGATTATAATTAGTTCAATTATTAGGTCACTTTTTTGACCACTTTTGATTAGATAAAATGATAGGTGTTGTAAAAGTGGTCTATCTCTATGTCTGTCTGTCTTCCTATCTCTATATAAATGTGTATCTTCCTCCTCCTCCTCATCAATCCTTTTTTCCCGTTTTCTACATGGACTCAGGCTGTCATGTCAACTCTTGCCATCTGTCTCTTGAGATTCATTGTCATGCCTGACTGTCTCAGGTCTTTTTCTGCACAATCCATCCACATATTTTCTGTTTCCTCTTCCTGTCTGTCCTAAATCTTCTTCACCAGATTGTCTTATGCTTTTCTGCACATGTGCTCAAACTACCAAAATCTGTTCTCTTTGACCTTCTTGGCAACTGGAGCTACTGTGACTTGTGTTGTCCTCATGTCTTCATCTTTCCCGTGGTGTGCAACCTACCAGCCATCTCAGGTGCTTTATTTCCATCATCTCCAGCTTCCTCAAGTGTTCTGCCTTCACTGCCCGGGTTTCTGTACCACACTGACTGGTCACAGCCCGAATTTGTGCATTTTACTTTTCAGTTTCTTTGGCATTCCTCTGCAGTTGACTACACCTGACACTCTGTGCCAGTTGGCTACATTCCCTCTGATTCTAGCTTTGACCTTCTCATTTAGACTGACCTTCTCCTCATTCACTCCTCCCAGATTTGTGATGTTATTAACTTCTTCCACTATTTTCTCTTCTTTCTCAATTCTCAGGTTCTTCTAATTTCCCCATCTGCTGTCATTACAAGTGTTTTATCTATACATATATGTAGGTATATATGGGTCTAGGACATTTCACTGAAACTCAAATGACTGAACACAATTCACTGAAACACATTTCACTGAAAGTTATATATGGCCTTTTCCCTACTGTAGTGCGACCCTGGAGTTAGCATATATATATATATATATATATATATATATATATATATATATATATATATATATATATATATATATATATATATATATATAGTAAGGGGGTGTGGGGGGCATAGCCCCCCCACATATTTTAAGTATATATTATGTTCAGAAAAGAATAATATATTGGAATTGCAACTATCCATGTATATAGTTCAAAATATTTAATATGTGGGGGGCTAAGCCCCCCACACCTCCCAATGTGGGGGTGGTGCCCCTGACACCCCCCTTACTATATATACTAACTCCAGGGTCGCACTACAGTGGCGAAAAGGCCATATACAACTTTCAGTGAAATGTGTTTCAGTGAATTGATTTTCAGTGAAAAGTGCACACTAATTTAATTTTCAGTGAAATGTGCTTTCAGTGAAATGTCCTAGACCCTATATATACCAAAAGATCGAGTTTTGGAAACACGAACTTCTAAAATGAAACCCAAAAAAAAAAAAAAAAAGTCAAACATCGCTTTTGCAGGGGGGCTTTGCCCCCCCCCCTACTTAAATATACCAACTCTGAGATCGCGCTACAGTGGGGAAAAGGGAAATCTCCCATATTGCGCTGTATGCGGAAGCGCAAAATGGGAGATTTCCCACCTCCTGTCAACACCACAAAAAAGATAAAAACATTACGTACACACAGAGCATACAAGAAGCCTTGCCTCTGTGTGCACGTAACGTTTTAAGGTAAGTAAAGTGTTATTTTTTACAACTTTACATATTCGATTTACTGAAATGTCGATCATATGGTCTCGACCATATGACATTCGAGATTTCAGTAATTCGATTATGTAAAGTACTTCCATATATATATATATATATATATATATGTGTGTGTGTGTGTGTGTGTGTGTGTGTGCGTGTGTATATGTGTGTGTGTGTCTATTTATGTATATGGATGTAGGGCTCCCCACTGAACATACACTGCGCTGACACTCAGGAAATTGATGTTATAACATCAAATTCACAAACAGCAGCACATTATGAGCATGCTACAGGAATTATCAAGAGTGGTCTAAACTAACAGCAAGTGTTTTTGCAGGGGGCAAGACCTCCTGTGCCCTCAACCCCTCTGGTAATTATATATACTAACTGCAAGATCACATAATCCCTGGGGAATAGTTCCCTAACCAGGGATTGTTGATCTCACACACCTGCTGACCATCTGTTTGTTCGATGAGGTGCCCAACACCTCTATATATATATATATATATATATATATATATATATATATATATATATACATATATATATACATATAGACACACACACACACACACACACACACACACACACACACACACACACACACACACACACAGTGTGCGTGTATGTGTATGGATGTGTGTATATATATATATATATATATATATATATATATATATATATATATATATATAAGTAGTCAGTTTATTTACTTGTCTGGGTGGCTAGTTTTTATTTAGCTGTAAGCTACTGAAGACTCAGAAGACAGAAAGAAGGAAAGGAAGAAAGACAGATGGACATGCAGACAGACAGATTCATTTTGTCTATCTGCATACTTCTTTAATTATGAAACTCAAAAAAGCACATCTTTGAAAAACGTGTTACAACACTTTTTGGCATATTCAGAATGATTCTCTGTCCCCTCACAATCAGTGCAGAGTGTACTCAAAAAAAATCCTGAACCCTCCACCTTCTTTTGCAGGCACTGTCTGGCCTTCACACAGAAATAGGAATTCTACACTTTAAAATATGGAGAAGAGTAATTATTTGTTGTCTCCCAGCATATTTCTAGCATATAAGTACCACTTACAGGCCCATACTTTTATTCTTATCCTGCCAAAGGCTTAAGGTACCACTAATGAGCTTAAGAAATGATACATCAAATTACCCATAATCCTCCATGGGAAAAGGAAAATTATTTAAGAAAGGCTGGTATTTGCCATGAGTATAAAGAGGAAACTGTTGTAACATTTTCTTTATTGTATTACATGCTGAATGAGTCATCTTAAATTGGTATACTTATCTGCGTAAAACAGAGTTGAACAGTTTCACTAAAGAAAATAGCATGCTGAATTTGTAAAGATAATTTCAACAAATCTGCCAAGTATAAAAGAATAAAAAAAGAGAAGGATGAAAGAAGGAAAAAAATTACAGGTGATTCAATTCACTGACTAATACATTTGTTTGGATAGTGTATTGAAGAGACAAGTTCTTAGCGTTTTTCAGAGGTAAAAGAAAAGAAAAGAAAAAACTCCTTTACGCCCTCTTCCATTTTTAGTTAATGTAACTCATGGTTTATGTGGTATGAGCAGAAAAATTTGCATTTTTGTTCTGAGATATTTGCAGTGCATCAGTGTTTGCAGGCTGTAAAATTAAGATTTATTCAAACATTGGATAGATAGATGTAGACAAACGCGCGCGTGCGCACACACACACACACACACACACACACACACACACACTATAGAATCTCTGACATTCCACTTCATGAGCATTACTGCCAAGTGATTAGGTTGGCTCAGATAACATATTTCATCTTTGCCAAATTAATCACGGTAGGAAACCTACTTAAAATGTATAATGTCACATTTCATCAAAGAGCTCTCTACAGACAACAAATAGCTTGCATTTTCAGCTAATATGTTTTTCCAGTAGCAGCAGATACTGATGGACATTTTGGTACTTGCAAAAAAAAAATAATGATAATACTGTCACTATAAGTATTAGAACATGCCCATTGCATGAGATTAGAGCCAGGAAAGGATAGAAATATACAGATACGGTAGTACCATAAATTATGTCAGTCCACAATTCAGTATTTCTTCATTTAAACCACGGCTTTAAGTTACATTGAGTTTCCTGTATATAAAACATCAAATGTGTTAAAAATAAAGATTAGGGAAGGCTGACAAGAAAACGTAAAATATTACTTACAAAGCAAGAAGAGGAAAGAATGGTGACAGAAGTCACATTTGTCAACTGAGCTGCACTTTCTTAGGGGCCATATTGTTGTCCAAGGTGAACGCGTTACTATGGAACAAGTGCCACTTTTCACAAGCATGATGCTCAACAGTAAAATTGTCATAGTGTTACATGCATTACTTTACGTCACGTTGTCCCATTCTCACTTAAGATATGAGCCTAATATTATTGTACTATAGAGGAAGATGTAACTGTAAGCTTAAGTGAATGAGCACATATATCTTACGAGATGGATTCCCTGATATTTTGCTGATTACTGGCCCGGTTAGGAAGGAACTTCTAATCACTAGCACAAAGCAGGACTGAGTGAGCATTGCTGTAGAATAAAAATAAATAATATAGCTGGGTGACCTTTTCCTGATGACTGCTCTTGGTGAAGAGTGCATGACCTCCAGATCTACTGTACATGACATCTGATTCATTTTTGTAATCAGATTATGCTGGAACTTGATAAAATAAGTCTGAGAGTGGTGGTATAAATGCCACTTGACCCAGGTCATGGTTGAAAGTGGTGTATTTGGACTAGGTCACTTACACAGTTAAAAAATAAAATAAATCTAGTCAATGGTTTGAATTTTAACTTCAGTAAATCCCTTCAGTCTTGCCTCACAACACCATTAGGTATGCAGTAACACCTATACAATGTACACTTTCTTGTGACTTACAGTATACATATCAGATGTGCACAAGTACAGTGCGGGTTAATGCTACAGTATGTCAGCTGATAACTCCTGTAAGAAGTATTACTACTAGCTATCACAGTCTGCCATAAAGTCTATTACTGTTCGAAAATGCTGTCTGTGACACTTGCAAGAGTTTATTTGATATGATTAATTTCAAAATAATGGTTTATCACTTTACATTCAGGTGAACAAAAATGTGTGTGTGTGTGTGTGTGTGTGTGTGTGTGTGTGTGTGTGTGTGTGTGTGTGTGTGTGTGTGTGTGTGTGTGTGTGTGTGTGTGTGTGTGTGTGTGTGTGTGTGTGTGTGTGTGTGTGTGTGTGTGTGTGTGTGTGTGTGTGTGTGTGTGTGTGTGTGTGTGTGTGTGTGTGTGTGTGTGTGTGTGTGTGTGTGTGTGTGTGTGTGTGTGTGTGTGTGTGTGTGTGTGTGTGTGTGTGTGTGTAGATATGGGTTATTTTCAAGTGTTCAAACTGTCAGTTGTTTGAACACTGCAAATACCACCAAAAGATTTTGAAAATTCACTTATTGAATTCTTCTGATATTTGCATGTGGGACATCTCTGACAGAGAGGACTGTGAATTTGCCCTTTACCCACCATAAAACTATCTGAGCTGGTATATATATATAGATAAGTTGCAGGGAGTGTGACTTGTTCAGGAGGGATTTGACCACCCCCCCTTACAAAAAAATTGTGGCCTAGATCAGGGTTGTTTGTGTCATGTTGTCACTCAGTTATGAACTGCTCAGCACAATGTAACTGAGGATGGAACACTGGGTGTGGCTTTCCTGTCTCCACTGTACATAGCCAGTGGTTTTAACCCTATAAATTCCAGCAACAACTCCACTGTATACACTAGAGGTCACCCATTTATGAGTCGCTGATCATGCAGAAAATTATCATTTTGAATATACTCATTTCTAATCATGTCCATCTTCGTCACACCCAATGCAAATCTTAACATCTTTAACTCTGCCACCTACTGCTCTGATGCCTGTCTTTTCGTCAATGCCATCATCTTCAACCCATATAACATGGCTGGTCTCACTACCATCTTATAGACCTTCTCTTTCACCCTTACTGGTACCAGTCTGCCACAAATCACACCGCACTCTCATTTTCACCTCCCTTCCACACTCACCATTACTTTGAACTGTTGATCCCAAGTACTTAAACTCATCCACC
Source organism: Protopterus annectens (assembly GCF_019279795.1). Lineage (NCBI taxonomy): Eukaryota > Metazoa > Chordata > Ceratodontiformes > Protopteridae > Protopterus > Protopterus annectens. The sequence goes on from NC_056748.1 coordinate 1,111,728,511, forward strand.
TTCACCACCTCTACTCCCTGCATCCTCACCAATCTCCTGTCCTTCCTCTCACACATATATTCTTGGTCCTGCTGACTTTCATTCCTCTCCTGGCTAGAGCATATCTCAACCTCTCTAGGGTCTCCTCAACCTGTTCCCTATGCTCACTACAAATCACAATGTCATCCACAAATATCATCCATGGGGACTCCTGTCAGATCTCATCTGTCAACCACTGCAAATAAGAAAGGCCTCAGAGCTGATCCTTGATGTAATCCAACCTCCACTTTGAACGCATTCATCACTCCTCCCGCAGACCTCACCACTGTCACACTGCCCTTGTACATATCCAGTACCACTCTTACATACTTCTCTGCCACTCCCAACTTTCTCATACAATACTACAATTTCTATCTAGTTACCCTGTCATGTGCTTTTTCTAAGTCCACAAAGCCACGATGCAACTCCTTCTGACCTTCTCTATACTTCTCCATCAACACCCTCAGTGCAAACATCACATCTGTAGTGCTCTTTCCTGGCATGAAACCATACTGCTGCTCACTAATCGTCACCTCCCTTCTTAACCTAGCTTCCACTACTCTTTCCCATAAATTCATGCAGTTGCTGATCAATTTTATCCATCTATAGTTACTACAGTTCTGCACATCACCCTTTTTCTTAAAAATTGGAACCAATACACTTCTCCACTCCTCACGCATCCTCTCACTTTCCAACATTTCTTTAAACAATCTGGTTAAAAACTCCACTGCCATGTCTCCTAAATGCCTCCATGCTTCCACAGGTATGTCATCTGGACCAACAGCGTTTCCATTCTTCATCCTCTTCATAGCTGTCCTTACTTCCTCCTTGATAATCCATTGCACTTCCTGATTCACTATCCCTACATCATCCAGCCTTCCCTCTCTCTCTCTCTCATTGTCTTCATTAATCAGCCCATCAACACACGCTCCTCGCTTGTAAGTATGTTTCCCTTTTTATCCTTTATCACCCCAACCTGCTTTATGTCTTTCCCAGCTTGGTCCCTCTGTCTAGCAAATCAGTACAGGTTCTTTTCTCCCTCCTTAGTCTCCAACCTTTCATACAACTCACCATATGCCTTATCCTTAGCCTTTGCCACTTCCCTCGTCACTCCTGTCTACTTTCTTCATCTCTGACAACCTCACTTCTTCACCAGCCTCTTCCTCTGTATACTCTCCTGTACTTCCTCATTCCACCACCAGGTGGTCTCCTTGTCCTCCTTCCTCTGTCCAAATATCAAGCCAAGCACCTTTCTCAGTCTCCCTTATCAACTCTTCTGTAGCTGGCTCGCCATTCTGTTACACGCAGAAGGTTCTGGTTCGTGCCCCAGTGAAACCACCACAACTGAAACAATTGATAAGACTGTACTGTACTGTAATTAACTGGAAACACTGAAATGAGACTGAGCTGAAAGTCTTTATCTGTTAATTACCTAAACTCGTGCTGAAGAGGTGCCAGTCTCTCCTTTATGGCCAAGTCTTGTGTACTTTTCAAAATAAATTCTCCAGACACTGCAGTTTATTTGACAAGGCTTTATTAGATGTTCACAATATCCAAATATTGCCTTCATTAACAGTTCTGAAAATAACAGTGCTGCTAAATATATTCTGCACATATCTTCCGATTGTCCTGAATGATGTAAACGGAACCAGTCTTTATTTGACCTGACTTCCTTACTCAGACTCAAGAATTTGTAATCTTCTCTGTAATATCAGGTTGAACAAACTAACCTTAACTAAACTGCTATTCTGAACACAACATATTATATTGCTTCAGTCCAGTAATTTTCTTTATTCAATCTCCCTAACCTTGGTCTCAGGCTTTGTCTCATATGTGCTTTATTTAACATTCCTTTAAGAAACATTCTGTAGATGGCAAGATTGTATCTTTCCCTTGAAAAAAGAACATTCTCTGTTTCTGTATTTTCTATACACTTTTTGCTTATCTTTCTTTTCTAATAAACTATCTCTCATGGTTGACCATCAAGGTTATTCTTTCTTTTTGCTTAACTGTCTTGTATGAGTAAATGGAACACAATTTCTAGGCCTATTTTACCCTTTAGCCTGTCTAATGTCTAATAATTACTTAAAAATGGAAGTCCCTAATCTAACAATAATAACATATTGCATATATTTTTAACATATGAATCCTGCTATATATTATGTGGAATAAATGCCTTTAAATGTTCGTGAAGTATGACCTGTGTCTTTAAAATTCCCACAATTAAAAAAGGCAATTGATTGTATTAGGTAGTCAATGGAAAACAAATTGCCAGTCAGAGTTGTATTAAAGCCTATAGGCTGAAGGAGGAAAAACAGGAAGTGCATTCCTTAAGTAAGACCTTTATTATGAGGCAGAACAGGTGCTCTGCCTGAAGATTCATGGTTCTTGAAGTTGGATGTTCTCAGCAGGATATATTTTAGATATGGCCTGATGAACATTTAGGGGAATAACTTTGCGGAGCTGAAAGGAAGGCCTAGCCAAGGCCTGGAGCTGTGACCCTTGTTTGACAACTTGTTGCTGGGCGGGCTGTTTGAGAGTGGGCCTATGTGTTAGCATTAGTTTAGTGGACTGTGAGCCTTACTTCTAAGGTACTGTAAACAGTGTAACTATATTAAGAAATTGACTGAAAAAAGCCAAGTGGTCTATGTCCAAATCTCATATCACAATATTTATAACTTATTCCTCAAACATAGTTTAATAAATCTTACTGCATTTTCTATATACACACTAGCCCATTTACTACAATAAAGATTCTGTGATATTAAATGTGAAATCCAAAGTTCATCTTTCTTATATAAATTGCATTGAATTACTAACAATATTTCCCAGTACCATGACATATGGGATAAAGCCCTGTTTATGTCTCTGGTGACCTGCATTTGATTAGTGTCTCAAGCTGCTAAGGCCCTGGAGAGGAAGGACTGCAGTGACCATCCAGGGGTTGGGGAGGGATGATGGAGGGCCATGTGCATAGGGCACACAGTTGCTAGGTGCTAACTGAGGGTAGGCGGGGCATCCTGCTGATGTCAGTTTCTTGTGGAAGTGAGGAATGGTTCAGTGCTAATGTGCATTGACTGTCCTACTCTTGGGATGTTACTGGACATGTGCAGAGGGTGAGAAATAGTATAAAAGCACTCCCCTGGTAGAAGTGTGATGCTGCAGCAGGGTCCTCACCACCTCTGTACATACATCCTACATCATGATTAGCCTGGGAGAGGCTATGGTAGGTCCATTAGACCTCAGTTAAAAAAGAAGAAGCGGTAGCAGCATATGGCGACTGTGGAAAGCCAAAAAGAAGGAAAAATATTAATATTACCATTCATATTTAAGATTGCTTCTCATATTCTCTACTTATAAATATGATTCAAAAGTCATATTACTATTCAAAATTACTCATTATATTTTAACTCATGCATACTTTCCTGTTGGTTTCAACATCTTTTACTCTTATAAATACCATAATACTGTAATTTAATAAAACTCATGAAGTGTGACTTGTCCACTGGCATTTTTGCTTTTGAATTTTGTGGTTTTATGCGGGTGCTTAGTAGTTTTTTGATGAACTACACAGTTTCTGTAAAAATAATGTTCTCATCTGTATTTGCATTTACAGCCTTGCTGCTACTACAGCATAAATGCAGCTGTCTCCTTTGTGAGAAAGACATAGATACAGATATTCTATTTACAAACAATTACCGTTATACAAACAAAAACATTAATACTGTATAACTTGCAGTGTCTCTTTGCTGACCTTCATAAAACAATCCCTCATCCTGGTCTATTGCTGATGCAAAGATATCTTCCTCAGCTTCATTTTTGTAAAGATATGACAGTTCACAAATGCCTGGATAAGAAGTTCTCTGAAATAATGGACTTTGATATATACAAAGGCATTTACCATTAGTTTAAAAATATTTATGAAGCCAAGCAGGAAAAAAAATATTTTTGAAATATAAGAGGATCTAAGCATATGCTCATGAGGTTGTTGACGATATAGTAAAGTCTTTATATTATTCAACGTGGCTTCCAATTAAACTTGATTGTATAAATAACCCATGTGTCCCATCAGATGCTTAATGGCTAAAAATAAGTTTACATTCATGAAGTACTCATTAACCAAAACTTTGTTGCTGCATATTGTTTAATAAAAAGCCTCACTGTTGTGTCAATGCATATGACTCTTTCACAGAATTCTTGCATAAATCACACATGCTCTTTTCTCCAATTATATCTGCAAAATATGGAATGGAATTTTACCTCCAAGTTGAAAAGCTTGACAACATACACACTTTTAAAATGCACCTTCAAGAAGTCATCCAAACCACCCCTCATACATCTGCTGACAAATATTTTGACAAAATACACCCCCCCCAAAATATGCTCACATTTTCCACTTATTTTACCTTTCATGCTTACTTTTCTTTGCTTCACTCTTCTTTGCATGTCTTCTTCCTTTCTCTCAGTGCACTCCCACCTTCACAAAAATGCACAACTGAGTTTTAGTTTCCTGACTATATATTCCCCACTAATTCACCTGTCTGTTGAAATGTCTCTCTACGCTATGGTATTACTTGTCCACGTCCAGTATGCAGCTGATCCTCCACCTTGCATATAATTTAGAATACTATAATCATATTCTCCAACTACATGTGCCTGTAAAGGTACTTTCATGTCATGAAGGCTTAGTCTTTTTCGCAAGAGAACTGATTAATATATGCATTGTGGATCTGTATTCAGTCAGAAAATGCAGCACCATATCTGTTCCATATCTGTTTTTGTGTCTGCGTCTTGATTGCTATTTGTATGATTTATATTTTCGTATTATATCTGGTATTGCCAGTATATGGTTTGGTGATTCATTAGATTTCCTTGCATTTAAATTATTGCTATTTTAACATGTTTTGTATTATAACTGTGGAGCTTTTCTCCCTGGGCTCCCCTGAAAAGGGACTATTGTGTTTAGCTAGACTTTCTTGGTTAACAAATGAAAATAAAAACAAATAAAATGTTAGGAACACTTGGCATTTAAAAACCTCAATATGCAAGAAAATGTATCCCACATAAAAACACGCACTATATTAGATGATTATGCAGATCAGCGAACCAACTGTTGCTTACAGCAAATAACATCCACTTGTTACAGCAACCTTATGAACAGCCATTACTATCAAATGAATTTACAAGGCAAGTACAGAATGGAGGTACATTTCTAGGCCTTTCTTCTGTATGCACAGACTGCATGCACACCATACCTCCCAACCATACCGATTTACTCAGTTTTTACTGAGTTTTGGAGTCCAAATGAAGGGGTGCCACGATTCCCGAATGGCAGCCCTTCATTTCAGATTTTTAAATTTTTTTTTTTTATTTTTTCAAATATCACGCTGTAGGGGCTGACATCATCACATGGGAGATGATGTCAGCTCCGTCAGGGCTAGCAGCCAGTTGAAATTGAGCTCAAGGAGCTCACGTCCTCATTTCCAGCTGGCCTGGCTACAAATGCGAGCAGTAATGGATAAACGGCACTCGGATAATGGCAGGCAGCAGCACTTGTTCGGAGGAATCAAGACTCAAGTAAGGTAGGTAGGTGTGTGTGTGTGTGTGTGTGTGTGTGTGTGTGTGTGTGTGTGTGTGTGTGTGTGTGTGTGTGTGTGTGTGTGTGTGTGTGTGTGTGTGTGTGTGTGTGTGTGTGTGTGTGTGTGTGTGTGTGTATGTGTGTGTGTTAAAGAGCAACAAACATTATTGCAGTCTTTTTTTTTCCACAATCAAAAATATCAGATGTATACAGAAAAGATGTCAGTCTTTTGGTAGCAGGAGTGAGGAAGCATGCTATGACAAACCACACCCCAACCCCACCACACTACAACACCCTACTACCATTCCGACTTAAATTACAATGCAAATCCTTCTACCCTCACTCCTACTTGCCCTGACTTCCCTATCCTACACCACATCCATAAAAACAAGCATCCCCCTAGACAATATCTCCTTCCATACAAGACATACTATAAAATCCAACTACCCCCACATACATTTCAAAGTCTGTCCAACACTATTTAACACTAGTATTATCCTACACACCGCAAAGTCCAACCCACTATCAACCATCAATAAAAACGCAGCTTATGTATCCCTCTCATTTCAGCTGGTCTGGCTACAAATGCGAGCAGGAATGGATAAACGGCACTCGGATAATGGTAGGCAGCAGCACTTGTTCGGAGGAATCAAGACTCAAGTAAGGTGTGTGTGTGTGTGTGTGTGTGTGTGTGTGTGTGTGTGTGTGTGTGTGTGTGTGTGTGTGTGTGTGTGTGTGTGTGTGTGTGTGTGTGTGTGTGTGTGTGTGTGTGTGTGTGTGTGTGTGAAACTTGGCACTATCGCTACCCCCACCCCTTCCACCGCCAATGAAAACAATAATGACACAGCTTCCCAGTTTAACTGTTATTTCATAAACTCAATCCAAACTCTGTCCAACCAAATACATAACTCTTAGCCACAACTGCAGGAACCCCTCCCTCCAGCACTACTAATCTTCCATCTTTCTCTCTCTCACCTGTCCCTACATCTAAAAATAAAACAACTCCTCCACACCCTAAAACCTACTACTCTTGCAGTAGACAGAATACCTGCAAAATTCCTAAAAATCGCAGCTGACTCCCTATCCTACCCAGTCTCAATCCTAATAAACAGGTCCATTCAAGAAGCCTATGTATCTCAACTATGGAAAATATCTTACATTATACCTCTGCATAAAGGTGGAAAATCGTATGACTTTTCCAACTATCGGCGTATAGCTATACTATCCCCCTTATCCAAGCTCTAAGAGAAACGCATACATTACCAAGCCATGCAATACTTGAAAACAAACCATCTTCTCTCCCCCACCCAACACGGATTCTGGCCTCACAATAGTACAACTTCTGCCCTTCTCTCCTTTACCAATCAAGTTAACTATCATCGAAACAACAATAACTATGTATCTGCTATCTTTTTGAACCTGTCAAAGGCATTTGACATGGTTTCACATCCTAAACTATTAGATGCTCTCCACTCACTATCCTTTAATTCTCCCACTATCTCCTTGTTCAAAAGTTACTTATCAGACAGAAAACAATCTGTGCAATGGCAAAATCAACTATCCCCCCTCTCCCTAACTCCATAGGGGTACCATAAGGCTCAATATTAGGCCCACTTCTCTTCTCTATTTTTACAAACAATTTACACACTGCCTCCAAACAAGCCTCACTAATACAGTACGCAGATGACTCTACACTCATCTGTGCAGCCCCATCTGTCAACACCTTGCTAGAGCAAGCCCAAGAATCATTCTCTGCCACTGAAACTTGGATCACAGACATCCAACTTATCCTAAACCCCAACAAAACAAAACTTCTCCTGTTTACCCCTAACAAAACTAAAACTACTCCCGCTGATTTCTCTATCGTATCAAAAAATGGAACTATCTTTTCCCCATCCACCCACACAAAGCTCCTAGGGATAGAAACAGACATAGCTCAAACTATCCAGAAAGTTCATAAAAAAATGGGAACCCTTTATAAACACAAAAACTTCCTCACAGACAAAGCTAGAGTCACTCTAACTCAAACTCACCTCCTATCAACACTCCAGTCCTGACACATTAAAAAATCACTTCTGGACAAACTAGAGTCATGTTATAATAAAATAGCCAAATTTACCAACAACTCCCCTTTCAGAACACATCACTGCCAAGTACTAAAACAATTACAATGGATAGAATTCCCACACCTACTATCTTACTTACATCTCACTTATGCCTTCAATATCATAAACTACCCAGAGAAAACTCCAGCCCTACAACAGCTGCTAACCTCCTACTATTCCAGTCGCCCTCTCCGCTCATCAAACAAACCTTTCCTCAGTATCACATCTGCAAACAACACTGCAGGCAAAGCCCTTTCCTCCCACATCATAGCTAAACAATGGAACAACCTTCCCACTAATATATCCTCTGCAACAACAAACTTTAACTTTAAAAGACTATTAAAACCACATCTCAGGAAAAGCTGGATCTGTCCATGTATTACCTGAAAATTAGTATATCTTCGATCTTCCTTGATAACACTCTTATCATATACACCTGTGCTTGCACACTTACATATACTCACTTCCAGTTAAGCCACACTGGCTTGCTAACTCCTTCAGTGTACACTCACTAGGAAATGTAAACAGTCATTTAAAATAGCAAATGTAGTCACTACCATTCTTTTGTTATTTTTTTTTGTATTTTTTTATACTTGTTTCATATTGTATTGTTCTTGTTTTTTATTGTTCTTGTTTTTTTTTTCTTCTTGTCAAACGTGGAGCTTTTCTCCCTGGGCATCCATTGAAAATGGACCTGGTCCAGCTGGATTTTTTCCCGGTTAACAAATGTAAAATAAATAAAATAAAATAAATAAATAAAATAAATGTGTGAAAGCCTACGGTAGTTACATGATGGCTGCGGAAGCCAAAATATGCTATGGCAGTAGTTATGCCTTTTATTTTCTTTTAAAGGAAAGGTGCACAGAATGTGTTTGTTTGGGGGGTGTTGGTGGTAAGCAATGTGAAAAAGCAATGGAAATCATCTGATCATGGTTGAAAGATCTAGGATATGACTTGCTGGGTGGGGGGTGTAGGGCTGAGAGCAACAAGTTCATATTTGTGTGGTGTCTTCAAAGTCAAAGGTGGTTTATCCTCTCTGTGCAGATTCCACTGGAAAGAACCGTCGTAAAGTTTAGAAAAAAAACAATGAAGACACTGCCCATTATTTAACTTTCAAGCTGTTAATTTATTAATTTATAGCTTCCCAAATGAATGATTCCAGTCACAGCAAGCAAGCACTTTTTATTCTTATCAGGGTGAATATGTTATGTTATCAACTAATGCTTTTTTTATAAACAAAAGAATGAATAAAAGTCTAATTTTGTCTCTAAAATTATATTAACAATCAAAACTAGGAACACAGAAGATGGGAAGTTTAATGTCCTTATCTTGGCATATAGAAATTCAGTCAGCATTTTTTTTGTCAATACTGAAAGCTGCAGCTGTCCATATTCACTATCTACAGCATTTAACAAGAAAGTGTCATGACTGCTTCAGAAATACAACCCATATTGATACCTTCCAATAAGCCTGCATAGCCATTAGGTGTCTGGCTGCCAAAAAGAATTATACTTGCTCAGTTTCCTTTAGGTATATATAAAATTCTGTTCAGAGTAGTGAATGCAAACTAGAAATTAATTCTCTATTTGATAATTGTATCAAAAGTTTAAAAAAAAAATTATCTTCCTAAATACACAAGGAGAACTTAACTTTATGTATTGCCAAAAGAAAAATGCTACTATATAAATCAGAAGTGATTATAGTGAAATTGTTAGAATACTGCAGTCGTGTGCCTTATACCAAAGCATCTTATCAAAATTGCCCAACTAATACATACCGTATTAGAGCCTTGACAAACACTCAACTAATATATACTGTATTAGGGCCATGACAAACAATTTCTTTACATACAGCAAGCAAACCAGTGTTTCACATGACTTATTATAGACTGCTACTAGATCCAGTTTCAACTAAGCTCTGCTCAATATGCTGGGCAAAATCATGTCCAGAATATTTAAACAAATATTTTTTTATGGGTGGTTTAAAAGTGTACAAACCATCACAATAGACTAAACAATGGTGTACCAAATAGTTTTAGTGTGCCAAATAATTGAACACTTATTCTGAAAAAGTTTTAAAATTGAAGATGAATGACTTAAATTCTTCTCTGTAAATATTAAAAACAAGTCATATCAAAACATCAGTGCTTAAATGCATCCAAAATGTACATTAAAAAATGTTCAGCATTTAAAAAATTGCAATCAACTCTGCATGGTGGTAACGCAGCATTTTATTCTAGCAACTTTCCAAAATTATACAAGCAATGTTTAAAATGTGACCCTGATAAGTCCCTAGCCACTACCACTTGTGAATTTTGTCCAGGTTTTGTGCTATTGTGAGAAGTGAGAACTGGATTTGTATTCCCCCATTATTGGCTTTGTTCGTCCAGGTTTTTTGTGCTAAGAGGTTGAGAGCTATGGTGAGAAGTGAGAATTGAATTTACTAAATGAAAGCCATTAAGTCTCAGTCTTCCTATTTTTCAGGAAAATGCTAATTTAGCATAGTGGTATGTTGTTCTGACTGTAGTGCATAAGGTTCTGGGTTCAAGACTTGCTAGCAATTTTCCAAAATTATACAAGCACTGTTTTAAATGTGTCCCTGGTTTTTGACCTTTTGCACCCTCCCAAAAAAAATGAAATTAAAAATACATGTGAGAAGCTGTGCAAGGTGCATACGGCTTATACTACTGTCATTCTATTTATAGTGTGGGTGTGGAAGTAGACTTTTATGATGGAAATGTTCTGAACTGGGCAGTTTTGTCATTATTGGTTCATGCGTTTTGTTTCATTGCCTACAGTACAGCCTACTGGAAAAATGTTCAAATTTAAAATGCGCTCTAACAAGTGTTGGCTTTCTCTACCCCCTTAGATTAGTTCCCTGTGCCTCTGTCCAGCAGAACTATTAGTTCTCTGTGTCGCTGTCCATCAGAGCCACTGCAGTGATCCCCGGGGTAAATTTTCTGTTTCCCATCCACTCGTCAAGGTTTCTCTTGAAGAGTGCTAGTGAGGGGCTTTGCCTAATGTAGATTGGAATCCTGTTCCAAAGCATGGGGAGTCTCTGAGACAGGAATCTATCCCTCCAGCACATCCTATTTATTCTTGTGGTGAGGTTTATATCCCTAGAGCATGTGGCTCTTGGGGATTTGTTTTTTTTTTAGGTGGAGCATGTCATGAAAACATACTCAGAGGCTCTAAATAAAATTCTGCAAAAGCAACAGAGACCTCCAAAGCAGACACCCAAGCAACCTCCACACCCCATCACAAACCATGAAACACATCATCATCATCTTCTTTCAGCTGTTCCCATTAGGGGTCGCCACAGTGGATCATCTGTTTCCATTTCTTCCTGTCCTCTGCATCATGCTCTTTCACACCAACTGCCTGCATGTCCTCTCTCACCATATCCATAAACCTTATCTTAGGCCTTCCTCTTTTCCTCTTACCTGGCAGCTCCATCCTTAGCATCCTCTTCCCAATATACCCAGCATTCCTCCTCAGCACATGTCCAAACCAATGCAATCTCACCTCTCTTGCTTTGTCTCCAAAATGTTCACCCTGAGCTGGCCCTCTAATATACTGATTCCTAATCCTGTCCATCCTAGTCACACCCAGTGCAAATCTTAACATCTTTAACTCTGCCACATCCAGCTCTGACTCCTGCCTTTTCGTCAATGCCACCGTCTCCAATCCATATAACATAGCTGGTCTCACTACCCTCTTGTAGACCTTCCCTTTCACTCTTACTGGTACCCATCTGTCACAAATCCCTCCTGAAACTCTTCTCCACCCATTCCACCCTGCCTGTACTCTCTTCTTTACCTCTCTTCCACATTCACCATTACTATGAACTGTTTACCCCAAGTACTTAAACTCATCCACCTTTACCAACTCTACTCCCTGCATCCTCACCATTCCTCTACCCTCCCTCACATTTACACACATATATTCTGTTTTAGCCCTTCTGACCTTCATTTCTCTGATCTCTAAAGCATATCTCCACCTCTCCAGGGTCTCCTCAACCTGGTCCCTACTCTCACTACATATCACAATGTTATCTGCAAAGATCATAGTCCACGGGGCCTCCTGTCTAATCCCATCTGTCAACCTGTCCATCACCACTGCAAATAAGAAAGGGCTCACAGCTGATCCTTGATGTAATCCCACCTCCACCTTAAATGTATCTGTCACTCCCACCACAGTCCTCACTAATGTCACACTACCCTCGTACATATCCTGTACCAATCTTACATACTCCTCTGCCACTCCCGACTTCCTCATACAATACCACCACAACTCCTCTCTCCATAACTCCTCTCCCTGTCATATGCTTTCTCTAAGTCCACAAAGACACAATGCAACTCCTTCTGACCTTCTCTGTATTTCTCCAACAACACTCTCAGAGCAAATATTGCATCTGTAGTGCTCTTTCCTGACATGAAACCATACTGCTGATCACTAATTATCACCTCCCTTCTTAACCTAGCTTCCACTACTCTTTCCTATAACTTCAAGATGTGACTGATCAGTTTTATCCCTCTGTATTTACTGCAGCTCTGCACATCACCCTTATTCTTAAAGATAGGTACCAAAACACTTTTCTCCCCTCCTCAGGCATCCTGTGACTTTCCAAAATTTCATTAAACAATCTGGTTAAAAATTCCACTGCCATTTCACCTAAGCACCTCCATGCTTCCACTGGTATGTCATCTGGGCCAACAGCCTTTCCATTCTTCATCCTCTTCATAGCTGACCTTACTTCCTCCTTGCTAATCTGTTTCACTTCCTGAATCACTATCCCCACATCATCCAACCTTCTTTCCCTCCCATTCTCTTCATTCATCACCCCTTCCAAAGTACTCTTTCCATATACTCAACACACTCTCCTCACTTGTGAGTACATTTCCCTCACTATCCTTTATCACCCTTACCTGCTGCACATCTTTCCCAGCTCTGTCCCTCTGTCTAGCCAATCGGTACAGGTCCTTTTCTCCCTCTTTAGTGTCCAATCACTCATACAACTCTCCATATGCCTTATCCTTAGCCTTTACCACCTCTCTCTTTGCCATGCGTATCATCTCCTTACATTAATGTCTACTTTTTTCATCTCTTTGACAATCCCACTTCTTCTTCACCAGCCTCTTCCTCTGTATACTCTCCTGTACTTCCTCATTCCACCACCAGGTCTCCTTGTCCTCCTTCCTCTGTCCAGATGTCACACCAAGCACCTTTCTAGCAGTCATAGTTTCATAGTTTCATAGTTTACTACTAGGCTATCTGCCCTGGGGCATTTTCAAGCCTAGCCCTAGAGATGTGGCTTTCGCCACCCCATGTAGTGGTACTAAGGTGTATAGAATAAATTTAGAATACTGTGCCTTTGTCTAGTAGTGAAACATTGAAGACCCCCTTACTTATTAAAATTAGTTTACTGTGTACCCCCGGGGTAAACCTACGATCTCCCATCCACTCGTCAAGATTTCTCTTGAAGAGAGTCAGTGAGGGGCTCTGCCTAACATGGACTGGGATTTTGTTCCAGAGTATGGGAAGCCTCTGAGTTATGAATCTGTCCCTCCAGCATGTTCTATTCATGTTTGTACTGAGGTTTAAATCTTTGGCTCTCGTGGTTCTTATGGATTTGGATTTTTTGAGGTGGAGCATGTCCATCAATTCCTGGTTGGACATGGCCTTGTACGTCAGGCACAGATCACCTCTGAGCAGGCGGTATGCTACTGAATAGAGCTGGAGTTTCTTTAGCCTGGCAGCATATGACATATAATGAAAACCAAAAAAAAAACACCAACAAGTACAAAACCACCAGGAACAGGAGCTGAAAAGCAAACGGTTTATTCTAGTATCTCGGCTTAAAAAAGCCTTCAAAGGAAGGCTTTTTTAAGCTGAGGTACTAGAATAAACCGTTTGCTTTTCAGCTCCTGTTCCTGGTAGTTTTGTAGCATATGACATATGTTGGAGACCCTTGATCCTCTTGGTGAGGTACTTCTGGGGTCTCTCCAGCTGTTGTAAGTGCCGGGTGAGGTACATACCAAATGGGGCATTGTACTCAATCATGGGCCTGATAAGGGAGGAGTACAGGGGCATGATGACCTCCTTTGATCTGGATGTGAACCCCTTCATGATAAGGTGGGCAAGGTAGAAAGTCTGTCTAACCACTTTGGCAACGTGGGTATCAAATGAGAGGTCACTATCAACTTGGGTCCCCAGGTCTCTGATTACTTTTTCGGTACTCAGTGGGTTACTGTCTATGTGATAATTTGTGGGTACTTTGTTTTACCCAAACGGGATGACTATACATTTCTTGGCATTCAGTTTAAGGCCATGATTCTGGCACCAGTTGTCCGTTTCAGTGAGGCCTTTCTATAGGATGTATGTGTCAGCTGGTGCATCGACTGTGGCGCCTAGTTTGCAGTCATCTGCGATCTTTGTCAGCCACAACCCTCCCATGTTTGCTTTCACATCTGAGAAGTAAATGCTGAACAAGAGGGGTCCCAGGACAGAGCCCTGTGGGACACCACTTGTGACTGGCTTTGAGTCTGACATGGCTCCCGCAATCTTGACTTTATGGGTTCTGTTCTTTAGCCAGTTTGCAACCCATCTTATGACATATGGATTTACATTTAAGCTGTTTAGCTTATCTATGATCCCCAAGTGGGGTATTGTGTCGAAGGCTTTAGCCAAGTCCAGGTAGGCCATCAATGGCTCTAGTGACTGTTTTGAAAAAGTCAACCAGGTTCAAAAGGCAGGATCTGCCCTTTACAAAGCCGAACTGGGTGGGATCAAGTGTCTTTAGGTCCCCAATATTGTTGTTTATGAGTTCCATAATAATTCTTTCCATAGCTTTGCAAACCAGCTGGTCAAGCTTATGGGGTGGTAGTTCCCAGGGTCTGTAGTGGAGCCTCCCTTGTGGAGTGGGACCACTGTTGCTGTACACCAGTGTTCAGGTACATATCTTGTAGTAAGGCTAAGGTTAAATAACATTTTTATATGCGGGTTTAGCTCCTCTTGGAGTTCACGTATCACGCAGCCGGGGATACCATCAGGTCCCATAGATGCTGTGTTTTTTGCTTTGCTGAGGGCGGTTCTCATCTGGACATCAGAGATGACATCGAGGTTACATTCAGCTGGGATGAGTATTTCTTCTTTTGGAGGTGAGGGAGGGGAGAAATTTGCACTGAACCTGTCTGCCAGAATGTTGGCAATATCTGTGGGTTCAGTAAATTTTTTGTCGTTGTGTACTAACTCTGAGCATATCTGAGGGTTTCCGCCCAGGTTTCTAACATAACTGAAGAATGCCTTGTGGTTATCTTTAGTGTCCTTGGTGATCTTTCTCTCAAAGTTGGCCTTGGATGTTTTTATGAGAGAACGTAGCTTTCTACAAGTGCTGATCAGAGATGCCTTCCCTTTATGGGATTATGCTCTGTCTTGCAGTAGCTTCCTTCTTTTGTTATATAATTTGTTTATGGCTGGGGTCCACCAGACAGGATGCTTTCCTTTGGTGGAGAGGGTCTTGGTTTTATTTGGGATTGCACGATCCATGCATTCTTGGAGATGTCCGTAGAAAGCATTTGTGTAGGATTCAGCATTGTGGGATGTGGTTTCCATTGGCCCTGTGGGCTTAAATGATACCATCTCAGTCTTGAGAAGTGTAAAGTTGGCTTTTGAGAAGTTTCTCACTGTAGTCTTTTGTCAGATCTCACCAGTGAGGGGAATACTTCCAGTGTGGAGCATTTTGTCCCCATGTTTGCGATGATCAGGTCTAGTATATTATCCCCCCTTGTGGGAGAGGTGACTAGCTGTTCCATTGCATTTGAGTTTATGAATTCCAGGAACCTTTGGGCTAGGGTGTTAGGGCTAGAATTGTGCACCCAGTCTATGTTAGGGTAGTTGAAGTCTCCCAATATGATGGTATTTGGTGAGACATTCATATCTTCCAATGTCTTCAGGAAGGCTGAGTGGGGTTCTTGAGATTGGGAGGGTGGTCTGTAACGGTTTGCTGCACCTGGATGGTCTCCGATGCTTCATGAGTTGCCACTAACATGGAGGTTTGGGTATCCTTGATGAATATGGACACTCCCCCTCCCTTTGTGGTTCGGCCTGGGTTTTGGGACCGAAAAGCATGATACGAGGTAAAGCCTGGTAGTGCTGGGGTGCTCTCAGGAGCCTTGAACCAGGTCTTGGTTACAGCACAGACATCGATGTTCTCCATACTGAGGAGTGCTTCGAGAGCCTGCATCTTGAGATTTAGACTTCTGGCGTTGAGCAGCATTACCCTTAATTGTTCTCCATTTTTGTTTTCTAAGGAGGTGGGTTCGTCTTTTGAGCCTTGCCTAAAAAAGGCACTATGGGGGTGGCAAGAGCCTTAGCCAATATCCGGAAGCCCAGTGGTGACAGGTGCAAGCCGTCCCTTGCGAAGCAGCGTGGCTTGTCCAGCATGTCATCCCAAGCAGACAGACATTGGATCCCCCTAGCATGACACCAGTAATTGAGCCAATTATTAAAGCTGATCATCTTGTCTTTGTATTGTGGCATCATTCGTGGTGAGGGCAGGATGCTGCTCAGGGTCAGGGTCATACCAGCCTGGGCTACATAATCAGAGAGCTCCTCAATGTCTCTTTTCATGTAGTCCAAAGAGGTACGTCTCAGGTCATTCACGCCGGCATGGACAATGACGGAGTCATATTTGTACGTGCTTTTGAGTGACCTGAGTGCGTGTGTTATATGATGGATCCTAGCCCCCGATAGGCAGCTTACCGTTACCCTATCCTTGCTCAGCCTGGTAAGTGGGACGTCAGTGTGTCTGACTATAGAGTCACCTATCACTAGTGTATCAGTCATAGTGTTTGGCCTTAAGGGCTGTGATTTATTGACACACCGATTTATTGAAGTATGTGTTGCATGTGTTATATTTTGAGGTGGTGGATTTTTGGGTGTCTGCTTTGGGAACCTCTGTTGTTTTGGTAAGTTTTTTAATAGAGCCTCTGAGTATGTTTTTGTGTTATTATGTGCTTGATTTGCAGTTGGGGTAGGTCTATGTGTGACTGTGTTTGTTGTGTGTGTAGTTACCTTCTCCTCCTGTCTGGTCTTGCCAGTCCTGAGTTGAGAGAGTTCAGCCTCCAGTTTGGCTATATAGTTGCATCTCTCACATGTATTTGTGTTTGTTGGGAGAAGGAGAGGGTTGTCTGTGTACATGAGACAATTATAGCATTGTCTCAAGATTCCCAGATTAACCAGCTGAACAGGAGAAGATGCTAGCAATCTACCACTCGACATGCTAGAATATTATAAGACAGTGCTGTACCTTTAAGGGAAGTGGTTGGGGTGGTAGGTGGATATAGTGCTACTTGAGTTTGAGAGTGCTTACTTAGAAGAGAAGCTTTGAGAACAAGTGCTAGGCTTATAATATAACAAGTAGACTGGTTATTCCAAGAGTAGAGCTTTCTAAGGGAAAATTTGAAGAGCAGACTTCGCGGAGCCAGAAAAAGTTTAACCCTGTTAAAAATCGCTCAAAGCCACGCAAATACAGATTTTAAACAGGGAACTTCAAAAGAGCTAGAAATGGTCCAAAACAACCAATTACTACAGCTCTTGTGCTGAGGTCACTCCTTCAGGGACAGATAGGCTGCTCAAGGCTCCCCACTCCCACTGGTGAGCAAAATAACTTCCTTCTTATCCAAGTAAGGTAATGGACAACTCAGGAACTATACCACAGCCCAGAATACAGCAAAGCCTGTAAACTGGTCTAAACTAGTCGAGGAGAGGCGGGAAAACAAGGATTATTTTTTTGTTTTTAGATAGAAAACACCCAGAAATACAGAAGGCAGCAATACATCAGTTACACAGGCTAGCACACTTTAGTGAGCAGCCTCAACAGTTAAATTAAACAAACAAACAACAGATTTTCGATCAATTTTCGACCAGATAAAATTTTAAGTGCAGATACTATATAATGCAGCAAACAGTTAAAAAAACAGTATAAGCTTGTTTAAAATAAGCAAGAGAATGTATTCCAAGTAAAAAACAGAAAAAAATACTTAAATCCGGAAAGTAGTCGCTTTTCTCAGTTCTCTGTAGCTAGGACCACTCTGCAGGACCACGTGGAGCTGTCTCTGAGTAGTATAGCCAGAAAAAAAATGCTCTGAGGCGGATTTTAAACAGGGAACTTCAAAAGAGCTAGAAATGGTCCAAAACAACCAATTACTACAGCTCTTGTGCTGAGGTCACTCCTTCAGGGACAGATAGGCTGCTGAAGGCTCCCCACTCCCATTGGTGAGCAAAGAAACTTCCTTCTTATCCAAGTAAGGTAATGGACAACACAGGAACTACAACACAGCCCAGAATACAGCAAAGCCTGTAAACTGGACTAAACTAGTCGAGGAGAGGCAGGAAAATGCTATGGAAATGCTGGGGATTGAACCCAGGACCTCATACATGCAAAGCATGCGCTCTACCACTGAGCTACACCTTCAGGGACAGATAGGCTGCTCAAGGCTCCCCACTCCCACTGGTGAGCAAAATAACTTCCTTCTTATCCAAGTAAGGTAATGGACAACACATAGTTACTCAGCTATTCGGTAAGTCTTCACTGCCTCCCACATTTCTGGAGACACTGGAAAATATGAAGGTACTACCAAATGCCCTAATATTGGGTGATTTCAATTTCTCAAACATTAACTGGGAGAACTACTCAAGTACTAACTCTTCCCTGAACTCCACCTCACAGTCACAGTTTTTTAACTTCCATCATTTAATCCTTGCCACTGCTTTCGCACTCCTCCTCCTCTTCTTGATCACCAACGTCATCCTACAAACCACCATTCTATGCTGCTTAACTACACTTTCCCCTGTCACCACTTTACAATCTCCTTCAGACTGGCCCTCCTACATAGGATATAATCCACCTGTGTGCATCTTCCTCCACTCTTGTATGTCACTCTATGCTCCTCCCTCTTCTTAAAATACATATTCAGCACAGTGATGTCCATCCTTTTCACAAAATCCTCAAACATCTCCTTAACACCATACCTACCCATCACTTCCTCATCCCCTCTGTTCACTTCACCAACATGCACATTGAGGTCCGCTCCAATCACTAGTCTCTCACCCTTGGGTACACTCACCACCACTTCATCCAACTCACTCCAAAATTTTTCTCTCTCATCCATCACACACCCAACTTGTGGAGCATGTGCACTAAAAACATTCATCATTACACCATCAATTTCAAGCTTCATAAACATCACTCTATCAGACACTCTCTTCACCTCCAAAACACTCTTGGCATACTGCTCCTTCAGGATAACCCCTACTCAATTTCTCCTGCCATCCACACCATGATAGAACAATTTGAACCCGCCTCCTATACACCTGGCCTTACTTCCCTTCCATCTGGTCTCTTGCATGCACCATGAAACACATACTTCACATAATCAGTGTGCCACACAATCACAGCCTTTAAGGCAAAGTAACATACCCAACACACTAGTAATAGGTGACTCTGTAGTCAGGCACACTGATGTCCCACTAACTAGGCTGGACAAGGAGAAGGTTACAGTTAGCTGCCTGTCGGGTGCCAGGATCCGCCACATAAAACAAGCACTCACGTCGCTCCAAAACAAGTACAAATACAACTCTGTCATTGTCCATGTTGGTGTGAATGACCTGAGACTTACCTCCTTGGACTACATGAAAAGAGACATGGAAGAGCTCTCTAATTACGTAGCCCCAGCCGGTGTGATCCTGACCCTGAGTAGCATCCTGCCCTCACCAAGAATAATGCCACAGTATAAAGAAAAAAATGATCATTTTCAACAATTGGCTAAGTTTCTGGTGTCATTCAAAGGGGATCCAGTATCTGTCCACCTGGGATGACTTGCTTGACGAGCCACATTGCTTTGCAAGAGATGGCTTGCACCTCTCACCCTTAGGCTTTCGAATACTGGCCAAGGATTTTGCTGCCCCCATAGTGTCTTTTTTTAGGCAAGGCTCAAAAGACAAACCCACCACTGTAAATAGCACAAGTAACCAAAAACTGAGGGTAATACTACTCAACGCCAGAAGTCTAAATCTCAAAATGCATGCACTCGAGGCACTCCTCAGTATGGAGAACATCAATATCTGTGCAGTAACAGAAACCTGGTTTAAGGTTCCAGAGTGCCGCAGAACCCAGACTGAAACACAAAAGGTGGGGGTGTATCCATATTCATCAAGGATACCCACACCTCCAGGTTAGTGGCACAGCACAATGCCTCAGAGATCATCCATGTGCAACTAATAATGGGCAAAACTGCAATTCAAATTGTAGCTTTCTACAGATCACCCACCATGACCCAGGACCCCCATTCCACATTTCTGGAGACACTGGAAAATATGAAGGTACTACCAAATGCCCTAATATTGGGTGATTTCAATTTCTCAAACATTAACTGGGAGAACTGCTCAAGTACTAACTCCCTTGCTCAATGCTTCCCAGAATTTATAAACTCAAATACCCTGGATCAACTGGTCAACACCCCCACCAGATGTGACAACATATTGGACCTGGTCATCACCAACATGAGGTCAACCCTTCGCTGGTTAGATCAGACCATTGACTAATCACTCTGGATATCCACATTCCACCCCCATGCCAATCAAGGAAACCACCATGAAAAACTTTTCAGAAGCAAACTTCACATTACTTAAGACCAAGGTGGAAAGGTTCACAGCCCCCATGCTAAAGGACAACTCTGTCCAAGCTGCTGAATCCCTTACAAAGGCACTCTATGAGCACCTGCAAGAATGCATGGAATGTGCTACCCCAAGCAAAACCAAGACACACTCCTCCAAGAAAAGGAAACCAGTCTGGTGGACCCCTGCTATAAATAAGCTATACAATAGGAGGAACCTCATACAGAAAAGAGTAAAATCCCAAGAAGGAAAGACATCCCTGATCAGTATCAGCAAGAAACTACGATCCCTCATAAAATCATCCATGGCTAGCTTCGAAAGAAAAATTGCCAAGGACTCCAAAGATAACCACAAAGCATTCTTTAGATATGTCAAGAACCTAAGTGGAAACTCTCAGATCTACTGAACCAACTGATATTGCCAACATTCTGGTAGACAGGTTTAGTGCAAACTTTACTCGCCTCTCACCCCCTAAAGAGCCCATAACCATGCCAGAAGAATGTAGATCTCCAGCAATCACTGACACATAGGTTAAAACAGCCATATCCAAAGCCAAAAATACAACTTCAATGGGACCAGACGGTGTCCCAGGCTGTGTCTTACATGAGCACCAAAATCAACTAACCCCTCACCTAAACACACTATTCAAACTCAGCCTCTCTACAGGCTATGTACCCATAGAGTGGTGCACAGCAACAGTTATCCTGCTCCACAAAGGTGGAGCCACAATGGTCCCCAGGAACTATCGCCCTATGGTCTGCAAGGCTATGTTGCGCATCATCATGGAACTCATTAACAGACACATTGGGAACCTCCAAACATTGGACCCTACCCAGATTGGCTTTGTTAAGGGCAGATCATGCCTCCTAAACCTGATGGACTTCTTTGAGACAGATACGCAGGTTTTAGATGAGGGAAAAGAGGTCCACACAGCCTACCTAGACCTCGTAAAGGCTTTCTACACCATTCCCCATTCTGGTAAGCCTGAACATAAACCCCTACATCACAAGATGGATTGCCAACTGGCTCATGGATAGAACCCACACGGTGAGAGTTGCAGGCTCTAGGTCCGACTCTAAACCAGTTGCAAGTGGCGTCCCCCAGGGCTCAGTCCTAGGACCCCTCCTGTTTGGTATATACTTCTCATAGGTACAGGCAAGCACAGAAGGACTATGGCTGACCAAGTTCATAGACAACTGCAAACTGGGGGCCATAACTGACTCTCCGGCTGACACAGACATCCTACAGAAGGGTCTCACTGATTCAGATACCTGGTGTCAAAATCATGGCCTCAAGCTAAATGCCAAAAAGTGCATAGTCATCCTCTTTGGGAAAAAAACAAAGTACCCGCAAACTGCCACATACATGGTAGTCCCCTAAATACAGAGAATGTAATAACGGATCTGGGGACCCGAGTAGATAGTAATCTCTCCTTTGATAATCATATTGCCAAGTTAGTTAGAAAATCCTTCTATGTGGCCCACCTAATCACAAAAGGGTTTGCATCTAGAACATAAGATGTTATTGTGCCCCTCTACTCATCTCTCATCAGACCCATCATAGAGTACAACGCCCCATTTGGGATGTACCTTACAAGACACTTGCAACAGCTGGAAAGACCACAGAAGTCCCTCACCAAGAGGATTACTGGTCTCAAACAGATGCCCTATGCAGCCCAACTGAAGAAACTCCAGCTGTACTCAGTTGCATACCACTTACTCAGAGGTGATCTCTCCTTGATATACAAGGCCATGTCCAACCCAGAATTGATGGACATGCTCCACCTAAAAAAAAAACAAAAAATCCACGAGAGCCACACGCTCTAGGGATATAACTTAATAAAGTCAAGAAGGTGTATCAAAGAAAAAAAACACATGTATGTTTCTTGTTTTGTGTGCAAGGGGCCAATGATTTGAAAACAGCCCAAAGGTAATCTTTATCCTCCACTGGCCAGATGCATTTTCTTTGGATGTGGTGTGGGTTTCAGTGCTGTTTCAATGAATGTGAGTTTCAAGGGCAGAGAAGTTTTAATGCCAAGTCTATTTTCATTGTGAAACAGTATTGCTTTTTTATCGGATGTCTATTAGTGTTTGTGCATTGATGTGCTGCAAAATGTAAAACTAAAATCCAAATAATCATTATAGAAGTAAAGCAGTATGCACACATTAGTGTTTATGGTAAATGGGGTGAAATAGCCAGGTAATGGGACATTGGAATAGCTGCAGGGGGACTCTGATGCCATATTTTGGTTATCTGTTCTTCAGTTTGCATTTGAAAGTTGGTATCCCACAATTCCATTGGAGTGGGTGGGGTTCCATAATTATGTATGCAAAATATATGTTAACCAGTGTACAGGTTTGTCATGGGCCTTGTCCAGATTTTTGATGTTTCCAGGTTGAGAGGTATGATGTACACCGATGGACAATTTACAGTCACTAATCCACATGCTTTCAATATGTAGTAGGAAATCATGCACCTGGAGATTACCCATGCAAACTCAAAGATGTCAGGCAAACTCTACAGAAAGACAGACCAGCTATGATTGGAACCCAAAAACTTGTTGTTTCGAAGTGACAATGCCATCATCTGCACCAGTATGACACCGTTTAAAGTGTGTTCATTTTCAAATCCTAAATCTCTGCAAGATATTGATCTAAAGGAAATTATAACCCTGAAACAACTGTGATTAAACCAACATTAAGTAACTTCTGTGAACACAACTAGTTAATGAACCAAAACAACGTGAAAATATGTCAGCATAACATATCACCAGACATCATCAACTTAAAAAAATGCATAAATAAGAATGTTACTCAAATCTTTGCATATTATAAAATGTCATTCCTTTTATTCTCTTTTAGGTCACAATTAGATTAAATATTATCTCTATATTTTATAGCTTACAATTAAATTATATTTGATTAAATGTGACTTTTGATAAATAATCATAAGTATCATGATTATTTATTATTTCAGTAATATATATTAGATTCAACTGTATAGTCTTACCCAGTCATATATTGCCAAATTCTCCCTCTTCAAAAATCATAAAAAAATATTTAAGGTAACCTGCAATTTTCTTAAAGTTAGTGAGATTTCACTGTGTTCCATGACCTCATCATTTCTAAAATCATAAAAAAATGTTTGTTATATTTTCCTTTCTTGATTTACTTGCTGATGTTTCTGGTGACAGTCACATAAGAAAGGAATATATATACATATATATATAGAATTACACATTCTAAGCTTTTGTCCTTCTTGTCAAGTGAAGTTAAATCCGGCAGTGTGGTCCTCATGTGCCTGTTTAAGTGATGTGCTTTTGGAGTGCGGTTTTTATTCTAAGTATATCAATTCATCTCTGACTTTACATGATTTCAGGAACACATTGTACAATAAGTATCATCCTAATATTGTTGATGTAAATGCTCACCTTGTGGCGGTTAAAATAAATGTCTTTTCCTTATCTTATTAATAAATAAATAAATAAATGCAATAAAAATAAATAAATAATAACTGTGCTAACAACTTGGAAACATGTACTACATCAAGTAGTATTAAGCCCAGGTTCATAAAAGACTGCGCTGATTTACAGCATCACAGTCCACATCGATAAGGCATTTCATTAGTGATTGAAATTCACAAACTGAGTATCACACTAATCCAAAAGAGGTCACCTTATACAAACAGAAACACAATCAAGAGAAACATGAAAAATGTCCATTTCTCACTATCACAGAATTTCTTCACACACCTAGTGAAGTTGTGAAAGGAACATTTTTACTCCTGATTCAGTAAGTTCATGGTAGAGACCAACAACCAATAGGTGCAATAACGGACCTAACTTTGGAAGGTATAATAAAGAGATTATTAAATGTGATTTTAAATGGGAACAGCAGGGTGAAAGTTAGCTGTTTTTAATATATTACTGAAATCATAACTGAATTGAGAGGAAGGCTAAGTGTTGCTTGTCTGGTCAGGATAAAACAGATAAACATTCATGGGCTCAGCTCAAGCAGCTTTAATACACACAAATACATCAGAAATTAGGCTGTGTAACTTAAACTTATAAACAGACTGACAACCACACTCATACGTTAACACTCTGGCTGTTCACTCAAAGTGGCACTGCTCCCTGCACGTGCTCACTATTTATATGCACGTGCTACATCTGGAAATGCTTCTTAAAGGTAGATACACATGCTCTGATGTACATCCTCCCTTTGAGAAATAGTCCATATAAGAAATAACAGTATTCAGTGACATGCAGTTTACAGACATGATCTTTTGACAAGCAATTATACAGAACTAATTATCTGACATGCAATCATACAAAATCAGACATATATAAAGCAATCATGCCCAGGTTGCTATGTTCGGCTTTAGGGACAACTGGGACATCACCAGGAACAGGAATGGATACTGCAACATGTTCTTTGGTATGAACATTGTCAGGGTTGCTTTGAGATCTAGACTCTGTAACACAGGTATGATGCAATATCGTTTCTAATACAGGAAGAAGATGTCTGCTGCTTCTTCTGTACTCTGTATCCTCACATTCCACTAAGTATCTTGGCTCAGTACATATACCTCTCACTGGACCAATTTGATCAAAGCCTTTCCCCGTTTGCATCCTCACTGTCTCTCCTTTTAATAGATGATGAAATCTGCACATTTTATCATAGCTGGACTTCTGAGAAGAATTCTTCTTCAAAAGTTGGGCTTTGATTGGTCTGTTGTTTTAGCATTAGGCACCAGCAAACTAGAACTGATAGGCAAGTTTGTACTGGTTTGCCTAGGACAAAAGAAAACACACCGAACAACTGGAGAAACGGTCACCATCCAATTTTACTGTGTTCCTAGTACTTTGGCATCAAGACTTCCAGGGAAAAATCATACACAAGAATGGTGTGATTTTTATATACATTTCACTCCATTCATTATTCAATTCAATTATACAATAATTGCTCAATTAATCAGTGATTCAATAAATTTAAATCTAAAGTGCATCCTGAGCAATGAAATGCTTCATAAACATTTAAAGTGCATCAAAAAAACTTTTAAATACAAGTTCATAAAACAGCACTTATAAATCTCTAGATTAACAAGTACTAAAATTTTTTGCCCTACAATGGTTGCTCACTTAATCAGCAAGTCAAGAAAATTAAATCTAAAGTGCATCCTAAATAAAGTGCTTCAGAAACATTTAAAGTGCATTAAAAAACTTTTAAAATGCAGCCTCTTACGTTCCTATTGCATTTAACTTAATAATTTAAAATTTTCATGCTAATGCACCTATACATCTTTAGATTAATAAATACTTAAATATTTTACCCTATACATATAAATCATTCATCCTCAAGGGCGCCCGCAGCGAGGTGCAAGTTGGTGCACTTGTACCTCCCTAGAATCGACTGGCCAGGAGATGAATTTACTTCTAATTTTAAAAAATATATTTTTTTAAGGGCATTCTTCTTTAAGAACGCCCTTTGCGTCCAGTCGTACAAACGGAACAGGTGCTTGTGACCTGTTTTCGTCTTCTCCATACGTGTGACCGATGGTTTACGTTTTCATATTCCACATTCGTGGGCAGAATTTGAATTCCAGAAGCCGTTTGGACTTGGGGCGAGCATACAAGTGAAAGGTAGGTGTGTGCATGTGTGTTTTTAAGTGTTTGAGAGGTGTACAGTGTGTGTGTGTGTGTGTGTGTGTGTGTGTGTGTGTGTGTGTGTGTGTGTGTGTGTGTGTGTGTGTGTGTGTGTGTGTGTGTGTGTGTGTGTGTGTGTGAGTTTGAGCCAGCAAGCACATTAGTGCTGCCACCTGCAGATTAAAGCTGATGAGTGAACCAGAGATACAGTAAAAGAGCAGGACAAACATTCTGGCAGAAAACATTATATAACGTGCTTTTACCCTTTTGATGGAGGCAACTGATATGGTTTTGTAGCTACGTGCCTTTCTGTTGTCTTGGAAAAAATACACACACAAAAAACAAAACAAAAACAGAACAGAGTATTGTTGGCTAATTTCGAGTAAATCTGTGATAAAACATTTTACAGTATTTGAGATAAGGCGAAGACAATGGCATCTACAGGGGAGTTCGATCCACTTCATTCCACTGTACCTGCTGCCAAAATTGAGATAACCGTCTCCTCCAGGTAAGAAAAAGTATTAGCATTCAAGCTATGTAAACTACACTTTTATTATTCATCGATGAAGACAGAACTCCTGACAACAAAGGAGTGGGGAAAATGCTGCCCCTGTAGATTTGCAATTCTTATTCTCAGTTAGAGAGTCTTCTGTGTAGCGACATGCGTGAATGGGCGTTCCTTCGTTGAAGGTTGTGCATTAGGCCTGGCAAGCCAGTACGTAAAAATCTACTGACAATCATTAGCGGACCGGAGTTCTGCTGTGGCGACCCCTAACCAGGAAAAGCCGAAAGACACAAACAAGTAATGGAAGGACTTTGTTCAGTACTGTAGTTAACTGTCACCATGGTAACGGGAATACTGCTTTTGCAAGATGAGAAATTAACAATTGCTAAGATGACTGTACTTCTAAAACTGTTTTACCTAGTGATAACTACTCCATTTTTTACCTTATCTAAAAGTTATTTACTTGTAGGAATTGAACTTGTTTAACCTTATATATGTTTTCAGTCCATCTACATGTGTCTTCTGTATAGCCGCATACAAATTATTTATAGAAGAATTGTGAAACTGGTTATAATTAAAATGAATGTAGATGTAGGGACTGGTACTGACCTTAAACATTGTTTCTTTTGGAGTTGGTTTCCTTCTACAGACAAAATGATCTGTCAGTACTTAAAGCATTTCTCAAATATGAAAGATCTTTTATTATCTACCATTAGTTATTTGGATATTTTTCCATAGAAAGGATTAAGCGTAAACTTCATTACAGAAAGTCTTTTTCTTGACAATGACAAGGGTTTCTGAAACTGAAAGGATTAAACGTAAACTTCATTACAGAAAGTCTTTTTCTTGACAATGACAAGGGCTTCTGAAACTGTCAGCCATACACTTCTCAGTAATCTTCAAAGACTCAGCTTTGGAGATAAAACAATCAGCTAGTTCCCCACCATCCAAAAGATGTCCTTAGTAACACTTATTCTGTACTTCTGGCACATTTCACACAGGTGTAACACAAGGCCCTGTGCTAGGTACTCCACTTCTCTAAATCCTTGTCAATGATCTCCGTCTAGGACTGCCAAATCTTAAATACTGCTGATCCTACAATCTAGAGTTAGCCACTCTGACCTGCAAACAATATTTGATTATGCAAATGGTCCACATCTAATAATATATTAATTAACCACAATAGGACTACTGTTATGGTCTTAACCTCAGAAAAAAATTAACAAATCTCCTTCCTTTTGTATTGACACATTTTATTGGGATCATGATTAGCTAACGCCATTGAACAGACTCCATTCTCTCCTTTACTACAAGTGCACATTTTGTAACGAATTAAGGCTTGCAAGGCATTTATGCATTAAAGCCACAATTCCCACAGAAAACAGACTGCTGGGAGTAAACTCTGCAGATTCATTCCAGTAGCAGACCCCCCCACCCCAACCCAAATGTAACATTGCAACTGGCTAAAAAATCCAAAATGGTTTTCAGTGCATAATAGGGACATTTTTTTCCAAATACACTAATTTATAGGGTTCTAAAATATGGTCATGTCTCTCTTTCTAAGAGTGAAACTACCTTTACAAGACAACCAGTATAAACTGGTCAAAGTAGGCATTGTGAACCATTTTGCCCTCATCTATTGCTTTGGTGACCTTCTCAAAGAAGTTTTCCAGGTTGAGTAGGTATGACCTGTCCTTGAAGAAACCAAATTGGGTTGGGTCCAGTGTCTGGAGGTTTCCAATGTCATTATTGATCATTTCCATAATAATTCTTTCCATGATTTTAGATATGAGACTACTAAGACTTATTGGTCTGCAGTTTTCAGGGTTGGTAGACAGCCCACCTTTATGCAGAGGGATGACTGTTGCTGATCTCTATTCATGAGGCATGAAGACTATTTGGAGGCTACAATTAAACAGCAATTCCAGGAGGTCTGGCAGATCATGTTTCATGCTGTTTAGAAGGCATCCTGGGATTTTCTCTTGGCCCATCAATGCAGTGGTCATAGCCTTAGAGAGAGCAGTAAGGACCTGTTCCCTAGTGATATCCACAGGAGTTATATTTGGTGGTATTACCTGAGGGAAGATTGATGGGGAGAGAGTGGTAAAACTTGAGCTGAATTTCTTCGGTCAGAACGTTTGCTACATCTTTTGGCTCACTAGAGGTGGCTCCACTTACAATTGTGTTGTACCTTTGGGGCTGTGTACATAGCTAATCTATGCACACAATTGTGTTGTACCTTTGGGGCTGTGCACACAGCTAAAGAATGCCTTGTAGTTATCCTTGGCATGGGAGGCCAAATTTACTTCAAATTTAGCTTTGGTAGACTTTATTTGTCCTCGGACTATTTCATTTAGTTTGATGACATTACTTTTACACTGCTGGGTGCTCCACCACCTAATTTTTTCCATGATTTTCTTTCTTCTGTCATACAGCCTATTGATGTTGTGATTCTACCAGGGTCGCTTGTTTTTTGTGTTAGTTCTGTAAACAGTTGAGTGAACAGTTCTGCACAGGGCAGCAGTGTTCTTAGGGTTTATGGGAGTTAGAAATTTTGCCAGGTTATCACTTAATAGCAGGTTAGCCTTAGAGTAGTTCCTGAATATTTGAGTTAGCTAAGGTTCCAGGTTTTATTTTTACTTCAGTGGAGACCATTTTGTGGCCTGACCTTACCAGAGAAGGCATTACACTAGGGGTGTGCAGCACCCTCCCATATTAGTGAGGGCCAGATCCAGTACAGTTACACCCCTTGATGATGTACTGACAGTCTGGTCCATGGAGTTTATGTTTGCAAAATCCTGAAATCTCTGTGCCTATACTTCTGATGTCATATATGATTCCCAAGTTAATAGTGGGGAATTAAAGCTGCCCATGAATATGGTATTGTGTTGAATGGTGAGTGATTCCAGTAAGTATTTCAAATACATGGTGTGCATTTCCTGAGTCATTAATGGGAAACTATAGCTTGCAGGGAAGTGGTATTGGATTTTGCCTATGGTGATTTGAATGTGGAGGAGCTCAAGTGCATTGTGACCAGCCTTGAAGTATATTATCTTTAATGTAAATTCAAACACCTCCATCTTTAGTCCCTCTTTGTGTAGTAGCTGGTCTAAAAGTGTTGCACTGTCGGTGTACTGTGTGGCTTTAAACCATGTCTGAGTAACTGCACTGATTTGTAGAACTAATTCTTAAAAATCATAGCAGCAGTGTGAATGCTGCTTGTACAACTGTAGCTTGAAAAGTTTATTAGTGTAAAAATCATTATGTCATGATTAACTGCTGCTGAAAATAATGAAGGAAAAGGAAACATGTTTACAAAAATGCTACATTCTTATCATGAAGTCACATTTTCCCCAGGCTCAGTAATAACCAAGCATTCATTGCACAAAATCCAACCCTTTCATCAACAGCTGATGACTGTAATGACATCACAGAGGAGGTTATAGTAACAGATGAGATGCAAACAGTAAGTAACCAATCACTTCGCTTGTGTACCTGACTGGGATGACATCACAAAACATGTGATATAAAGCAATCAGATAGTTTCTTTAACTGACATCTCAAAGGAGTTATTTTATGATGTCATACCGAGGGAAACACATCACAGCTATTTAGCAAGCTCAGAAGACACATCTTCACACATACTTAGTTGACTACTGTAGAAGCAGATCTGCAGTGGAAGAGGACAAAAGTTAAAAAGAGAAAAGTAAATAGGTTCATAGGTTCATAGGTTCATACTAGGCTATCTGCCCGAGGGCATTTACAAGCCTAGCCCATAGTTTTGTGGCTTACGCCACCCCTTTAGTATGGGGAACTATACCCATTATTTTGCTGTGCCTCTGTTGAGCAGTGACACTGAGGTAATCCCTGGGGTATATCTGCGATCTCCCATCCATTGGTCAAGATTTCTCTTGAACAAGGCCAGCGAGGTGCTCTGCCTCACATATACCGGGATTTTATTCCACAGCATAGGGAGTCTTTGGGTGATGAATCTATCCCTCCAGCACGTCCTATTAATAGCCGTGTCGAGGTTTAAGTCTCCTGCCCTTGTGGCTCTGACGGATCTAGATTTTTGAGGTGAAGCATATTCATCAAATCTGGGTTTGACATGGCCTTGTATGTTAGGCAAAGGTCACCTCTGAGCAAGCGATGGCGACTGAATAGAGCTGGAGTTCTTTCAGTCGGGCAGCATAGGACAGATGTTTGAGACCCTTTATCCTTTTGGTGAGGAACTTTTGTGGCCTCTCCAGCTGCTGCAAGTGTCGGGTCAGATACATTCCGAATGGGGCATTGTACTCAATCATTGGTCTGATGAGTGATGAGTATAGGGAGACTATGACCTCCCTTGATCTAGATGAGAATCCCTTCATGATAAGGTGGGCAATGTAGAAGGTCTTCCTAACTACTTTAGCTACATGGGTGTCAAATGACAGACTACTATCAACCTGGGTCCCCAGGTCCCTGATAACTTCTTCTGTACTCAGTGGATTGCCACCTATTTGGTAGCTAGGGGTAACCTTGTTTTTCCCGAAGGGTATGACTATGCATTTTTTGGCATTTAACTTTAGGCAATGGCTCTGGCACCAGTTATCCGTTTCTGTGAGACCCTTCTGAAGGATATCTGTGTCAGATGTGTTTTCTACTATGGCCCAGTTTGCAGTCATCTGCAAACTTTGTCAGCCATAACCCTCCTGTGTTTGCTTGTACTTGGAAAAGTAGATGCCAAACAAGAGTGGGCCCAGGACTGAGCCCTGTGGTACACCACTTGTGACAGGCTTTGAGTCTGACATGGTGCCAGCAACTCTGACCCTGTGGGTTCTGTCACTCAGCCAGTTTGCAACCCATCTTGTGATGTATGGGTTAACATTTAAGCTGATGAGTTTTTCAATGATACCCGAGTGGGGTATTGTATCAAAGGCCTTCGCCAGATCGAGGTAGGCTGTATGGACTGCCTTTCCCTCATCAATGGCTTTGGTGACTGTTTGAAAAAGTCAACCAAGTTTAGAAGGCATGATCTGCCTTTGACAAAGCCAAACTGGGATGGATCCAAAGTCTGCAAATTCCCTATGTCTTTATTTATGAGGTCCATTATGATCCTCTCCATGGCTTTGCAGATAAGGCTTGTCAAGCTAATGGGCGGTAATTTCCAGGGTCGGTGGAGGCACCGCCTTTGTGAAGTGGGACCACAGTTGCAGTGCGCCACTCCTGGAGTGCGTATCCAGAGGTAAGACTATGATTAAACAGCTGTCCTAGCTGTGGGTTTAATTCCTCGTTGAGTTCGTGGAGCACACAGCCGGGGACACCATCAGGTCCCATGGATGCTGTGTTTTTGCTTTGGAGAGAGCAGTTCTCACTTGGGCGTTGGAGATGTTTGGGGGCTGCAATCGCTTGGTATAGATATCTCTCCTTTTGGGGAGGGGAGAAGTTTGCACTGAACCTGTCAGCCAGTATGTTGGCAATGTCTGTAGGATCAGTAATCTTCACATCATTTTGAACTAGTTCTGAGCATATCTGGGAGTTTCCTCCCAGGTTTCTAACATAGCTAAAGAAGGCCTTATGATTGTCTTTTGAGTCTTTAGCTATTTTTCTCTCAAAATTTGCTTTGGATGATTTTATGAGAGCTCTTAGTTTTTACTTATAGTGATCAAGGGTGTCTTACCTTTTAAGGATTTTGCTCTATCTTGTAGTAGCTTCCTCCTTTTGTTGTAGAGTTTGTTTATGGCTGGGGTCCACCAGAGTGGACGCTTGCCTTTGGTACAAAGAGTCTTTGTTTTGCTTGGGATTGCCTTATCCATGCAGTCCTGCAGGTGCTGGTAGAAGGCATTTGTAAGTGATTCAGCGGCTTGAGTACTGTTTTCCGTCGGCTCAGGGGCCTTAAAGGAGACCACACTAGTCTTTAGAAGTGTGAAGTCGGCTTTCGAGAAGTTCTTTACTGTGGTCTTTTTTATTTCAGGTGGGGGTGGGATGAGGACCTCCAGCGAGATTAGTTGTGATCTGATCTCACCAGTGAGGGGTATACTTCGGTGTTGAACATTGTGCTCCCATGTTCGTGATGATGAGATCAAGTATGTTTTCTCCTCTTGTGGGGATGGTGACTAGTTGTTCCATGGCATTTGAGTTTATGAATTCCAGGAACTTTTGGGCTAGGGTGTTTGGGCTTGAGTAGTGTTCCCAGTCTATATTAGGGTAATTGAAGTCACCTAGTATGATGGTGTTTGGTGATACATTTATCCCTCTAGTGTTTTCAGGAAGGCCATGTGAGGTTCCTGAGTTTGTGAGGGTGGCCTGTAACATGCTACAATTTGCAGAGCAGTCTTGCCTATGGTTAATTGCACCTGGATGGTCTCCAATGCATCGTGCGTTGCCACCAGTCTTGAGGTGTGGGTGTCTTTGATGAATATGGATACCCCTCCTTTCTTGGTATTGTCCGGATTTTGGGGCCGGAACGCATGATAAGAGGTAAAACCTGATAGTGCTGGGGTGCTCTCAGGAGCCTTGAACCAGGTTTCTGTCACTGCACAGACATCGATGTTCTCCATACTGAGAAGGGCCTCGAGTGCGTGCATTTTGAGATTTAGACTTCTGGCATTGAGCAGCATTCGCCTTAGTTTTTTTCCTTTTTTGTGTTCTAGGGTGGTAGGTTTAGAATTTGAGCCTTGCCTAAAAAAGGCACTATGGGGGTGGCAAGAGCCTTTGCCAATATCCGGAATCCCAGGGGTGACAGGTGCAAGCCGTCCCTTGCGAAGCAGCGTGGCTTGTCCAGCATGTCATCCCAGGCAGACAGACATTGGATCCCCTTTGAATGACACCAGAGTTTAAGGCAATTGTTAAAGCTGATCATCTTATCTCTGTATTGTGGCATCATTCTTGGTGAAGGTAGGATACTGCTCAAGGTCAGGGTCATACCTGCCTGGGCTACATAATCAGAGAGCTCCTCAATGTCTCTTTTCATGTAGTCCAAGGAGGTACGTCTCAGGTCGTTTACACCAGCGTGGACAATGACTGAGTCATATTTGTACCTGCTGTTGAGAGACCTGAGTGCTTGCGTTATGTGGCGGATTCTAGCGCCCGACAGGCAGCTTACTGTGACCTTCTCCTTACTCAGTCTGGTGAGCGGGACGTCAGTGTGTCTGACTATGGAGTCACCAATGACTAGTGTGTCTGGCATTGTGTTTGGCCTTAAGGGCTGTGACTGTTTGACACTCTGACTGTGAGGTCTATGTGTTGCAGATACTATGGCCTCCGGTTGAGGGTGTCTTTGCAAAGGATGGGATACCTATTCATACTAGAGGTACTGCTATCTTTTTGTTTTGGTAGGGAACTGTTTTGGCTAATTGAGTTCATATCACCTGTCTGTTAAGGGTAAAACAAAAGACATTTTTTTAACTGGACATTATCTTACAAACATATTTATGACTATGAGCTGTTAGCAAACTACTTCCTGGGGTACTGGGTTTGATTCCCTTAGCCTTTATTTGCCTAGTGTGTTACCATGTGCAAGTCAATAAACCAGACAGTGCAGTGGGACAATTAGGAATTTTGACTAGATACCTGAATTGCGTCTCCTGAATAATATGCGTAGTAGGAACCTATGGTGTTACAGTGTCACACAACTTAATATGTTGCAAAAAACAGAAACAAGTTGAATGTGATGTGAAACAATAGAAGTCTTTCAGTTCAGTCACAATTCAAGTATGTAATATAAAAAATAAGTATAAAAATATATTTGAGAAAAACATAAAAAATAAGTATAACCAACACTGGTAGTTATTTCCTAACATAATCGATAATATATGAAGATACTGTGCTCATATAGTTGCTATATATCTTGAGAGCATTTGTCACAGTTTAATTTCAATTAATTGTGACTATGGAGGGAAGATACATCACAGGCAGAGAGATTTGCACCTGGATTTAATTCTAAACTTCTTTATTCCCCCTAGGGAGTCCACCAAAGGCCACAATCTCAAATGCTCGACGAAGACTATTTCGAGACTCTAAAGCTCATGGTAAGTTTAAACATTATTATCGGTCTCCACTCCATTTTTCCTGTTCGTTTTCAGTCTGAGTTTGAAAGCTTGAAGACGTGGCCTTGTTTACGTTCAAAACTTGGAATGAATTCAGTTTCTTTTACACTATGGCACCTTTTTCTTCCATCAGAATACCTTCCATACTGTTAAAAACATTCAATTATACTTTCTTACTTTCATTGTTTCCATCAGTTTTAAATGTCTGTTATAGATATCTTTGTAGAGGGGAACTGGATCATGCAACTTGGTTCTCATTATAATTTCTTTTCCTTACAGTGCTCTATTCAGAAGATGAAATCAGCTATTCACCACTGAAAACATCTGCTGCAGACCTCTCACTCTCGGGGATGACAGTTTTGACACCTTTAAAGGCAAGTTTGTCATTGCTCCCCACCAAGTATCAACCCCAGTCAGGAAGGCTACAGGGGTCGCTTCTTCCTACCTAGAAGCACGTCCAGTCAGAAGATCCAGCAGCAGCAGTGAGCATGGGGCATCCAGTCTACCAGGTGGCATATTTCCCAGCTGTCATCATCCCCATTCCAAAGATCTAGCAGCCGCTCTCCAGGCAGAGTCAGTGGTACCTCACCTCAGGGGATTCCCTCTATCTATCTACAATCAAACCAGGCCCAAAGATCGAGATCCAGCAGTGGCAGTGACATGGAGACAGTTGGTGGCATCCAGTCACCAGAGTGGTATTTGGATGAAGCTGATGCCATTCCACCCGAAGGGATACCCTCTGCTTACCTAGAACTACAGAGAAAATCTAGCAATAGCAGTGATGGGGTATATGGTGCCTGCCAGTCTCCAGACTGGGACATTTCACAGCTGGCATCATCCCCTCTCAGAAGATCAAGTGGCAGTGGTGGCAAAAGCAGGCTGGGGGCAGTTGGTGGTATCCAGTCTCCAAGGAGGTCCCTACAGATCTGTAATGCAAGCCTGATACATTTAGATAAGCTAAAGTACACATCTTGTGGTCACTGGCATATGTTCTTGTCTTGCATGCAGACAAATGCTTTTAAACACACAAACACAACATACTTGCATTTTTACAGGCATTCCACTGCCCTCAGTTTTCTATTACTGGCTAAATTCCCTTACTAGTTTACATTTTCTTTTCTTCATCCATTTGCTCAGCTACAATTATCTGATTCTTGTATAAATGTCATTCTTTTTGCTTTGCCGATTTAAGCTGCACCCGACTCCATCCCTGATTATGCATCTATTTATCATGCAGCTTTTCTACTCATTATAATTCCTGATGTCAAACTTTTACTTCTTCCGTTTCCTTTTCCAGACTATAATACCATAATGGTTTACTTGATTAACCCATGAATATATTGCACTTCAGTGGAATTTGCAATATATCGAGTATACTTTTTTCCTACTAAATATTTGACATTTTCCGCTTATTTTGTTACTAATGTGCTCTACAATATTTTGGGGGAGATAGCCTACCAGCTTAATCGATGAATCCCGAGTTATATTTTTCCCGAAGAGGTCAGTCTGAGTGAAAAATGCCACCACAGATATGATGGAGGTAAGTAGTTAAAAAGACAATCTGTAACTTACATGATGTTCAAAGGGTACAGGAAAGCAAGCAGTCATGGGATCCAAAAGGGAAGATCAAACAGGTAAAAAAAGGTTTCAGAAGTAGGGTGTACAACTGAGTTGTGATAACAATTGGGAAATTGTTTTTATTTATGATGGAGTCCTGGGTAGAAAAACTAAACACACATTACACCAGCAAAACTCTGATTTTACAAGATATGATAAGTACAGGTTTACATGGTTAAAGCCTGCAAAGCTTTCCGCACAGAAGTAAATATTCCTGTTTATGTCATAGGTAATTATTTAATAATTATCAGAATTGCTACTGTTTCTGGCCGTGTCAGCAACTCAGCCAATCTGAAAGCATAATAACTTCAGAGATGTGCAGAAATACAATGTGCGAGAGATGGACCTAGGACAGTTAATCGAAAGACCAACTGTCCGAATCCAACCCTACCGTGTACTGTTTACTGAAACTGCTTTCACCGAAAAAGCAGTTTCAGTAAATGGAAGGTAAAACATGCACACACATACACAAAAACAAAAAAAAAAACACACACACACACCATGTTAAAAAGTGCTTTCGCGAAACTGTGACAGCCCGTTTCACTTTCGGTGAAACAATCTTTCAGTAGGCTGTCCTAGACCCGCGAGAGATATATTGAACAACCTCTCTTTTGAGAGATGTTCAGTATATTTGCTTTCTTGCACAATACCTTACTCCTTGCATTAAAGAAGAAAAAAACATTTTAAGTATCCCTTGCAAGTGAATAAAGGCACTGTACCTGACCATGTATCTTTCCTCTGCCTGTGTTACAAGCTCACTGCCATTTACTTGCAAACTTGGTAGAATAGTGCAGTACTGCATTGTAGTTTGCTTCATTCAGCTAAAGGTTTCTGAAACCCTCAATGCATTAGCACTGAAAAACTTAGCAAGTACTATTTCTATAAATGCATTCAGTGGGTAAGGCAAGCTCTCTTTTAACGCCTTTATTCACAGCTTGCAAATTATTACAGAAGGAATTTCCTCTTTCTTTCCAACAGTACTATTTTAATTCCTGCTTTATATTACTTTTGCTTTTATTACTTTGGTGTAAAATTGATAAAAATATACCTGCTCACGCTACTTACTAAATATAATGTCATGTGAGGTCAAATGACTGTGATGTCAGTATATTTTTTAACAATTTTCTTTGCAAAAGAAGTCCCCAACCTTGAGCTTAACAACTAACTTGTTCATGTCATTAATATTTTTACAGATTGCTAAAGATCCCATGACAGGTGAGATAGATTCCAAAATGCTATTTCGAATGGGGCAAAATTATGTAGACATTCTGGATCGGCTGTGGATCAATCAAGGCTATAGGTTCATAGGTTCATAGGTTCATACTAGGCTATCTGCCCTAGGGCATTTATAAGCCTAGCCAGAGTGTGTGTGGCTTTCACCACCCCTTAGGTTGAGAATACTATACCCATTAGTTTGCTGTGCCTCTGTCCAGCAGTGATACAGAGATGATTCCCGGGGTAAACCTACGATCTCCCATCCACTCGTCAAGATTTCTCTTGAACAGAGTCAGTGAGGCAGATCACCTCTGAGCAGACGGTATGCGACTGAATAGAGCTGGAGTTTCTTCAGTCGGGCTTCGTATGACATATGTTTGAGCCCCTTTATCCTTTTGGTGAGGAACTTTTGGGGTCTTTCCAACTGCTGCAGACATGATGACATACTATGATGACAGAATCCACCCAGAATTTACTGAATGTATTTTCAGGAGTTATGGTGTATTGTTAGAGAGACCACAGCCCGGGACTCATGAATCTGGCATACAATGACTACAACTATTTGCACAATGTTATTTTGAGCACTGTCCCAGAAGACATTGCTCCAGGGTGTATCTGTCTGCTAAATTGCTTACACCATTTATCTAAGACAGATGAAAAACCCATGTTCTGCTGGTGAAATATCAATTCCAAGATAGATGGCTTCCCCGTCTTTATCAACAGAAACTAATTTAAAAATAAAGTACAAAACTTGGCTTCCTGCGGTATATGCAAATGCAGCTACAAAAATAATAAAATTACCCTACTAAAACTAAAAAAACAAAGTTATAAAATCCAATTTAACAAATATGTTATTTCAAATTGTGCCTGCTTAATAATAACTCTAAGTACCCTACTAAAACTAAAAAATAAGGTTATAAAATCCAAACTGTTAACAAATATGAAATTTCAAATTATGCCTGCTTAATAATAAAAGTATCCCACTAAAACAGAGATGTGCAGAAATACGATGCCTGCTTAATAATAAAGGTATCCCACTAAAACAGAGATGTGCAGAAATACGATGTGCGAGAGATGGATCTAGACAGTTGATCGAAAGACCAACTGTCCAAATCCAACCCTACCGAACACCGTTTACAGAAACTGCTTTCACCGAAAAAGCAGTTTCGGTAGACGGAAGGTAAAACATATACACACATACACAAAAACAGACACACCATGTTAAAAAGTGCTTTCGCGAAACTGTGACAGCCCGTTTCACTTTCGGTACCCCACTAAAACTAAAAAACAAGTTTATAAAATCCACACTGTTAACAAATATATTTCAAATTGTTCATGGTTGAGAAGAGGTCCCTTAGACCTCTCTTAAGTGGCACCTTATTTAGGTATCAATTTTTCATGATTTAATTGGATTATTACAGGCTTGTTTTTATCTTATTTCACAAGCACAAGTTTTTTATTTGTATACCTATATTTGTATGCTGTCATATACACCTCAGTAAGATAAACTCATTAAAAAGTTTGTGTGGAGAGGGTTGTTACACTTTCATGGCAAGAGCCTTCCTTCTTCACTTAAGGCTCATTCTGCTAGAGCTGTGGTTCCTTCTGTTAGTTTTTTCAAGGGCTTAGACACTAATTGGATCCTTGAAGCAGCTACCTGGACTTATGTGCATATCTTTACCAAGCAGTACAAGTTGGATGTTATCTCTAGACCTATGCCTGTTTATGCTAGTGCAGTTCTTCAGGGCTTTTTAAGAAACTCTTCTGCTCCTTCCCCCTGCGAAGTTACCTCTTGAGCTTTGGCACTCTCCCATATGTTAGGATATAGCAGCAGTATGGTTGTGTAAAATCTTACTATAGCAGTAGATGTCCTTGCTTTCACTGCTGCATTATTGGCTCCCTCCCTCCGTCCCCCTAGTCCTTTGCCTTCCTGGATGTACAGATTACCTCCTGGGTTCCTAGGTCTGGTGTTCCAACTGGAGAAATCAGTCCTGTTTTTGGTAGGCCTGAACATCACCTTTATGCCCTATGCTACACAAGGAGCATTTGGATGACTTTCGTCGTACTTTTAAATAAACAGGAGTCTTTGGTACACTGGACAGACATCGGCCTTCCATGGTTGGGAATCCCATATGTTAGAATACAACAGCAGTGAAGGCAAGGACATTTGCCATTATGGTAATATTTTACATGACTACTTTGTTGTTGAGAGACTTGAATGCATGCATGACTTTGCGGATCCTGGCACCTGACAACCTGCTGACCATGATTTTCTATTTGTACAACCTGGTGAGGGGGACATCTGTGTGTCTCACTACAGATTTGCCCATGACCAGGACATTGGTTTTGAGGTATTTTGCCTTAAGGGCTTAATTGGTGAGACACTGACATGTTTGTCTTTATGTGTAGTGGGTTCTGTTGGGACTGTAATGTGTGCAGAAGGTTTGCATTTGTGAGGTCTCTGCTGTTTTGTAAGCTTCTAATGAGTACCTCTGCATTTGTGGCTTTATGTGTTGTGCATTTTATGTGTTGAGGAGAGGAAGTGTGTGTGCTGTACGATTGTAGAATCACCCAACCAGTAGTCAAGGTAGCGACTGAACAGGGTCATTGAGGAGTATTACTTCACATGCAGTTGGAGCCTATTTCAGCCTCTGGGGTGGTACCTATGTCGCTCACAGACAGGCCCAGTTAGTGCTGCTCATGAGGCCATAGACAGCTAGCTGTGTAAAAACACAAGTATCCCTATTAAGCATATGTAGACATTCCTTGTTAGCAGAGCAATTTTGTGAGCTGAGCAATTTTGTGAGCAGCACTGACTCGGCCTGTCTATGAGGGACATAGGTGCCACCCTATAGGCTGAAATAGCCTCCTACTGATTGTGAGGTAGTACTTCCCAATGACCCTGTTCAGTCGCTACCTTCACTGCCGGTTGGGTGATTCTCAAGTTGCACAGCACACACACTTCATCTCCTCAATACACGAAATGCACAACACATAAACCCACAAATGCAGAGGTGCTCATTAGAAGCTTACTAAAAGAGCAGAGATCTCACAAATGCAAACCTTCCATGCACATTAGAGTCCCGACAGAACCCACTACACATAAAAACAAACATATCAGCATCTCGCCCATTAAGCCTTCAAAATCAATGTCATGGTCATAGGTAAATCTATAGTGAGACACACAGATGCCCCCCTCACCAGGTTGTACTAAGAGAAAGTCACAGTCAGCTGCCTGTGAGGTGCCAGAATCCACAAAGTCATGCATGCATTCAAGTCTCTCAACAACAAAGTACAGTCATGTAAAATCTTGCCATGACAGTAGATGGCCTTACCTTTACTGCTGCAGTATTCTAACATATGTGAGAGTGCCAAAGCTCAAGGTAACTTGGCAGGGGGAAGGTGCAGAAGAGTTCCCTAAATAGCCCTAAAGAATGACACTAGCAAAAACAGCTCTAGGTCTATTGATAACATCCAAATTGTAGTGCTTTGTAAAGGTATGCACACAAGTCCAGGTAGCTGCTTCAAGAATTGAATTAGTGTCTAAGCTCTTGAAAAAAACACCAGAAGAAGCTTATCTCTAGTAAAATGAGCATTAAGTGATGAAGGCTCTTGCCATGAAAAGTGTAACAAATGGAAATAGCCTAAGAAATCCAAGAATAAATCATTTGCTTGGATACAGCAAGTCACAAAGACGTCAGATTAAATAAACCCTGAGTTGCCTATGCATGTCCACAGTATGCAGCACCCTATCACTGTCAGCCTGCAGAGAGAGGAAAAAAGAAAGCAGATTTATAGACTGGTTAAGTGACAGCTCATTAACCACCTTAGGCATAAAACAGGGTTAGTCAACAAGACACTGTTCTCATGAATGATCACAAAAGGGCCTGCAAATCAGACAACGGCCTCTTAACTTAAAGGAATCTCTCCTTGGCCTAAATAAGCAAATAAGGCACCTAGTAAGAAGATTCTGAAGCTGACTGAATCCAAATTGGCCACCACAACCAAGGATAATCGTAAGCCATTCTTTAGCTATATCCGAAACCTCACACAAACTGTTCAGTGAATTGCAATGAAATCACAACCAAAATATAAATAATAAAGCTTTTAAAGCATTTAAATGCAAATGCACTGAGTTGTTTTTTTTTCTATGTGAAATGTGTTAACTTAAAATTATCTGAAACAATGTTGAACAATGTAATGTAGAAGGTGCATGTAAATAGGCCCGGAATAGACCGCTACGATTTAATAATATAGATCAGTAGTGTGCAAACGTCAACACTAACAACATTCCACACAGTACAGACCACCACATTACCCTTTTATATTCACATTAGAGGATTTAATATTATACCATGACCCCCTCAAAATGTGCATGCTGATTGGCCAGCGTACACATTGTAAATCGAGTTATACTAATGGAAAAAGGTCCGGTCGCCCGGACTTTTTTCCATTAGTATAACTCTACTTTTAAAACACTGTCTCGCTATGTTAAATGGATTTAACATAGCGAGACAGCTTTAAAATAAGCAACGGAGATCTCTGTTGCTTATTTTAAAGCTGTCTCGCTATGCTAAACCCATTTAACATAGCGAGACAGGTTTTAAAAAAAAAGCAACGGAGAAAGCAAGATCTCCGTTGTTTTTTTTACTGTTTTGCTATGTTAGTTGGGTTTAACATAGCGAGACAGTTTTAAAATAAGCA
This sequence comes from Protopterus annectens, assembly GCF_019279795.1. Taxonomy (NCBI): domain Eukaryota; kingdom Metazoa; phylum Chordata; order Ceratodontiformes; family Protopteridae; genus Protopterus; species Protopterus annectens. The sequence goes on from NC_056748.1 coordinate 1,111,770,601, forward strand.
ACGGACATCTCCGTTGCTTATTTTAAAACTGTCTCGCTATGTTAAACCCATTTAACATAGTGAAAACAGTAAAAAAAAAAGCAACGGAGATCTTGCTTTCTCTGTTGCTTTTGCCCACAGCTCTGAATTACTGCGCAGGCGCGCAGTACATCAGAACTGTCGCGGATGCCAGACATCTGCGGAAGGGCAGTAAACAGGCATTATACTATGCCATTATTTAAGAAAGGTAATAGTTTCTTTTCTTAAATAATGTCATGGTATAATAGCAATAACCCACTTCTGGGTGTGGGTAATGCTGTATTTACCCACGGTTGGCTTTGTTTGGTCCCTTGGGCTTCGCCCTCGGGACCAAACCACGCTAACCGTGGGTAAATCCAGCATTACCCACACCCAGGCATGGGTTATTGCTATAATAATATCACTAGTGTGCAATTGTCAAGACTAACAACATCCCACATAGTACAGACCACCACATTACCTTTTTATATTCACATTAGATGATTTAATAATATAGATCACTAGTGTGCAATTGTCAAGACTAACATCCCACACAGTACAGACCACCACATTACCCTTTTATATTTACATTAGATAATTTAATATAGATCACTAGTGTGCAATTGTCAAGACTAATAACATCCCACACAGTACAGACCACCACATTACCTTTTTACATTCACATTAGATGATTTAACAATATAGATCACTAATGTGCAATTGTCAAGACTAACAACATCCCACACAGTACAAACCACCACATTACCCTTTTATATTCACATTAGATGATTTAATAATATAGATCACTAGTGTGCAATCGTCAAGACTAACAATATCCCACACAGTAGAGACCACACATTACCCTTTCATATTCACATTAGATGATTTAATAATATAGATCACTAGTGTGCAATCGTCAAGACTAACATCCCACACAGTACAGACCACCACATTACCCTTTTATATTTACATTAGATGATTTAATAATATAGATCACTACTGTGCAATCCATCAAGACTACCAACATCCCACACAGTACAGACTACCACATTACCCTTTTATATTCACATTAGATGATTTAATAATATAGATCACTAGTGTGCAATTGTCAAGACTAACAACATCCCACACAGTAAAGACCACCACATTACCCTTTTATATTCACATTAGATGATTTAATAATATAGATCACTAGTGTGCAATCGTCAAGACTAACAACATCCCACACAGTACAGACCACCACATTACCCTTTTATATTCACATTGGATGATTTAATAATATAGATCACTAGTGTGCAATCGTCATGACTAACAACATCCCACACAGTACAGACCACCACATTACCCTTTTATATTCACATTAGATGATTTAATAATATAGAACACTAATGTGCAATTGTCAAGGCTAACATACCACACAGTACAGACCACCACATTACCCTTTTATATTCACATTAGATGATTTAATAATATAGATCACTAATGTGCAGTCATCAAGACTAACAACATCCCGCACAGTACAGACCACCACATTACCCTTTTATATTCACATTAGATGATTTAATAATATAGATCACTAGTGTGCACTTGTCAAGACTAACAACATCCCACACAGTACAGACCACCACATTACCCTTTTATATTCACATTAGATGATTTAATAATATAGATCACTAGTGTGCAATCGTCAAGACTAACATCATCCCACACAGTACAGACCACCACATTACCCTTTTATATTCATAGGTTCATAGGTTCACACAGTACAGACCACCACATTACCCTTTTATATTCACATTAGGGCATTTATAAGCCTAGCCAGAGTGTGTTTGGCTTTCGCCACCCATTTTAAATTAATTTTGCTATGCCCTTTTTTGAGGTTAGTATACTATGCCTCTGTCTAACAGTGACACAGAAGTGATACCTGGGGTAAACCTACGATCTCCCATCCACTCATCAAGATTCCTCTTGAAGAGAGTCAATGAGGGACTCTGCCTAACCTGGACTGGGATTTTATTCCAGAGTGAAGGGAGCCTCTGGGTTATGAATCTGTCCCTCCAGCATGTCCTATTTATTTCAGTGCTGAGGTTCAAGTCTCTCGACAGCGTAGCTCGATGGGATTTGGATTTTCTGAGGTGCAGCATGTCCATTAATTCCGGGTTGGACATGGCTTTATACGTCAGGCACAGATTGCCTCTGAGCAGGCAGTATGCCACTGAGTAGAGCTGGAGTTTCTTTAACCAGGCAGCATATGGCATCTGTTTGAGCCCTCTGATCCTCTTGGTGAGGTACTTTTGGGGTCTTTCCAGTTGCTGCAGGTGTCTGGTAAGGTACATCCCAAAAGGGGCATTGTACTCAATTATGGGCCTGATGAGGGATGAGTAAAGAGGCACGATGACCTCCCCTGATCTAGATGTGAATCCCTTCATGATTAGGTGGTCTATATAAAATGTTTTTCTAACCACTTTGGCCAGTGGTTGTTAAATGAGAGATTGCTATCAACTTGGGTCCCCAGGTCCCTAATTACTTCTTCTGTACTTAATGGATTACCACCTATGTGGTAATTTGTGGGCACTTTGTTTTTGCCAAAGGGGATGACTATACACTTTTTGACGTTTAGCTTGAGGCCATGGCTCTGGCACCAGTTGTCTGTTTCTATGAGGCCCTTTTGGAGGATGCTTGTGTCGGCTGGAGAGGCGATTATGGTGCCCAGTTTGCAGTCATCTGCGAACTTGGTCAGCCACAGTCCTTCCGTGTTGGCCTGTACTTCCGAGAAAAATATACCGAACAAGAGAGGTCCCAGGACTGAGCCTTGTGGGACACCACTTGTAACTGGTTTGGAGTCTGACATGGCTCCAGCAATTCTAACCATATGGGTTCTGTCCTTGAGCCAGTTTGTAACCCATCTAGTGACATAGGGGTTTATATTTAAGCTGGTGAGCTTATCTATAATGCCCGAGTGGGGTATTGTATCGAAGGCTTTTGCAAGTTCCAGGTAGGCTGTGTGGACCACCTTCCCCTCGTCAATGGCCTTGTTGACTGTTTCAAAGAAATCAACCAGGTTTTAGAGGCAGGATCTGCCCTTAACAAAATCGAACTGGGTAGGATCCAGTGTCTGTAGGTTGCCAATATCTTTACTTATGAGGTCCATGATGATCCTTTCCATAGCTTTGCAGACCAAGCTAGTCAGGCTTATGGGGCAATAGTTTCCAGGATCCATTGAGGCACCACCTTTGTGGAGAGGGACCACTGTTGCTGTACTCTTTGGGTACATATCCTGTAGTAAGGCTGAGATTGAACAGTAGTTTTATGTTTGGGTTTAGCTCTTCTTGGAGTTCATGTAGGATGCAGCCCGGGACACCTTCTGGTCCCACTGATGCTGTGTTTCTTGCTTTGGAGAAGGCAGCTCTTACCTGAGCATCTCAGATGTCAGGGGGGCAGCACTCTGCTGGGATAGATATTTGCCCTTTTGATGGGGGGGGGGGGGAGTTTGCGCTGAACATGTCAGCTAGGATGTTGGCAATGTCTGTGGGTTCGGTGTATTTTTTGTCATTTTGGACTAATTCTGAGCATATCTGGGAATTCCCACCCAGGTTCCTAACATAACTAAAGAAAGCCTTGTGATTATCCTTAGTGTCCTGTGCAATTTTTCTCTCGAAGCTGGCCTTAGATGATTTTATGAGTGCCCGTAGTTTTTTGCTAATACTGATCAGAGATGCCTTCCCTTTTTGGGATTTTGCTCTATCATGTAGTAGCTTCCTCCTCCTATTGTATAGTTTGTTTATGGCTGGGGTCCACCAGACAGGATGTCTGCCTTTGGAGGATTGGGTCTTGGTTTTATTTGGGATTGCATGATCCATGCATTCCTGAAGGTGTTCATAGAATGCATTTATAAAGGATTCTGCAGTCTGGGCCATATTTTCCACAGGCCCGGGGGCTTTGAAGGATTCCACCTCAGTTTGAGGAGTGTGAAATTTGCTTTAGAGAAGTTTTTCACTGTAGTTTTCAGGGCAGGGGGTGGAGTCGGGATGTGAATATCCAGTGAGATTAGTTTATGGTCTGATCTTACCAGTGAGGGATACACTTCTGGTCTGGAGCATAGAGTCCCCATGTTGGTGATGATCAGGTCCAGTATGTTTTCCCCTTTTGTGGGAGTGGTAACAAGTTGTTCCACAGCATTTGAGTTTATAAATTCTAGAGTAATGCTCCTAGTCTATGTTTGGGTAGTTGAAGTCGCCCAATATAATGGTGTTTGGAGAGACCTTCATATTTTCCAGTGTTCTCAGGAAGGCTAAGTGGGGTTCCAGGGTTTGGGAGGGTGGTCTGTAGCAGGCTATAAACTGGAAGGCAGTTTTACCCACTGTTAGTTGCACATGGATAGTCTCTGATGCTTCATGCTGTGCCACCAACCTGGAGGTGTGGGTATCTTTGACGAATATAGATACTCCCCCTCCTTTTGTGGTTCGGTCCAAGTTTTGGGGCCGAAAAGCATGGTATGAGGTATAACCTGGTAGTGCTGGGGTGCTCTCGGGAACCTTGAACCAGGTTTCTGTTACTGCACAGATATCATATTAGATGATTTAATAATATAGATCACTAGTGTGCAATCATCAAGACAAACAACATCCCACACAGTAACTACCACATTACCCTTTTATATTCACATTATATGATTTAATAATATAGATTACTAGTGTGCAATTGTCAAGACTAACATCCCACACAGTACAGATCACCACATTGCCCTTTTATATTCACATTACTAAGAAGAAGATTTTGTGATACAAATGGAAAAGGTTTTCTAGTTGGTGCCAACAACATAGCCATTGCCCATTCATGGTTAGTTTTTTCTGTTTTACAATATTTGTGTGGGTCTCATGTTGACATGGCATGAATGATAATGTGGGCAGCAGAGAGACTGAGAATGACCGCAGACAGTCAATAAAGGAATCCCCTAGTCTGCGGTCAGGTAAATATCTATTAACTGTTTTTATGATATTCATTTATATATATATATATATATATATATATATATATATATATATATATATATATATGCTGTTTTCACATTTTTCTATATATCTCAACAACTAAGCAACATAGACAGAACTCCTTAGCCTCATATGAAAGCTCTCAGCTAGATGAATAATGTGCTGCTGACAGTATGTGTGTAACTTGAGTGGTTGCTGAGATTTTGAAAGTTGTAAACAAAATATTACAAATGAAATAGTTACTTTGTTTACTGTGACTTATCAAATTCATTTTAAGACCTTGAACCAAAAGAATACTAACACAATAAAAATAGTTTGTGCTGAAAGGTTGGCCATTTATACTTCTTTCATAACCTCTGTAGTTCCAGAGATGTGAACATTTGTTTGAAATGTGAGGACAAAATTAGATTATGTCAAAAGGCTTACACTTCACCCTTTGGAATGCAAACTTCCTGAGCTCCATTGGAGGGAATGAGTTAACTCATTACATCCGAGTGACGCCTCCAGGTGCATCTGCAGTTAACTCCTACTGACGTCTCATGGAATCAGATATTGCTTGTTCATATTTGCAGCAATAATTCCAAAACCATGCTATGTACACGGTTTTAAAAGATCGCAGCAACCAAGTAACACAAACAGAACTCCTTATGACTCTCTTAAGGTACCCAAATGCCTTGTTATCTAATTAGTGACGTGCATGAATGGATGAATGAGATTCCCACTGTTACAGAATCAGTTGAAAAAGAGCCTGTTGTAAGTTGCTTACAAAATATTGCAAATTGAATAGCTACTGTGTTTACTGTGACTTATAAAACTTGGTTTAAGACCTAGAACCTAAACAATACTATCACTATAAAACTAGGTTGCGCTGAAGTGTTTGACATTTATACTTCTTTCAGAGATATGAACATTTGTTTGAAATGTGAGGACATAATTTGATTCTGTCAGAACTTCCTGAGCTCCACAGCTAAAGAATTTGATGTGATTTACCATGGTAAATGGCTTCTCTTTCCTTAGTTTAACACACACATACACTTGAAAAAAAAATGCCCAGGTGGGCGATGGTGACAACTCTGGATGGCCTGTGAGTCATCCCGGCTGTTGCAGGTGCTGGTCCAAACCGGCATATCTCATCGCCCCACCTACTCTGGTGACAGTGTTAGGTAGGGAGTTTGACTGGGATGGTACACCTGTTAACGAAAATGTCCTAAGGCAAGTTCAGGGAGGACAGAAACCTTTCATGGAGCAAAAGGGCAAAAGCTTTCTTGGTCTTGACCATGAAAGCAGGGCCTCATGATCCTTCTGGCTTTTAAGCAGGAGGTGTCAGAAAAGTTACCACAGGGATAACTGGCTTGTGGCTGCTTAGTGTTCATAGTGACATCACTTTTTGATCCTTCAATGTCAGCTCTTCCTATCAGTGTGAAGCAGAATACACCAAGTGCCGGATTGTTCACCCTCAAATAGGCAACTTCAGCTGGGATTAGACTGTCATGAGACAGGTTAGTTTCACCCTACTGATGAGGTGTTGTTGTGATAGTAATCCTGCCACAGGTTCAGATATTTAGTGTATGTACTTGACTGAGGAGCCCATGGTGCAAAGCTACTATCTGTGGGATTATGACCGAATGCCTCTAAGTCAGAATTTTGTAAGAGTATAAGGAATCTCCATGGTAGTTATGGGATTTAGTTACATTGAGCATTAATGTATTTAATGACCTAAGGAACTTGAGGTTTGTGTAAGCTGGTGAGGTTTGAGGCAAATTTGGCTGAAGGCTGGTAAAGATTTGGGAATGGTAAAGAAGAGTGGAGGTGGGATCTAGCTGTAGTTAATCTGGCAAAGTCGGTGAGATAGTGTTTTGCTCTGTAGAGCAAACCAAGTTTTATATGGACATTTTTGATTGTTAGAGCTATATGTTTATTAATTTTTAGGCTATCTATTCTAACACCTAGAAGTTTTGTCTGTTCAACTAATTCAATTTTAGTACCGTTAGTGGAAATGATACTTAGGGACAATGGGGTATTATTTGCATTAGAATTACTGAAGACCATGATCTTGGTCAGAAGAATACAGGGATGTTATGACCTTCTTTGTCTTGGATGAGATACCCTTCCTTATGAGGTGGGCTATGTAGAAAGCTTTCTGTAGAACAGAAGCAACATGTTGGGCAAAAGTCACCTGGCTGTGGACATTTTTGGTGGAATTGCCAACATTATTTGGTGTTAGTAGATTCTTATATAATTGGTTTGAGACTGAGCTACAATCTGTTGAAGAAGCATTCAGTCCAGAAGTCCTATTATGATAAGACCTGAAAATCGCTCAGTCCATTACAAGAGGGAGAAGTAGTAAGGATGCAAGCATCCAGAGACACGTTTATCACCCAGAGGCTGCCACATCTCAGGAATAGCCTTTCCATACACGTCAAACAGAGTACCTCATTGACCCTCTTCATGCACAATCTTGATGAGTGGATGTGAAACCACAAATTTGTCCCAGAGGTTCCGCTTGTGTCCCTCATTGACAGAGGCTGGGCTTGTAAGGGCCCCAGGGTCAACAGCCTAGTAAACTCCTATGATCCTATGTGCCTGGGTGAAAAATATAAGGGCAGATAAAAATCATCTGCCACCAGCCTATCTGTGTGCTACTGGAATGTTTCTCTTCCTTCCTTCAAGAAATTCCATCCCTGGCTGTTTCTTGCTACTACCCGATATATGACACTGCAGTTTTTGCATGTTCAGTGACTTGGTATGTTTTGCCCCCACAGCTATGTTTGGGTGGGACTGGATAGAATAGATGCAAACATTTGTGGTCCTGTGCAGAAACACAGAGTTACAGCTGCTTCAATTACATCAAAGTATGTTCTTTAAAATACAGAGGGGGCTAGCACCCTGCACGAAACAACCCACACATATGTTTAATGCACAGTCATCATAAACAAACACTCTTTTCAGTGTAATCACAAAACTGTGAATACATAGAAATAAACAAAATGGCAGAAGAACAGAAGATTAAAAGATGAGAGAATATATCATGCTAAGCTGTTTTGACCTATAGATGCTCTGTTGCTAATTTAACTACATAGACATGTTTCACTTGAGATTTTTATTTGAGATATTTTTCTTTATACATTACTAAACAGAAAAAAATCTGGGCTGGTAGGGACAGATTTAATCTTCTGATACAGGTGGCTGTAGTTGTACAAAAAAGACAAAACAGTTTTGTGGAAGATGAATATTCCGATTCCCCATCACCAGTCAAAATGAAAATAGCAAACGGAGTAATAGTTGCTTCAGTTTTTGTCCTTGCCGAACTGAATGTCTTGTCATAACGATGTGTTATGAATTTGCTAGTACAATCCACTGACCTGAAACTGTGACCTTCCCCTCCCTACCAAGATCCAGTATTTTGTTCCGTCGAAGGGTATTGAGGTGAAGTAGCTTGATGTGCAAGAATTACCAGCTGAATCTACAGACATCTTATTGACGGCAATTACACTCTTGGTAACTTCAACGTGTTGCAGAAAGTTGTACCATTTTCCACTGACAACACGAATGCAAACTTCGCTGGAGCTGAACATCATGGGACAAAAAATATATATGTGAACTTGAAGCAGTGTCGTAGTCACACTGAATTGTTTGGCATCTGTTGCAGTGCACACATTTTACACAAAGCAACGCAGACTGGGTCCGACTGCTTGCCATTTGGTGTGGAATACAACAGGCTTTTTGGCTAGATGAAAACAAGATGGTTAGCCTCGATGCCTACAATTGAATGCATTTTGCTCATTTATGAAGGGCTGAAGTGGTGTTTTGCATTTTTATCACATTGCCCAACAGTTATTCAGGCATTCTCTAAGAAATCTGTCAGAACTTCAAGGCATCTTTGCAGGCACAAATAGATGAATGTTTTCTTGGAAGTGAGGCAAAGTGAATGCTGAACAAATTATCTCCCATTTGCATTACTCAGGAAGACACCTACTTGAAGTGAAGTCGAAGCAGCCAATGAGATGGTATACCCAAAACAGTTCCCTACCAAAACACCAAGATAGCAGTACCTCCAGTATGAATAGGTATCCCATCCTTTGCAAAGACATCCTCGACCATAGGCCATAGTATTTTTACTTTTCTCTTTTTAATTTTTGCCAGCTCATGTTTACAAGATAGTAGTCAACCAAGTATAAGTGAAGATGTGTCATATGAGCTTGTTAAAATAACTCCTTTGATAAACAAAGTTTGATAAACAAAACAGTTAAACAAGCTATTTGAATGGTTTACTTGCTGTGTTGTCATAATATGTTTTGTGATGTCATCCCCATCATCAGGTACACAAGCGAGGTGATTGGTTACTTATTGTTTGCATCTCATCTGTTACTAGAACCTCCTCTTTGATGTCATTACAGTCATCAGTTGTTTACATGCTATATGAAAGGGTTGGACTTTGTGCAATGAATGCATGGTTATTACTGAGCCTTGGGAAAATGTGGCTTCATGATAAGAATGCAGCATTTTTGTAAACGTGTTTCCTTCTCCTTTATTAATTTCAACAACAATTAATCATAACATAATTATGTTTACACTAATTAACTTTTGAAGCTACAGTTGTACAAACAGCATTCACACTGCTGCTATGATTTTTAAGAATTAGTTCTACAAGTCTGTGCAGTTAACAGACATGGTTTAAAGCCGGACAGAGCACACAGACAGTGCAAGGTTATAATACCTTACACACATTTAGACCAGCTATTACACACAGAGAGACTGAAGGTGCAGGTGTCTGGATTTACATCAAAAATAAATATACCTCAAGCTGGTCAAATAGGACAATGCACTTGAGCTTCTCCACATTCAAATCACTATGGAAAAAATCAAATATTACTTCCTTGTAAGCTATACTTCCACATTAATGACTCAGAAAACCCACACCATGTATATAAAATACTTATTGGAAATACTCACCATCCAACCCAATACCATATTTATGGGCAATTTTAATTCCCCACTATTAACTGGGAATCATATATGACATCAAAAGTACAGGCGGAGAGATTTCTGGAGCAAGGGGTGCAACTCTACTGGATCTGGTCTTCACTAATATGGTAGGGTGCTACACATCCCCTAGTGTAATGTCTTCAGTGGTAAGGTTAGACCACAAAATGGTCTCCACTGAAGTAAAAATAAAACCTAGAACCTCAGCTAAATCTGGAATATTCAGGAACCACTCTAAAGCGAGCTTCCTACTATTAAGTGATAACCTGGCAAAATTTCTAAGTCCCATAAACCCTAAGAACCTGGTAGAATCACATCAGCAGGCTGTATGACAGAAGAAAGAAAATCTTAGAAATGATTAGGAGGTGCAGCACCCACAAGTATAAAAGTTCTGTCATCAAACTAAATGAACTAGTCCGAGGACAAATAAAGTCTACCAAAGCCAAATCTGAAGTAAATTCAGCCTCCCAGTCCAAGGACAACGACAAGGCATTCTTTACCTATGTACGCAGCCCAAAGGCTATATACAATTGTGTGCAGAGATCATTTTAAGTAGAGCTGCCTCTACTGAGCCAGAAGATGCATCAAACCTTCTGGCCGAAAAAATTAATCTCAGATTTTACCTATTTTTCCCCATCAACCATCCCTCAGGAAATACCACCAAATATAACTCCTGCTGATATCACTCGCAACAGGTCCTTAATGCTCTCTCTAATGCCAAGACCACTGCATTGATGGGCCAAGAGAAAATCCCAGGATGCCTTCTAAATAGCATGAAACATGATCTATCAGACCACCTGGAATTGATGTTCAACTGTAGCCTCCAAACAGGCTTAATGCCAGCAACAGTCATCCCTCTACTTAAAGGTGGACTGTCTACAGACCCTGGAAACTACAGACCAATAAGTCTTACTAGTCTCATATGCAAAACCATGGAAAGAATTAAATGGAAATGATCAATAATGGCATTGGAAAACTCCGGACACTGGATCCAACTCAATTTGGTTTCGTCAAGGGCAGGTCATACCTACTCAACCTGGTGGACTTTTTTGAGAAGGTCATTAAAGCACTAGATGAAGGCAAAATGGTTCACACTGCCTTCCTTGACCAGTTTTAAAATGGAAGGTGTACAAGAGAGAAAGTGTCATATAGAGTTTTGTGTTAATAGTAGTTGAAATGTCAGTTCAGGAAACCACGTGTCCAGGGATGCAAACATCACCTACAGACCTATCTATACAGCAGAGGCCACAGCCATTGAATGCAGGAAGTTGTGCCATCCATCAGTGTTATGTTTTATTTATTTTAGACAGTAGAAATGATGAATTGCAATAGCTTTTTGATTGTATTAGATGTTAACAGATTTTTTGACAGTCTTTTCAGATATCACCAAAACAATGAGCTTGTAGGTTGATGTTTTATAGTACAGCCAATAGGAACCATTTAGAAGAACTGTACTGATGTAGGTACAGATTGTTTTAGCAACTGCTAAAATAAATGCTGTGAAATGCAGCTTTTCTATTTGAAAGAGTTTTGCTGTGTTTGTTCCATGATACTGAGAGGACGTTCTGTCCAGTGGTCATCCATGTCTCCAGAGAGCAAATCAGGATGGATAGCAGCATCATAAAATATAAACAGACTGAACAACAGACCATTTTGTTACAGGACCTACAGGCCTTAAACTGTGATACTTAAGCTGCAGATTGTTTCCAGGCCTACATCCCTACTCAACCTGGTGGACTTTTTTGAGAAGGTCATCAAACTACATGTAGTGGTAAACTTTTAAACACTTGTGTTCAAAACTGGTTATTTCTCATGTCAAAGGCCTACAATTGGTAGATAATCTGCAAAACAACCAGTTTTGAACACAAGTGTTCAAAAGTTCACCGCTACAAACTTGAGCAAATGTTCAAAGCATACTTTTATTTGGTCAAATGATTCTACTTTGTGTAAGACCTATTCTGTAAACACAACAGCAACTGTGGGCTGGCTTGTCTGTTCGTTTTACTTTCACTTGTATTTCGTGGTGCTGTGAATGCTCAACGGTTGTTTGTTAGATTTGAGGAGTGCATGGAAGTCCAAGCATGGCTGACAATGTTCGCTGTTGTGATCAGCATGAATTTCAATGTTTTAGTTCTGAGTTGTGTTTTGGCATTGATGTATGATATGTGGAGTGATGCCAAAATACAACTCACAACTCAGTGGGTGCATTGGTTCCAGGGAGCATTAATGCAAACTGAACAAGTCACAATATTGCATCATATTCTTCAACGCAAACTGAACTAGTCACAATATTGCATCATATTCAATCTGCTGAGATCTGAAATGTTCAAATACTTCCCACCATCTCTAACCAGGTTCAGTACCAGACTGTGTTCACTATTCTTTAAACATACAAAGTGATATCATACACAGCCATTTTTATCTTTTTCCTGCTCCGCATATATTGTTCCCACAATTCACATTTTTCCTGTGTAGTTTGCTGCTTCCCTTTCCTAAAAATCCCAATTCCACTTGTTTTATCTCTGTTACTATATTCACTACTTCTAGTAATGTTGGTCTAGACTTTGATTTCCATTTTCTAGTAATTGTTTGTCAGCAACCATAATTAGACTCAGCAAAGCAATTCCAATTCTGTAGCATAACTAAAAAAATCATCTCTCCAATCAGTCCAATTTGCTCACCCAGCATCTCTGACAGAGCGGTCTGCAGAGAATCCCAAAAGTCCGCCAGCCCATCACTCTTACAAAAAAGTATGTTCCCATCTGAGGGGAAAAAAAAAGGGGAAACAGTCTGGTAAATGACAAAAACAGTGTTGTAGAATACTTCCAGGCAGAGATCCTAAATCTTCTAGGCTTTGTTGCATATTTGGGAGATATACATATAGCCCCCATTGTCTCTTTGTGAATTGCTTATCCAATCTCTCTTCCCAGTTCTTTCTAAGCTCCTCTGATTCTTATAATTATCACGTTATTATTAATTATTCCTTTTTTTAATGGCATAGGGAAGGCATTCTGTAACCTGCAGTCCATATAAATTATTGGCCTCTTCCCATTCTATTACCTTTCCCTTTTTAGTTATTTGCTCCCAATAACTTGATTGCTTTGCCAGTTTTTTCCAATAAATTCCAACCGCCTCTTGCCTTTTTATTATCTGTATCCCTGACCACAGTCAGCCCTATCGTCAGAATCTCTTTTCTCTCCATTCTTGTGCTAGTTTGGTTCTTGGAATCCTCCCTGCTATTTTATGAATATAATACTCTGTATGATTTTGGTTGTTCTCCTTAAGAGACTGCATCCCAAATCCCAATATCTCCTTATTTCTTGAGCTTCCTGCCGGTGTCAGCATCATTCTTTTCCAGTTGCAATTATAGTTTTCAGCTTGTGCTGTGTATAAGAGGTTCAACTGTGTTGCTCTAAAATATGCCTTCAAATTAGGTAATCCTAGCCCACTTAAATATGTTATTTTATCATGTCCCCATAAATAGGGATAGTGTTGGACAAATTTGTGTGCAGGTAGATAATTTACCTCTATTGCCTTTGTTTTAGCTTCATTAATTTTGCATCCTGAGAATATTTGAAATGTTATTAAAATGTTCCATAACACTGTAATGTCCCTTTCTGGTTTTGTCATTTATAAGACAATATCATCTGCAAATAGAGCCAGCTTTCCCTGTCTACCAGTTATATCCTTGAATTACTGAGGCCCTTATTTTATTTGCAAATGGTTCTAAATATAATGCAAACAACAAAGGGAAAAGCACACAACCCTGCCTGGTTCCTCTACTCAAGCAGAAATTATTAGCGAGGACCCACCCACTTTAGTTTGCACCTCTGATCTCCTCTCATGTATTCTTCTAATCAACCTTATAACTGTATCAGGGAATGCAAATGCTTCCATTTCCCCATCTCATGATGTCCCAGTCTACTCTGTCAAATGCTTTCTCTGCATCAAGACCCACCAACAAATGTAGTACTTTCTTCTTGCATTCTTACATAAACAGTATAATCATGGTTTAGTATTGAAATGGGCCTGTGTGAAGCTGGATCCGATGGATCTTTACCCTCTTTAGGTATTACCGTTACCACCACCTTCTTCCAGGATGCTGGTAATTTTCTTACTTTTAAAATGCTGTTAAACAGGACCTTCCAGATCTTTACCTGTTTTTCCCTCCTAACTTCCAAACTTCCACCACCACAGATGGTATTACTGGGGACTTTCCTGTATACTGGTTATAGCCATTGTTATCTCATCCCTTCTTATTCTAACTGTTAGTAATTGAGTCTCATCTTCCTTGTTATAGGCTCCCTAAGCTTGGTGACTGCCCTTTCCATTTTTCTTGCTTGAGTTGTTGTTCTACAAGTTTTTGTGCTCTAGAATTATTATCAAAAAATAGTTGCTTAACAGCAATCTTTCTAATATTATCGAGGTAATCCCTTATTTTCTGTTTAGCATTCTGCAGTTGCTCCTTTTCTTGTTCTGAGAGATTCGGCAAATACTTTTCATATCATAACCTTGCATTTTTATTTAAGTTATTATTGGTGCATGATTTTAAATAGTTATTGGGTGCATCTCAAGACCTTAAATTAAATGTTCCTGTGAGAAATAAAGTCTAGCGTAGCCCAGTTTTGGTATCTTGGTGAGTAATATGTGAATTCACTCTGATCTCCTAGTATTGAATTCACATCTTCCATGCCAAACATTTTCACAAATATTTTCCCTTTTAGGCCCCCCAACACATCTTCACTGTTGCAGAACAAATTCCAGTCTCCACCTTTAAGTAATATTCCTTGATGAAAGCCGATTACTTCTCCCAGAAAAGGGGGGATGTAAATGCATGCTCACTATTGGAACTCCTCTTGCAGTTAATATAAGTACTCCTCTTTTCCTTTGCCCCAAATATTCTGAATAACCATCCTGAAATCCTTTCTTTATGAAATTCATATGTCCAGTTCTTTCCAGGTGTGTCTCCTTGTATCACCTGTGGAATAGTGTATTTAGCTATACAAATGGTTTTATCAAACAGTCGATTGTCATCTGCAGAGATTTAAGAATTAAGCCTTTGAGCTGTTAGCAAACTACTTCCTGTGGTACTATGAAATTCATATCAGCATTTTCAATGTGATCTCATAAGTAGGTTTCACAACAGGGTTATGAACATAACAATGTTAGGAATGCCAGTAATTGGGCCTCAACAAAACATAGATCCTGTGGTACTGGGTTTGATGTCCTTAGCCTTCATTTGCCTAGTGTGTTACCATGTGCAAGTCAATAAACCAGACAGTGCATTGGGCAATTAGAAATTTGGGCTGGATACCTGAATTGCGTCTCTTCAATAACATGCCTAGTAAGAACCTATGTTGTTACAGTCTCACACAACTTAATATGTCGCAAAAAAGCAGAAATAATTTGAATGTGATGTGAAACAATAGAAGTCTTTCTGTTGATTCACAATTCAACATAAAAAATAACTATAAGCAAAACTGGTAGTTATTTCCATTCGGGTCTAACATGATTGCTCATGTAGTTGCTATATATCTTTTTTTAAACAACTTTATTAATTTCAATAGTGAAATATTACCATAAAGTATTTATTTACACAGCTTTATTAATTTCATTAGTGAAATATTATCATAAAGTATTTACACAAATTTCAAGTTGAGTAAGTAAAAATAAAATTTAATTAAACAAACATAATTAAACTATTTACAAAGACATTTACAAATGTACAATATATGAGTGAATATATGTTCATATATTGATGTTTACAAATGTACAATATATGAGTGAATATATGTTCATATATTGATGTTTACAAATGTACAATATATGAGTGAATATATGTGTGTTGGTATATATCAACATTTTACTAAGATGATGGTCAATTGTAAGACAAAATTCAATGAGAAAGTTTTTAAATTCTTGAAATGGGAGAAAGTGTCAGATTTCTAGTTTCTTGTTATTTTCCTAGTAACTGCTAATATAGACCAAATCATGTGATATTTAAATTTCCTGATGCATTCTGATACTGGTGTATTTAATATTTTGTTTGCCTAGGTCATTAGGAAGATAATTGTTAATGGAAAAAATATTTCCAGTAACTATCAGAATAGACATCCGAGATTTATGTCATGTGGATAATATCAAATAGTGTAAAAGTTTAGGTAGTGACTTTCTTATTATTGGGGACATTGAATCAAATTTATTTAAGAGAAATTGCCTGCATTCTTGTAAGTCTAGCCATAAAAGTAAATCAATTTCAAATTCAACTTTGAGATAGTCAGTTGATTTCAATTTATCAGTTATCAGTCAGTTGATTTCAGTTTATCAGTTATCATCTGGTACCAGTATATTAAATGTTTTTTGTTTAAAATAATTACATTTTTGTGTAATCGATAGAAAAATAACTCCTTGAGTGAAAGATATGGGAAAAAGAAGTTAATATTGATATTTGAGTCACCAGATTTTTTCTAAAAAATGTTTTCCATTTTGCAGTGTATTCTATATCTATTAGAATGGAGATAAATTTAATCACTGAAGAAGTTGAATATAATTCCAGATTGGGTAAACCTATACCTCCATTATCCCAATTTCTCGTATGGTAGGATAGTGAAATTTTTGGCTTATTTGGAGAAAATAATTATTTTGGATCATCAATGACCTCTTTATTCCTGGATGTGAAACCCTTAGTAATGAGATGTGCCATATAGAAGGACTTTCTGACCACAATGGCAATGTGGTGGTCAAAAGAGAGGTTGTTGTCAACCTGTTCTCAGATCTCTTACAACACCTTCTGTGTTCAATGGAATACCATTTATGTGGTAATTCATTTGTCTAGTGTGTGTGCAAGTCAATAAACCAGACAGTGCATTGGGAAATTAGGAATTTGGGCTGGATACCTGAATTGCGTCTCTTCAATAACATGCCTAGTAAGAACCTATGCTGTTACAGTCTCACACAACTTAATATGTCACAAAAAAACAGAAATAATTTGAATGTGATGTGAAACAATAGAAGTCTTTCTGTTGATTCACAATTCAGCATAAAAATAACTATAAGCAAAACTGGTAGTTATTTCCATTCGGGTCTAACATGATTGCTCATATAGTTGCTATATATCTTTTTTTAAACAACTTTATTAATTTCAGTAGTGAAATATTACCATAAAGTATTTATTTACACAGCTTTATTAATTTCATTAGTGAAATATTACCATAAAGTATTTACACAAATTTCAAGTTGAGTAAGTAAAAACAAAATTTAATTAAACAAACATAATTAAACTATTTACACAGACATTTACAAATGTACAATATATGAGTGAATATATGTTCATATATTGATGTTTACAAATGTACAATATATGAGTGAATATATGTTCATATATTGATGTTTACAAATGTACAATATATGAGTGAATATATGTGTGTTGGTATATATCAACATTTTACTAAAATGATGGTCAATTGTAAGACAAAATTCAATGAGAAAGTTTTTAAATTCTTGAAATGAGAGAAAAGTGTCAGATTTCTAGTTTCTTGTTATTTTCCTAGTAACTGCTAATATAGACCAAATCATATGATATTTAAATTTCCTGATGCATTCTGATACTGGTGTACTTAATATTTTGTTTGCCTAGGTCATTAGGAAGATAATTGTTAATGGAAAAAAATATTTCCAGTAACTATCAGAATAGACATCCGAGATTTATGTCATGTGGATAATATCAAATAGTGTAAAAGTTTAGGTAGTGACTTTCTTATTATTGGGGACATTGAATCAAATTTATTTAAGAGAAATTGCCTGCATTCTTGTAAGTCTAGCCATAAAAGTAAATCAATTTCAAATTCAACTTTGAGATAGTCAGTTGATTTCAATTTATCATTTATCAGTCAGTTGATTTCAATTTATCAGTTATCATCTGGTACCAGTACATTAAATGTTTTTTGTTTAAATAATTACATTTTTGTATAATCAGTAGAAAAAATAACTCCTTGAGTGAAAGATATGGGAAAAAGAAGTTAATATTGATATTTGAGTCACCAGATTTTTTTCTAAAAAAATGTTTTCCATTTTGCAGTGTATTCTATATCTATTAGAATGGAGATAAATGTAATCACTGAAGAAGTTAAATATAATTCCAGATTGGGTAAACCTATACCTCCATTATCCCAATTTCTCGTATGGTAGGATAGTGAAATTCTTGGCTTATTTGGAGAACATAATTATTTTTGGATCATCAATAACCTCTTTCTTCCTGGATGTAAAACCCTTAGTAATGAGATGTGCCATATAGAAGGACTTTCTGACCACAGTGGCAATGTGGTTGTGGTGGTCAAAAGAAAGGTTGTTGTCAACCTGTTCTCAGATGTCTTACAACACCTTCTGTGTTCAGTGGAATACCACTGATGTGGTAATTCATGGGAAATGGGTTTTTCCCAAAGGGGATGATGACACATTTTTTGACATTGAACTTAAGGTCATGGTTCTGACACCAGTCGTTGGTCTCAGTGAACCCTTTCTGTAGGATGTCAACATCACTTGGAGAGTTAATAATAGCTCCCAACTTGCAATATATGTTCTTCTGAAAATTCATATCAACATTTTCTACATAATCTCATAAGTAGGTTTCAAAACAGGGGTTATGAACATAACAATGTTAGGAATGCCAGTAATTAGGCTTCGACACAACATAGATCTGATTTATTAACATATAAGTCCAGGGGTTTGGATGAGGATGTTGACATTAGGTTTGTTACCACTTTTGGACGTAACACCAATGTATTAAGGGACATTATTTATCGGTATTGGGGGAACTTAAAGTTTGATGATCTTAGAAATTTTGGGCCCCTGGTATGGGGGTAGGGTAGGGGAGCAAAGTGAGCCTGAGCAGAGCTAAGGCTACTTAGCAAAGTCAGACAATGAAGTAAGGATGTAAACATCCACAGACAGGTTTGTCTCCCAGAGGCTGCCGCATCTCTGGAATAGCTTTTCCATACATGTCAAACAGAGTACCTCACTGACCCTATTCATGTGCAACCTTGATGAGTGGATGGGAAATCACAAATTTGTCCCAGGGGTTTCACCTGTGGTCTCATTGACAGGGGCGACATGTTCTGACTGAGGTTTCTTTTTTGGGGATAAACTCTAGGCTAGGCTTGTAAAGGCCCCAGGGCCTGGGTGAAAAATATAAGAGCAGATAAAAATCACCTGTGACCAACCTATCCGTGTGCTTCAACATGATAATCCGTGCTTGCTTGTGTTTTGCCGCCACAGCTATGTTTGGGTGTGACTGGATAGAATAGATGCAAACAACTGTGGTCCTGCACAGTGTTCAAAATACTAAGGGGACAGCACTCTGCAACAACCCACACTGGCCGAATTCCCGGACTGGGTGTTGCCCCACTCCATTCGCCTTTGCTCCACTCGGGCTCACTTTGCTCCCCTACCCTACCCCCATTCCCACAAACCCTCAATACAGTTTCCTTATACCCTCCACTTCCTCCCCTTCCTCCCCCCACCAGCCAGTAACAAATAACTTCCTGTCAACATAGAAATTATATCTATATTATAGCCATCCCCTAATCTAAATCTACTCTCTCTAGAAATGTATTACCATATCCTTACCTCCTCATGTCTTCTTACTAGCTTAACCACATTCCATTCCCACCTTTTGCACCCCCCCGCTATCCTCTTCTACCCCTTATACCTGGGATAATTATTCTGCACCATCCTTCACTGATATCTCCCCAACTCTCTTCAGTTTCCCCAACTGTTAACTTTGAAAGATGACTAAACTTGAATTACTTCCCCCAACACTTAAATTCAAACTAAAATGCACAAACTACATTTAGCTAACATTTTACTCTCTATCCCCACTAACTTACTCTCATCAGGTGGCATCCACCCTAACCCTTGTCCCTCTCCACCATAACCTAGACAATCATCACTACTGACATCTACATCACCCTCTTCCCTTACTACCCCTAACCATCCTCAATCCACTACAACAAAGACAAGCTTATCAAAATACCTATCCATATATGCTCTAAATATTCAAAGCATAACCAACAAGATTACCAAGTTACACGTAAACCTCTCACCTTTCCCCACACCCATCCCTGACTTTCATCCTGCTGAACTTCTTATAACAAACTGCCATCTAAACTCTCATAAAAAAGCTGCTATTGCCTCTATCTACATCCCTCCTGGAAATAACTTGCCCATCCTTGAAAAAAATAGTTTCCTGGTTCTCCCACAATTTGCCCTATGAAAATCTCATCTTAGGAGATGTCAACCTTGACTGGTCCAAACTAGAAACAGACTCCTCCCAGTTGAGTATAAACCTACATGGCTACCATCAACTAATAACCTCACCCACCCGAATCCATAAGAATATATCTAGCTCTGTAATTGACTGGATACTGACCAATTCCCCAAACCTGTATCATAACCCCACTACACTACCAGACCACCTTAGTTACCATCTACCTACCTCTGTCCTTAGACACACATCCCATCCCCCCAAACCTAGCCTATATAGATACTCCCACAATCTTTCAAACTTTAATGTAACTGAATTCAACTCCATTCTATCTTCCTTTGATTGGTCTTTCTGAAGCAAATTCCCCTAAATGACACAGTAAATAGTTTCAATAACATCTTCCTAAATACCTTGAACTCCCTTTCACCATCAAGAAAGGTTAGAGTAAAGTCTAACTATGCTCCCTGGCTTTCCAAAGACACTAGATACCTGATGTTCCAGAGAGACAAAGCTTGGAAAGCCTGGACAAAATCTAGGAAATTATCCTTGCTTCACAAATATAGACATCTTAGAAATTTAAGAAACAAATCAATCCTGACAAAAAGTCCTTCTTTAACACAAACCATCTAGCTAGTAAATCAAGCCCTCAGAAGTTCTGGTCAACCATAAACAAAATTCTTTCTCCAGATCACTCCATAAACCCCTCTCCCTAACCCAATGCATCCAGCCTACAAACTGCTACATTATAAATACACACTTTGTCAATAGTATCCAGGCTCTCATACCTACTAACGGCAATGCTGCACCTCAACATACACCACCCACTCCACCCAACAATAATTCTTTCTCTTTACAACCCATTCCTACATCATACATCCGATCTGTTCTCCTAAAACTCAAACCATGCTCCCCATCTACTGATAATTTATCTCCTGCCTTCCTCAAACTAGCAGCCGACTCTATAGCTTTCCCAGTCTCTATCCTAATCAATAGGTCCATTCAGGAATCCATTGTACCTACCTTTTGGAAGTTCTTTTTCACTATTCCACTTCACAAAGGTGGCAACTCCACTGTCCCATCAGACTACCTCTCTATAGCTATCTTATCCCCCCTCACAAATATCCTTGAAAAAAGCATTCATTCACAACTTCTTAATCACCTTCTCCTAACAACCTTCTCACACCATGACAGCATGGCTTCCACCCCAAACACAGCATAACTACTGCCCTCCTATCCTTTGCCCATACCATTGCTGAATCCCTTGACAATAACAGACTTATCTCATGTCTCTTCTTAGACCTCTCTAAAGCCTTTGATACAGTCTCCTATCCCCTTCTTCTATCTAAACTTGCCAGTCCTAATTTATCTTCCTCCACTCTTTCCTGGTTCTCAAGCTACTTATGAAATAGGCAGCAGTCTGTTAAATGGCTCTCCTCCTCCTCTCTTCTCCTACCTGTCCCAACAGGGGTTCCCCAGGGATCAATCCTGGGGCCCCTCCTGTTCAATATCTTCACCAACAACCTCCATACATCTTGTAAAAAATCCTCCATCATCCAATATGCCGATGATTCCAGCCTCATCTCCATCTCAGATAACATTTCTGAACTCCAAACACCAACACAACAGACCTTCTTATCTACCAAACCATGGCCAACTGAAAACCAACTTATCCTCAGTCCTAAAAAGTCTAAACTCCTACTATTTCTCCCCCACTCACTGGCCTCCCACAAATCCTCCTTCTCTATAACGTCCACAAATAGCACTATTATTGAGCCAGATGCCCACTCCAAACTTCTAGGGGTCATCATTGATGATGAAAATAAATTTAACATTCACCTACTACAAAGAAAAAAAAGACAAACCAAAAATTAGATCTAATATATCAAATCAAAAAATTCCTAACTCCAAATGCTAGACTATCCCTAGCTCAAGCTCTCCTCCTCCCTTCCCTTCTATATGCTGCCCCAATATTCACCAACATCCAAACCTCTACCGTAATCATTGTAATCATGATGCTCTGTTTCTAATTTAACTACAAAGGCATGTTTCACTTGAGATTTTTATTTGAGACATTTTTCTTTATACAGCAGCTGGGATGGATTTAATCTTCTGATGTAGGTGGATGTAGTTGTACGAAAAGTTTTGTGGAAGATGAATATTGTGCTTCCCCATCACCAGTCAAAATGAAAATGGTAATACTTGCTTCTGTTTTTTCCTTGCCGAACTGAATGCCTTGTCATAAAGATATGTTATGAGTTTGCTTGGTGAAACTACAGACATCTTACTGACGGCAATTATGGACACTCTTGGCAACTTCAACATGCTGCAGAAAGTCGTAGCATTTTCTGATGACGAAACAAATGCAAACTTCAGTGGTGCTGAAAACTTACTATAAGATTGCTAGATTCATCACAAACTCCCCTTACAATACTTAACACTCCCTAGCTTCTTTAAACTGGCTTGAATTCCCCCACTTACTGTTGCTAGCACAACTACAAATGTTACACACTATGCTCTACAAACCATCATCATGTTCTGCTCTCTCCTCTTTCATATCTACCTACACTCCTTCTCGCACTGTCTGAACCTCAAACCAGCAACTACTGCAACTCTACCAACCCAAAATGGCAGTAGGCAAGCTATTATACAAATACTCCATAGCACAGACATGGAAAAAACTTCCTAGAAACATACGGTCTACCATTCACCCTGCACATTTCAAGGAAAAGCTCAAACTCCACTAACTCAGCAACAAGGGTTGGGAGGGTGGCCTAATGGATAAGGTGTTTGCCTTATAAACACAAGGTGCAGGGTTTGAGTCTCACAATGGATAATTGGCTAGACTTAAAATAGCTCACAAGGGCAGTTAGCCTAGTACTAATCTATGAACGTATGATAAAACTCTGTTCCTGTACAGCACCTACTTAACCCCTCCCCGTGCCTATCTTTCAGCCACTCAATTGCCCAGACTGGTGGATACCTCTTTTCTGATCTAACTCATTCTATAAATATGCAAACAGTCAATACTATATAATCACAATGCAGAGTTGTTTACTATATATGTGCTTACTTTTGCTTTGTATTTTCATGATATTGTCTTACTCAATTTTTTATTCCTCTGTCACTGTAAATATTTTTCATTTACTGTTATTGTTCTTGGAGATTTTCTCCTTGGGTCTCCACTGAAAATGGGCCAAAAACCCAGCTGGACTAACCCGATTAACAAATGTCAATAAATAAAAATAAAATAAATATTTTTAATACACAGCCATCATAAACAAGCCCTCTTTTCATTGTAATCTTCTTCAAAACAAACTTCTAGCCGACTGTCAACATGGGTTTAGACCATTCCACAGCACAACAACTGCTCTCCTTTCCTTCTCCGACTCTATAAACAATAATAGAAACAACAATTGCTTCTCCTCAGCACTTTTCATAGATCTGTCTAAAGCCTTTGATATGGTTAACCACAATATATTTCTTGACAAACTTAACCTTTATTCTCTTAGCCCACACTCACTACAGTGGTTTAGGAGCTATCTCCATAACAGGCAACAAGCAGTCCTTTGGGAGAACAAACTATCTTCCTTACTCCCAGTTAATATTGGAGTTCCACAAGGTTCAATCCTAGGTCCCCTTCTTTTTTCTTTATTCATCAATGACTTACATTTGAATATACCACAAGCCACCTGCATTCAATATGCTGATGACTCAACATTAATCTGCACTGCTAAAAATCTTCCCTCACTCCAGTCCCTCACCCAATCTGTCTTTCAATATGTTGAAAATTGGTTCATGCAACACTGCCTCCTCCTTAACCCTAAAAAAACCAAGCTTCTTCTCTTTACTCCCACTCATAAATCTCTCACACCTCTCTTTAATATCTTCTCAAATAATGCGACTAGCATAAACCCTGATAAGACCACTCGACTGCTAGGTGTAACTATTGATAATCATCTAAATTTTGATGAACACATTAATATCACTATTAAAACTGTCAATAAAAAAATTGGAACACTCTACAGAATTAAACCCTTTCTTACCCCAGAAGTTAGAAAAACTATTGCTCAAACACACCTGATCTCCACCCTCTTCTATGCCTCACCTATCTACACTAACTTATCCAAAAACAACACTACCAAACTCTCTAGCTGCTACAATAGCATAGCCAGATTCATTACTGCTACTCCCCAACGTACTCACCATTGTATTAACCTCAAACTTCTAAACTGGTTAGAGCTAAATAACCACTTACTCTATCAACAACTACTCATCTTTCATAAGACCCTCTACTACCCTGATGCCACCCCTAGCCTTACAAAACTGATCATACCTTATAAAAACCTAGCCACACTCCGTTCTGCTAATAAACTCCTAGTATCTCTAACTAAATCACATAATAAAGCTGGGGATGCATTACTCTCAAATTCCATTGGTAGAATCTGGAATCAACTCCCACAAGAAATAACCAATCAAAACTCTACCTCTCTTTTCAAAAAGCACATTAAAGAACATCTCAAAACACAATGGCTGTGTCCTTGTGCAAATCCTGACTGAAATCATGCTCTCACTCAACTATTTTTCCCCCCTTTTCCCCTTACTTAGCTACTTATGATAACTTCCAAGAGTTTTAGAATTCTATCTAAGAATTAGGCTTTACCAGAAATTTTTTTTATTCTGCCTGTGTAAATTTTTTTGTTGTTATTTTTTTACTCTTACTGTTTTTAAAAGCATTTTATATTACTATGTAGTTTAGATTCATCTCCTAATTTACTAGGTGTTACGTGTTGAAACAAATTTTTCATTCTACCTGTATTTGTTTTCTTTACTTATATTATGCATTATGTAAGAAATCATTGTTTACTGCCTGTATTGGAGCTTTTCTCCCCGGGCCTCTACTGAAAACGGATATTTATGTCCAGTTAGACTAGCCCGGTCAACAAATGTAAAATAAAAAAATAAATAAAATAAAAATAATCATGATGGTCTATTGCTAATTTAACTACAAAGGCATGTTTCACTTGAGATTTTTATTTATTTATTATTCTTTATACAGTACTAAACAGAAAAAAATCTAGGCAGCTGGGGACAGTAGTTGTACAAAAAGGCAAAACAGTTTTGTGGAAGATGAATATTGTTCTTCCCCATCACTAGTCAAAATGAAAATAGCAAACGGGTTAATACTTGCTTCTGTTTTTGTCCCTGCCAAACTGAATGTCTTGTCATAAAGATATGTTATGAGTTTGCCCGGTGAAACTGCAGGCATCTTATCGACTGCAATTATGGACACTCTTGGCAACTTCAACATGTTGCAGAAAGTCGTAGCAGTTTCCGATGACGAAATGAATGTAAACGTCAGTGGTGCTGAGTGTCATGGGAAACAATGTGTATGTGAACTTGAAAAGTGTCTTGGTCGCACAGAATTTATTGGCATCCATAGTGCACACAGTTTACACAAAGCAATGCAGACTGAGACCGACTGCTTGCCATTTGGTGTTGAACAAATTGTTTGCAACATTTACCAGCATTTTTCAATTTATACAGTCAGAGTAGAGAAGCTGAAAGCTTCCTGTAAATTTGGAGGTGTAGCTTCTTGGCTACATGAAAATGGGAACCATTAATGTATTTTGTTCACTATCAGACAAGTAATTTCAACAAATCAGTTACAAAGATACAGGGCAGGATTCACGAAGCCTCCATGTAAGAGTTACAAGTCTTACACGGAGGCTGCATTTAAACGGTGTGACGTCAGCATGGCATGCATATTCATGAGGGCATGCTGACTCACACCCAAGGCTAACACGGTCCGTGTAAGAAAGTAGGGAGCGTGTCCGCAGGACGAGTCCTGCAAACGGACACGTCCCCTGAAGAGTAATAGTCTGCATAAATGTCAACAAACACAACACATGCCCCCACAGACTATAAATATAAAATGTAAAAATGAACATGTTATATCTTTTTTATAAGTTTTAAAGATGCCCGTAATTGCGCTCGTTTGCGCGAGCGTGCCCATCGCTTAGCCACAGTTAACAGTCAGTGGAAAAGCATATAAGATCCAACTATGCAAAGTAAGCCAAGAAGCAATGGCATAGAGGTAGAGAAGTTGGCTGAAGAGGAGGCAGTCATGGTTCGAGCCCCCACAACATCAATTTTTATTTTTAGTAAAATAAGCATGAAACAATTCCCTGACATATATGTACATATATAAAATTATATTTTATATAAAATGTAATGAAATGGGCCACGTATTTTGAGGAAATGTGAAATAATAAAAAAAAAATGTCAGAAGTGCCTATAGCTGAGCTGCACTCTAACAAGCTGAGCATATCTGCCCGTAGGTGAGCAGTGGTTTAACAGGTGTAAAATGAGTGCCCGGGGTTGAGCAGTGCTGTAACATGCTGAAACTGTGTGCCCGTAGCTGAACTGAGTATAATATGCATGCTGACAGCCAAATGACCCGTAAACCAGCGTAACCCGTTTGCGCGGAGCTGCGCACTGCGCCAACAAGATAACCGGCGGGCTACGTTGAGCAAGCTGTATCAAAACTGCCTTTACACAGACACACCTCCTAGCTTGTGTAGACAGTCATAAAAACAAAGAAATGGCCAGGCTCGAACTCAGGATAACATGCACCATAGTTAAAGTACTGAACCACTAAGCCATGACAGTTGCTCTTAGAAATGCAGTATTAGCATATATATAGGAATGAATGGAAAGAGAAGCATGACAAAGCAGGTTTTGTGAAACTGATATATTTCCAAAATGGCCAATCACAGATAAGTGTGGGAAAAATGGCATATATAAGCCCCATAGGCGGGAATACACAGCATAACTGATTGTGGAATCGATTTGCAGTCAGGATGGCAGGTGTAGGAGAGAGTAGTTGCTTCCGAGCACAGAGGTGGGGTATTGAGAAGTCCAAATATATGGTTTGGCTCCTCGTCCATGATCATGAGGCCCAACTCATGCAGGGCCAGGTCCTGTGGGGAGCATACAAGGCTGAGGCGTGGGACCGGTTGGCACATGATCTCACCAGTGCCACAGGAATACCATGGACTGGTGAACAGGTCCGTCACCACCATGCGGACCTGAAGAGATGGAAGCAGGACCAACTGAACCGTTGGATCCAGGAGGCCCAGCAAATGCCCAACGCCCCACTACTGAGTAAGTTACATGTAATTATTTATGTAAGAAATTAACCTAAACACCGCAAACAGGCTAAACAAAACCAGTAACAGGAAAATACGGGTAGGAGATAAGTGCAGACAGCAAATACAAACTGTTGTGAAGATAAATAAAATGTATTTAAGAGCTTTTCATCAGCCTCCAATGCTGACTTCTTCAGAATACTAACTACAATCGAAGGTTGGTGCATAAATACAAGAAATCCACTTAATTGATACAGAAAATTTAAAAGGGCAACACATATCATCCATCAATTAAAAAACTACTCATTTTTTCATTTATAAAATCAAAAAACAAGTAATTATTGAAAGTATTACAATTAATATTATTAAAAATAACCCATAATGATAACCTGAATAATACATATAAGTGGTACTACCACTCTTATGAAGGAATATTAAGCTGTTCCCATAATTGCATAGCTTACATTTTTTCATCTCTTTAAACTAGCTAATTTTAACAAGCTACTGATCATACAAAAATCATTAAGCCCCAGGAAGCTATAAGAATTAAGTCTAACTTGTCAGGTCAACTCAAGCTCATTAAGTTTAAGGCTTCTTGGTCCACCCCTAGGGTTTACCTTAACTTGATCTATCACCATAAACTTAAAGCTATGGCTTCTATTACTACCTACATGTTTAGCAAGTGCATTTTCTAGCTTACGCTTTTTAATAGCATATAAATGCTCGTACACCCTGTCTTGGAATCTCCTTTCTGTTTTACCAATGTAAAAACATGGACAGGATGTACATCTTGCTAAATATGCTACAAACGTTGAATTACCCGTTCATTTGAAAATTATTAGTTTCATCCATACACTTGCAATAATTGCAATTCAAACATTTACTCATACCCGGATTCCTAACCTGTGTTGTATGATACCTTTCTAGTATTGATTTGAGATTCTTCCCTTTCCTATATATTAATATTGGGCCTTCACCTAATTTCTGATAAATTTCTGAAAAAGTCTTAAATAAATCCCAATTCTTCCTCAATATAAACAAGCAATGTTTGCTATATGCACTATAGGTGGTTATAAAATTTACTGAGACATTCATATCTACTTGTCCAACCCTATCAGTGACATCCATTGTGACATTCAAAATATCTGTCACCTCTATGAGGTCACTTTCTATTGCGGTTATTGACATAGATTTTAGCACTTAACAATGATACATAGATCTTATTCTGTCTCTTATCCAAAACCTCTTGGATAAGTGTGTCCAAGAGGGGCTCTGGATACCGTCTATGTAAAAACATGTTCTTAATGACCCGGCACTCATCAACAAATTCGTCATCCAAACTAACCATTCTAGAGGCCTGTACCAATTGGCCCTTGATGACAGATTTTTTCTGGCAGAAAGAGTGACTACTTGTGTAGTGAAGTAACGTGTTAGAATATGTATTTTTCCTAAAGATTTTAGATGTTAGTGTATTCAGAGCGTAGTTTTTATTTAAACATATGTCTAAATATGTGATAGTGCCACAATGGAACGTAGCTGTAAATTGAAGAAAGTTAGTTGTGTTGTTAAAATAGTTCACAACTAACAAACTATCATTCTCATTTCCATTAAACAGGATGAAAATGAGGAACAATTGCCCTTAAATACATATTCTGCCTCCCAGTAAGCCATTACCAGGTTAGCTATGCTCCCCCCACAGGGGGACCCCATAGCTACCCCTACCTTTTGCAAGAAGAACTCATTGGAGAACATGAAATAATTATTAGACAGCACTAGATCTATAAGTACTGAGACCAATTAAATCTCCCTGGTGGGTGCATTATGTTGTTTAAGCATAAAAACCACCCATTCTAGTGCTACATCCTGAGGTATACTGGTATACAAATCCTTCACATCTATAGTAAGAAAGTTAAAATTAACCTAGCTGATATTATGGAGATG
Source organism: Protopterus annectens (assembly GCF_019279795.1). NCBI lineage: Eukaryota > Metazoa > Chordata > Ceratodontiformes > Protopteridae > Protopterus > Protopterus annectens. Next base: position 1,111,799,922 of record NC_056748.1, read on the forward strand.
TGTATTCCAATATTACTTCATTTATATTACAACTGCAGGTGTCCGTTCCATGAATCGTCGAGCCTATGCCGATAGGCTTGTGCGTTTGCACCACCAGGCAGGTTAGTAATTCTCTCCCTGTAACTGTTAAAATATATAAGTATGACAGCTTGCAAAAGAGTGTAGTCACTTATTAATAAAAAGTGCAAGTAACAGTGTAAGAGAGATTCTGCTAGTACTGTGTGATTACATAAGAGTGATGCAGCCTGTAATCCAAAAATAAAAATGAAACAAGTCTGAAATAAAGATGTTCCACCTGTAATGTAATAGTACATAACCTGCAGCAGGCTGTAAATTATAGCTACACAAGCTGAGTAAAACACATGTGAAATATATCCCCGTTTAAAATCTGAAACATGACACAAGTGAGACTGTTGGAAAGGATTGTTGTAACTAAGTAAAACATGTCAATAAAGCCTAGAATTAAGTACCATCCTGAATTGTAAAAATAAAACAAGTGAGAGTGTGAGAAAGAGGTATGAATCCACCAATAAAGTTGTAATAACTCCTGAATAAAGTATACTGCAGTCAGTACAGAATGAAATGAATGTGACAGGCACAACCAAACAGTGAAATGTGTGGAATAAAGTACTGAAGCTGGAATGTGTGTCCCACAATTTGGATATGTTGCTGTACTTTGCAATATGCAGATAGTATGGTTGTATGAAATACCAAACATCCACAGTTGTCTAGAGCCATATAAAGCAAATGTAGCAGGATGCTGTAGCTGAACAGAGCCAGATATGAATGTGTATGAATAAAAATGCAATGTATATTAATGTAGCAGTAACATTCCCATTACCAACATGCATAAGGTTACACATAGGAAACTGTAGTCAGACCTGTAGTGTGTATATATCTGCAGCTAGTAGAAATGTACAGCATATGTATAGGTATTTGAAGTTGTTAATGAAATATTTCTTCACCCTACCCTATAACCACAAATAATCCATTCCACATGAAATGTGTATGTGTATTCACAATTAACTCCCCTGGACATTTGTCCTGTTGGTTCATACATATTTGCATGTATGTTGATGCATGTTCCCTGTTCATACATCCAAACATGATGGCCTGTTGCCATCAAGCAACCCTGCATGTTGTTGGATTGTGTATTGTTGTTCAAATCATGCATGTGTTATGCTTGCTGTTCAATGGCTTGAATTTATGGGTGTTTGGTTAATGGGAATACTAATGCATGCTGTTACAACTAATTGTGAATGGTATTGTACGTTACTAACCCAAACTGTCATAAAATAATGCAAAACATAGGACGACAGGGAAGGCGGGTTCCAGCGGACCCACCTCTCCCACCTCAGCTGGCGAGTGCACCTGGCAGTAGTGCCCAGGCTGGACCCTCCTCCAGTGGCCCTGTACCACCTGCAGTTGGAAGCGCTGCAGGGGATGGGGCTCATCCCCCTTCTGCAAGCATGGCCGGAGGAGAACATCCACTCACCCTCCATAGTGTCCGGACTGTGGTGCATAGGGAGATCAGGCATGCTATGCTTGGGCCCCTACGCCAGCTTGAGGCACGGGTGGCACAACTCACAGGAATGCCTGCTGCCCATCCTACACAGCCCCCAGCACAGCCCCGTCCTGGGCAGTGAAGGCACAGTGGCAACTGCCCATGGGTGGGGATCTCAGTTCCACTGTTGCCATCTGTGCGCTCATGGGCTCGAGATATCCAAACATCCATCCCCGTCATTTGTGTATCCCCCCCACATGTGTCATACACCACCCCTGTATGCGTCTTGTTTGTCTTGTCTGTTAACCTCCCCTACCTACCTCCCCAGCTATACCTACTTCCTGTACCTGACATACCACTCTCACCTGAAAAAAAAAAAAAGGGCACTCTGTACATACAAAACAATTACGCCCCATACATAGCTGCCCATTTCGCACACAGGTCTGCTGGACATGTAAACTGGCAATTACAATTGGTTGTACAACAAATATTGTTGTCCTCACCCCTCAGGGGTGGAAGGTTTCAAATTTCACACCAAATTACAAACATACGCACAGCTGTTGCTGATAAAGAAATGGGCAGCTATGGGCCTTTCCTACATCCCTCCTGAAAAACCCGAGCTTGTTTTCCTACTGTCCTACCCTCTTTGTGCCCCCTTTTTCACCGCTTTCCTATCTTCCCATTTTCTTTTCTTTAAAAGAAATTAGCGTGGGTGTGCGCGAGAGTAAGCACTTTTAAGCAGTAGTAAGCAGGTGTGCGCTTGTGTGCTCTTAGCTAAGCGTGTGTGCACAAAGCTAAGCGACAGTGCACATGCGTGAGCTCCACGCAAACCAGCACTAACCCGCTTACAACTGCTAAAAAGTGCCTTAGTCACTCTGAATGCCAAGGCCTGAAGTTTGCTCAGCAGCAAAATAAAATTCCTCTGTCAGTCTCGAACCCAGGACCTTGGAAACATTAGTCTACATGACTTACCACTAAGCCATGACTGCTACACAAGAACATTGTGCTGAAAGAAATATATCATGAAATAGTAGGAATTAATATAAAGGGAATATAGCAAGTCTAGTACACAAAGCATGTCATGTATATTTACTGTCAAATCTAGTGGATTTGTAAAATAGTACTGTATGAAGAGAAACAGCCATGCTAGTTGGTATCTAGTAGGTAATAATGTCATAGTAGCACCTGGCAAGCCACACACATACTCAGAGCAGGATAAACACTGCCATAGTTGAATAGTTAAGAGTCCAGACATAGAAACTGTGACTGAGTTACAGGGATGTCCCTGATTTGAAAACAAATGTCAACTGTGCCCCACTGACTCCCTGTGAAATGTACTAACAGTAGGCAGAAAGGTGTTACAACACATGCAGTGGTAACTATGAATTACTGAAAGTATGCACCACTTGTACGTCACAAATGGAGTAGTAATACATATGCTCAAAATAACCCACAGTCACAACTGCAGAATATCAGAATATTTCATGGGTGTATCCCACTGATATGTACCATTCCATGAGGCTGATAAAAGATGCACCTGAGGGTATCTGAGGCCTGCTCAGCAGCATGATCAAATACCCTTCTAAGTGTCAATGTCCACACCATGGCCAGACCACACTGCATGCAGTACCACCCTACCACAACAAACACATAGGGAATTGCTGACCAAACAGATATAGCAAGCATTACAAGCTGTGAATGTAAATGGAAAATAGGAAAGCCATAGCAACACATTACAGGAAAGACACCTAGCAGGCATACGAGGAGTGAATGTAAAGGGCAAATATTGAAGCCATAGCAACAGATTACAAGAGCCACTGCTATATACCAGTTACACCACAATTTCCACAGGAAAGCACACACACCCATATACACAGTATTACTAGCCGTAGGTGTCAGTTTATATACACACTGAGAAGGGGAAACTGGAGAAAGGAATACTCAGGTTACAGTACAACATGCATTGCAGTGTCTACAACACAGCCTGAAATATGAGAGGCATTCCAACCCTTACACTCACAGAACAGTGTCCACAGCAAACCAGCATGGTCCCCACCCTGATAATCTGAAAGGGCTACGCCTGCCTAACAAACCTTTTTATAGCACTGTCCTGAAATCACAGTGAGAACTGCAATCACTACACAACAGGTTGCATGCAATTAGTAAATGCTGGCTAACAATTGGTGCAGAGGTCATCACATGGACATGTGCAGATACCTACAAAAGCATCCTGTACTCCCAGTCCACACATGCAATACTTTCATTGCACCCAAGAAGAGAGAGAGAGAGAGAGAAAGTTGACAGCAGGTCAACTATCTGAAAGCCAACACAAACAGCTGCAACAAACACAGGTAATGTAAAGTACTAATATAATAGTTTATATACTGTGAACCATCCAAATGTGTTATTGGTCTGTATCTATGTATATGAAGATGTGCATAGGGCCGTGGACATACTGCAACTGTCACTGAAGGCAGTATATACATATGTATGTGAAGGTAGCTATGTGCACATGTCAATGTAGGTTGTAGTGCAATGTACAATGTACATACATAGAGAGGGATGTAGAAATACATAGACAAATATAGTTTCACAGTTTCATAGTTTAGTACTAGGCTATCTGCCCTGGGGCATTTATAAGCCTAGCCATAGTGATGTGGCTTTCGCCACCTCATGTAATGGTACAAAAGTGTACAGAATAGATTTAGAATACTGTGCCTCTGTCTAGTAGTGACCTTACCTAATAGAATTAGTTTACTGTGCCTCTGTCTAGTAGTGACACAGAGATGACCCCTGGGGTAAACCTCGTCAAGATTTCACATGCAGAGAGTCAGTGAGGGGCTCTGCCTAACATGAACTGGGATTCTGTTCCAGAGTATGGGAAGCCTCTGAGTTATGAATCTGTCCCCCCAGCATGTCCTATTCATATTTGTGCTGAGGTTTAAATCTTTAGCTCTCGTGGTTCTGATGGATTTGGATTATATGAGGTGGAGCATGTCCATCAATTCCTGATTGGACATGACCTTGTACATCAGGCACAGATCATCTCTAAGTAGACGGTATGCTACTGAATAGAGCTGGAGTTTCTTTAGTCTGGCAGCATATGACATATGTTGGAGACCCTTGATCCTCTTGCTGAGGTACTTTTGGGGTCTCCCTAGCTGTTGCAAGTGCCTGGTGAGGTACATACCAAATGGGGCATAGTACTCATTCATGGGCCTGATAATGGAGGATTATAGGTGTACAATGACCTCCTTTGATCTGGATGTGAATCCTTCCATGATAAGGTGGCCAAGGTAGAAAGTCTTTCTAACCACTTTGGCAACATGGGTGTCAAGTGAGAGGTCACTATCGACTTGGTCCCCAGGTCTTTGATTACTTTTTCCGTACTCAGTGGGTTACTGTCTATCTGATAATTTGTGGGTACTTTGTTTTTCCCAAAGGGGATGACTATACATTATTTGGCATTTAGTTTAAGGCCATTACTCCGGCACCAGTTGTCCATTTCAGTGAGGCCTTCCTGTAGGATGTATGTGTCAGCTGGTGTATCGACTATGGCGCCTAGTATGCAGTCATCTGCAAACTTTGTCAGCCAAAACCCTCCCAAGTTTGCTTCCACATCTGAGAAATAAATGCCGAACTTGAGGGGTCCCAGGACAGAGCCCTGTGGGACACCACTTGTGACTGGCTTTAAGTCTGACATGGCTCCAGCGATTTTGAATTTATGGGTTCTATCCTTTAGCCAGTTTGCAACCCATCTTGTGACATATGGATTTACATTTCAGCTGTTGAGCTTGCCTATGATGCCGGAGTGGGGTATTGTGTCGAAAGCTTTAGCCAAGTCCAGGTAGGCTGTATGGACTGCTTTGCCCTTGTCAATGGCTTTAGTGACTGTTTCGAAAAAGTCAACCAGGTTCAAAAGGCAGGATCTGCCCTTTACAAAGCCGAACTGGGTGGGATCAAGTGTCTGTAAGTCCCCAATGTCTCTGTTTATGAGGTCCATAATGATTCTTTCCATAGCTTTGCAGACCAGGCTGGTTAAGCTTATGGGTCGGCAGTTACCAGGGTCTGTAGAAGTGCCTCCTTTGTGGAGTGGGACTACTGTTGCTGTATGCCAGTGTTCAGGTACATATCCTGTAGTAAGGCTATGGTTAAATAGCAGTTTTATGTGCGGGTTTAGCTCCACTTGGAGTTCACGTAGCATGCAACCCGGGATACCGTCAGGTCTCAGTGATGCTGTATTTATAGCTTTGCTGAGGGTGGTTCTCACCTAGACATCTGAGATGACAGGGAGGTTACATTCAGCTGGGATAAGTATTTCCCCTTTTGGGGGTGAGAGAGGGGAGAAATTTGCACTGAACCTGTCTACCAGAATGTTGGCAATATCTGTGGGTTCAGTGTATGTTATATCATTGTGCACTAACTCTGAACATATCTGAGGGTTTCCACCCAGGTTTCTAACATAGCAGGAGAAGGCCTTGTGGTTATCTTTAGTGTCCTTAGCAATTTTTCTCTCAAAGTTGGCCTTGGATGTTTTTATGAGAGAATGTAGCTTTCTACTAGTGCTGATCACAGATGCCTTCTCTGCATGGGATTTTGCTCTGTCGTGCAGTAGCTACCTTCTTTTGTTATACAATTTGTTTATGGCTGGGGTCCACCAGACAGGACGCCTGCCCTTGGTGGGGAGGGCCTTGGTTTTATTTGGGATTGCATGATCCATGCAGACTTGGAGATGTCCGTAGAAAGCATTTGTGCAGGATTCTGCATTGTGGGATGTGGTTTCCACTGGCCCAGTGGGCTTAAAGGATACCATCTCAGTTTTAAGAAGTGTGAAGTCGGCTTTTGAGAAGTTTTTCACTGTAGTCTTTTGTGTTGGGGGTGGAGGTGGGATATGTATATCCAGGGTGATTAGTTTGTGGTCAGATCTCACTAGTGAGGGGTAGACTTCCGGTGTGGAGCACATTGTCTCCATGTTTGTGATGATCAGGTCTAGTATATTATCTCCTCTTGTGGGAGAGGTGACTAGCTGTTCCATTGCATTTGAATTTATGAATTCCAGGAACCTTTGGGCTAGGGTGTTTGGGCTAGAATAAAGCACCCAGTTTATGTTAGGGTAGTTGAAGTCTCCCAATATGATGGTGTTTGGTGAGATTGGGAGGGTGGTCTGTAACATGCCACCAGTTGTATAGCAGTTTTGCCTATGGTTAGTTGCACCTGGATGGTCTCTGATGCTTCATGTGTTGCCACTAACCTGGAGGTGTGGGTGTCCATGATGAATATGGACACTCCCCCTCCCTTTATGGTTTGGCCCGAGTTTTGTGGCTGAAAAGCAGGATACGAGGTATAGCCTGGTAGCACTGGGGTGCTCACAGGAGCCTTGAACCAGGTTTCAGTTACTGCACAGACATCGAAATTGATAGAATATGTATGTACAGATATATGTAATACACACATACATATATAGATATATGTAGATACATATACATATACAGACAGATCTGACTGTCTACAGATATGTCTGTATATGACTATCTCTTTCTCTCTGTCCCACCCCCTCACTCTCTCTCTCTCCCTCTGTCTCTCTCCCTCTCTCTCCCCCTCTCTCCCCATATCTATATATATATATATATATATATATATATATATATATATATATATATATATATATACATATATACACATATATACATATATATATATATATATATATATATATATATATATATATATATATCTATACTGAGTGAGGCACATGTGTGCAGATGTATTGCAACAGGTGCCTGGTGACAAAAGGCATGGAGTGAACACCAGTGTGGATACTGGAGTACCATACCCCATTCCAAAACACAGACACCAGTAACCACCACATATGTGCATGCCTGCCCACCACTGCATGTGTCAGGGGGGAAACAGGGGTAACAAGTGTACAATAGGCTCCCCATTGATATACACAGTGGCACACTCGTCCTGTAATACCTGTACATGGTATGTGTCAGCAGACATGGTGTGTCAGCTATGGACATGTAGGTCACTGTACCCCTCTACACCCCACAATGTCCTACACGGTATGTACCTCCCATGATAGCTACAGATATGGAGAAGGACACAGTCATACGTAAGTAACTGTGTCAATGCACTCAAACACATTACCTATGCAGAGTGACTGACAAGACCACAGAGCACACTCAGACTACCTACATAGAGGTTACCACTGCTGGATATACATAGTGAAGTCACACCCATGACAGTTGTCCAACAACCATGGTAACACCTCACAACATCCACAACAGACATACCCCTGCTGAATGTTATGCAGATAGGTAATATGCCATATGAGTCACCCTGTGTAACTGTTGGACAAGAGCAGGTGTGATCACATCACAAGTGTCACAAGGGGCAGGGTAGCATAACAGTATGCTGCTGTAGGCCGAGGGCCAATAGCATAATACCTACCTAAGACACAATGCACACCCATGAACCCATTACAAACCAAATATGTGAGGTGGAATGAGTGTGCCAGTGACTGGGTGCATGTTATGTACTGGTGTGATTGCTCACCATGACTGTCTGACTGTCATGGTAGTGTGTGTCCTTGGTGTGAGGCCAGAGACAGATGTGTGAGGTATTGTGATCAAAACATACTACATTGCCATATGTTGTGCTGTGTTACCCTGTATGTGACTGTGGTGTAGGTAGGGTTATGGCAAGTAAGAGTAGTGTGCTTTACCAGTGAAATATGTAACGTGCATTGCATGCAGTGCATGGGTTGATAATGTTCCACATACAATACCTTGATACAAACCCCCAGTGTGAGGTTGTGCATTGGACCTGAACCAGTGTGCTGACTGTTGGAGTATACTAGTCTGTCATATGGAGTGTGCCAGGTACTGTTGCACAGTTGTCGGCTGAGCACTGATATCTGGTCATTTACATGTGTATCCCCCAATAGACAGACAGATGCTATATATATGGGGGTTAAGTTATATCACTACAATCGAGTATTATGTGTATTATGTGTGCCATATTTCAATGACATATATTGCTGACATATTTTTCTTTTCCTTTTCAGGGCAATGGTTCACCAGCAAAACCCTGTGTACTCCACTGCAGAGGATGAGGAGATTACACCAGAGCCTGGTGCGGGATTTCGCAATACTCTTTTCCCGCACCAGCCAGAACCAGCAGGAGAGGGCTGCACCGTGGCAAGACCTGGTCCTTCGGGTAAATAACATAGGCACACATAACCGGACATATGAGCAGGTACGCCATCACTGCAGTGATTTAATTAGAAATGTCCGTCAGCGTGCATCGGATATCCACAGGCAACAGCTTGCCACAGGTGGTGGGGTGGCTATACATCCCCCCCTCACCAGACTGGAGGGACTACTCCTAAGTGTTGTGGCTCCAGCCCAACAGCAACAACAGCAGCAGCATACATGCGTAATAATGGAGGCTGGAGCAACCCAGCAGCAGGACTCAGAGCGTGCAGGTAACATGCCATATGTATAGTTGACTATTCTGTACACTGTTAGTTTATGCATGTGTGAGGTGTGTCCTCGGTTTGTAGCTGTTATCTTGGTAATTCTTGTGCAAGAGTGATATTCTCAATATCAGCAGTAGACCTGTGGAAGCCAACTGTTGTACTACTGAACTGTATCATACTCACAGTATCAATGGCACAGTTGTGGCCACTGACAATAAATGTCTCATTTCTGCAGGTCCCTCTGTTGTAACAGCAAGGCAGCCTATCCATGCTGGTGAGTGTGTAATAACAATACCTTCAATACTCTTGATACTAATAGTAATAATAGGCTGAATCAGTAGTGCTATGTGTTTGATTGCAGGTGTGTTTGTGTCTGTGTGCTGATATCTCATATACTGAGGAGTGTGCATGTGTGCATGTGCACATGTGCGCATGTGTGCATGTGTGCATGTGAGCATGTGTGCATGTGTGCATGTGCCCTGTGTGCATGTGTGCATGTGCGCATGTGTGCATGTGCGCATGTGTGCATGTGTCCTGTGTGCATGTGTGTATGTGTGCATGTGCGCATGTGCCCTGTGTGCATGTGTGCATGTGCGCATGTGTGCATGTGTGCATGTGCCCTGTGTGCATGCCAACATTCTGGCAGACAGGTTCAGTGCAAATTTCTCTGCCCCCTCCCCCCCAAAAGGAGAAATATCTATCCCAGCAGAGTGTAGCCTCCCTAACATCTCAGATGCCCAGGTGAGAGCCGCCCTCTCCAAAGCTAAAAACACAGCATCAATGGGACCGGATGGTGTCCTGGGCTGTGTGCTACATGAACTCCAAGAGGAACTAAACCCGCACATAAGGCTGCTGTTTAATCTTAGCCTTACTACAGGATACGTACCCAAAGAGTGGCGTACAGCAACAGTTGTCACACTCCACAAAGGCGGTGCTTCTATGGACCCTGGAAATTACCACCCCATAAGCTTGACAAGCCTGGTCTGCAAAGCTATGGAAAGGATCATTATGGAACTCATAAACAAAGACATTGGGGACCTACAGACATTGTAACCTACCCAATTTGGCTTTGTCAAGGGCAGATCCTGCCTTTTGAACTTGGTCGACTTTTTTGAAACAGTCACTAAGGCCATTGATGAGGGTAAGGCAGTTCACACAGCCTACCTTGAACTTGGTCGACTTTTTTGAAACAGTCACTAAGGCCATTGATGAGGGTAAGGCAGTTCACACAGCCTACCTTGACCTTGCAAAAGCCTTCGACACAATACCCCACTCGGGCATCATAGACAAACTCACCAGCTTAAATGTAAACCCATATGTCACAAGATGGGCTGCAAACTGGCTCAAGGACAGAACCCACAAGGTCAGAATTGCTGGAGCCATGTCAGACTATCTAAGCCAGTCACAAGTGGTGTCCCACAGGGCTCAGTCCTGGGATCCCTGTTGTTCAGCATTTATTTTTCTGAGGTGCAAGCAAACATAGGATGATTGTGGCTGACAAAGTTCGCAGATGACTGCAAACTGGGCACCATAATTGATACTCCAGAGGACACAAGCATCCTTCAGAGAGGCCTCATAGAAATGGATAATTGGTGCCAGAGCCATGGCCTTAAACTGAATGCCAAAAAATGTATAGTCATACCCTTTGGGAAAAACAAGGTACCCACAAATTACCACATAGGTGGTAATCCATTAAGTACGGAAGAGTTAATCAGGGACCTAGGGACCCAAGTTGACAGTAACCTCTCATTTGACACTCACATTGCCAAGGTGGTTAGGAAGACGTTCTATGTTGTCCACCTTATCATGAAGGGATTCACATCTAGATCAAGAGAGGTCATTGTGCCTCTGTACTCTTCTCTTATCAGGCCCATGATTGAGTACAATGCCCCATTTGGGATGTATCTTACCCGACACCTGCAGCAGTTGGTAAGACCGCAAAAGTTCCTCACCAAGAGGATAAAGGGTCTCAAACATATGTCATATGCTGCCCGGCTGAAGAAACTCCAGCTCTATTCAGTCGCATACCTCCTACTCAGAGGTGATCTATGCCTGACGTGCAAGGCCATGTCCAATCTGAAATTAATGGACATGCTCCACCTCAGAAAATCCAAATCCATCAGAGCCACGAGAGCAAGAGACTTGAACCTCAACACAGAAATAAATAGGACATGCTGGAGGGACAGATTCATAACCCAGAGGCTCTCTACACTCTGGAACAGAATCCCAGTCCATGTTAGGCAGAGCCCCTCACTAACTCTCTTCAAGAGAAATCTTGACGAGTGGATGGGAGATCGTAGGTTTACCCCGGGGGTCATCTCTGTGTCACTACTAGACAGAGGCACAGTAAACTAAACCCTAAATGGGCGTAGTATTCTCATCCCAAGGGGTGGCAAAAGCCACACACACTCTGGCTAGGCTTATAAATGCCTGCAACCTATGAACCGATGTGTGCATGTGTGCATGTGCGTATCAGTGGTGACATTGTGTACACATTGTAAACTGTGTTTCCTGTCTTACTCCCACAGGTTCTGGTGCTGCTCTGGTGTTGTGCAGCAGGGAACCTGAATCAGCTGCCGTGGATAGTGATAATGATGCTACCTGTGTAATGGCACAGGGAGGTGTGCCAGGGTCCGTCGTTGGTAAGCCAATTGACAGGAACAGGTTAACATGGTGCTGATGCACAGGGTGACTACATAGAAGTGTAGTAATAGTATCATGTTGTCAACAGTACAGTGTAATGATATCATTGTGGGTATATCCCAGCATGCCTGACACAGCTGTCAACCCCATCAATGCGCACAGTCATCCTGCCAATACATCCTTTGTCACTAATGTCCCTAGGTGATGGACAGGATACAGTGGGCATTGACCAGGGTAATGTGGAAATGGTGGCACATGCATCCTCTCACAGCAGCCATGGCCAGGGTCCTGACATGGTACCACACAGGCAGATGTCCAGGGGTTCTCGTAGGAGCATCCATGGGTGTACTGCCCCTGTCAGATGTGCCCACAGAGGTCTTTCAACCTCAGCTATGTTTCGGGCTGTACTGCAGGAACAGTCACGTATGGAATGGTACACCAGACAAGGTCTGAGGGAGCTGAGAGAATGCCGCACAGCTATGACAGTATGGGTGATGTTGCGGCTGCCATCTGTAATTTCACCGAGGTCATTGACAAACATTGGGGGGACACATTAGATCTGTTCCACAACTACATGTCCATGAGCCAGGGCAGTGGTGGACGGTTGAGGCATCGACGTGGGAGTATGCCAGCAACAGCAGTAGCTGGCAGCCATAGCGGATGATAACAGGCCCGCGGCCACTCCCATAGTGCCAGCAGCAGCCCCAGCAATGCTGGGTCTGTGCTGTCATCAGACCGCCCCAGGAGACCACGTGCATGTGGCTCTGGACAGTCCCAACAGGGACCTGTCGCCAGTCACCAACCACCTGCTTCTGATGACAGTACCCAGTCTGGCTTAGTACCTGATATGGTCCGTAGCACCCCTGCCAGGCACAGGTACCATGTCCATGGCCAGAGACAGTGATCTGTATGACCTGGCAGGTACAGTCTGTGGCTGTCCACAAACACCTGTATATGGCAACCATGAGGTGGAACTGTGTGCATGCATACACACATGCAAATTGATAACACCTAGGGCTACCGCATACACGCCCACACTGCATCAACATTGCCCCATCTTGTACTGCTGTCCCTCACCAACACACACACACAGACATGTCAATTGGTTGTATCAGTGGCAGACTCAGGCATACCAAGTCCACACCATGTGCATATAATGAAACTGTGCCACCTCCTGCATTATGTAACATCGGTGCAGGAACAGGTCAACATGGTGCTGATGCACAGGGTGACAACATAGAAGTGTAGTAATAGTATCATGTTGTCAAAAGTACAGTGTAATGATATCATTGTGGGTATATCCCAGCATGCCTGATGCAGATACAGAATGAATGTCATTGTATTGTTTTGTACACCCGTAGTAATTACCATAGTGTAATGTCTGCACATCTTTCCATACTGGTGGTGAGGCTGTCAACAGAAGGCCACCTACATAGGTAAGCACAGGGGATAAGAAAATATAAGTATTGATACTCAATGATGGACATGTCAACTGCAAGTTGCATGCTGTCCACACTCGACTCTGCAATGAGGATGTTTAGGATGTTGATATCTGTGCAGTAATACACAACAGGTTCAAGACTCACAAGAGCACCCTAGCACTACAAGGTCACACCTCGTACCATGCATGACAGCCCCAAAACACAGAACTAACTATGACTGGAGGGAGAGTCTCCATACATGTCAAGGATATTGTGGTGCCAGGACAGGTAACATACATCCTACAAAGTTTGGAACTGCTGAGTGAGGGCTCAGTGTCTGTTATTCGAAATGTGTATTAGTTCAGGTATGAGCATTTGGGTTTCAGGCCAGTTATTCTACATTATGAAGGTACATGGTCTGTACACTTGTGGGAGGTGGGGCTGAACACAGCCCGTCTGACCTGTGACTTTCTGGGTACAGGCTTATAGTGCCTGCATATATGCACTGCTACCTACTGGAAGTCGTGCACCTTGTTTGTTGTAGCATAGTCTAGATCCAGGCCTGCTAACTGTAGCTTTGTTGGTATGGATGTTTGCTTGATATGTCCCTGAACGTCACTGTTTGTCCTGTTTGCATGTAAGTTGCCTGTAACACATTGCATATGACTTACCTGGCTTGCTCACGAAAGCATTTATATATGCCAGCACTAACAAATCAAGAGCACTACACCCTCACATACTCACCTTGAATACCTTGTTCCCCATTGGCCCTATGTGTTGTTAATTATTATGGGATTCACAATACTATGGTAGCATGTGCAAAGGTCACTTGTCAGTCTCCTCTCTGGTCCATTTGGTGAATCTGTGAGTCATGTGGCAATGTTACAGCTGCCTCATGTACACAGACAACCCTCTCCCCTTCCCATAAACGTACAACACATGTGAGAGATGCAACCACATAGCCAAACTAGGGGCTAAGCTCTCTTAACTCAGTACTGGCATACCCTGTCAGGTGGAGTGGGATCCTACAGTGAATACAATACCAGTCTCACATAGACCTGCCACGAGAGCAATCCAAACACAGAAACACACAGAAACATTATTGGAGTCTCAGAATAGCATCCTGCCTGAGCAGCAGACACCTGCGAAGCAGACACACAAGCAAACGTTACGCCAGAACAGAGCACGTGCAACACATAGCTCACAAAGCCTGTGTGCCAAACAGTCACAGCCCATATGGCTTAACAATACACCTGCTACAGTTGTAATAGGTACCTCTATCATCAGGTACACTGCGGTCCTGCTCACCAGGCTGAACAAGGTGAAGGTCACGGTGAGATGCCTGTCAGGCACTATGATCCACCACGTAACACAAGCATACAGGTCACTCCAAGGCATGTACACATATGACTCAGTCATTGCCCGTGCCAGTGTGAATGACCTGCGACATACCTCCCTGGACTACATGATAGGGGATATAGAGGGGCTCTCTGAGCATGTGGCACAGGCTGGTATGACCCTGACCTTGAGTAGCATCTTACCCTCACCAAGAATGCTGCCACAATATGTAGACAGGATGATCACTTTCTACAATTGCTGTATGTTTCGGTGACATTCAAAGGGGATCCAATGCCTGTCAGCGTGGGATTACATGCTAGACAAGCCACGTTGCTTTGCTAGGGACAGCTTGCACCTGTCACCCATGGGCCGTTGTATATTGGCAGAGGCTCTTGCTACATACATAGTGCCTTTTTATGCAAGGCTCAAATTACAGAGCCACCTACACAGGTATCACACAGGATAGGACACTAATAGTAATGCTACTCAACGCCAGCAGTGTAAACCTCAGGATGCATGCAGTGGACACTGTCCTTAGCATGGAGAACAGCAATATCCATGCAGTAACAGACTCCTGGTGCAAGGCTCCCAGGTGCACCCTAGCACTTGCCAGGTCATACACACTGGCATGGACAATGACTGAGTCATATGTGTACATGCCTTGGAGTGACCTGTATGCTTGTGTTATGTGGTGGATCATAGTGCCTGACAGGCATCTCACCGTGACCTTCACCTTGTTCAGCCTGGTGAGCAGGACCGCAGTGTACCTGATGATAGAGGTACCTATTACAACTGTAGCAGGTGTATTGTTAAGCCGTATGGGCTGTGACTGTTTGGCACACAGGCTTTGTGAGCTATGTGTTGCACGTGCTCTGTTCTGGTGTAACGTTTGCTTGTGTGTCTGCTTCGCAGGTGTCTGCTGCTCAGGCAGGATGCTATTCTGAGACTCCAATAATGTTTCTGTGTGTTTCTGTGTTTGGATTGCTGTTGTGGCAGGTCTATGTGAGACTGGTATTGTATTCACTGTAGGATCCCACTCCACCTGACAGGGTATGCCAGTACTGAGTTAAGAGAGCTTAGCCCCTAGTTTGGCTATGTGGTTGCATCTCTCACATGTGTTATGCTTATGGGAAGGGGAGAGGGTTGTCTGTGTACATGAGGCAGCTGTAACATTGCCACATGACTCACAGATTCACCAACTGGACCAGAGAGGAGACTGACAAGTGACCTTTGTACATGCTACCATAGTAGCTACCATTTTATACTTGGTATCAGCCATTATAAAATCCGTGCTTATCAGAAGGAAGACTAGGAAAGTTTAGCCTACCTTATATTTCTATATTATTAAACATCGTTCACCTCAGTGTGAAGACATCTTTTTTTTAATAATTCCAAGCATTTGCAGTACAAATATGCCTGGTAAAAATGGATGTGCCTGTTTTAATTTATCTATGCTTTTAGCAGAACAGATGATTGTTGGATCATCTGTGTATGGTATGCTAGGTGAAGATCCTTAATGAATATATTGAAGAGGAGACTTAAAATGGATCCTTGAGGGACACCCACTGTAATGGGAATGAAAGACAAGATGTGATTTTGCCATTTTACTGCCTGTTGCCTATCTGAGAGGTAGCTGGAGAACTAGCTTGATATTGGTTAACAGATATTATAAGACTAAGGAGTGCTGTACATGTACTCACAGAAACTATGCTGTGTAGGGAAATGTAAGCAGTTGTCAGTGAGAAAGCTGAGGAATTAAGATTGGATATATTTCTCCAGAATTTTTGAGAGTGGAAACAGTATGGTTATAGGCCTGAAGTTTGAGAGTTCATCTGAGTTTCCAGCTTTATGGAGAGGAAGAATATAGTACCTTTTCCATATTGCGACTTAGCTTTCAGTGATGCAGCGGATGATTAAGATTGAGACAGGAAATGCCAGGGCATCAGTAGCAATTTTTAAGTACTAAGATGATATGTTATCAATAGAAATGGAGGTAGGTTTTAATGTTAGTAATAATTTTTTGACTGTAGAAACTGGGACTGGTTTGAGCGGAAGTATTTTGGGGGCTAATAAGGGAGGAGAGGAACCTGTGTCTGTCTGTGTTGAGGGTTTAATAAGAAAGGCTACTGTATGGAGGAAGTGGGTACTGAAATCACTGGCTATGCTGTTTGTATGGTTAGATGAAGTAGGCATAGGTTGTGTTGGTGCACTTAGTTTAACAGTTGGTTGATTGTAGTCGAAAAAGCTTGAAAGAATTGTTATAAATTTGTGACAGTTTTTTTAGAGATCCAATCCACATCTGTTTGCAGTGAAAAATCAGATGAGCATTATTCACAAGTGACTTCTAAATCACAGTTACATTATTTAAGTATATTCTGGTAGTTCCAAGTGTTTTCCATTCATATATGTTACTGGCATTTGTATGTTACGAATTTCAGTAAACATCTGTAGAGTGAAGAAGCAGGGAGTATTCACTCACTCTGCCACTGCTATGTTGTCAGTTCTTGACTGAAAGTTTCTAATGAAGTCTCAGATGAGGATGGTGTATGTCCTTTTATATATATATAAATAACAAATGTAAAGTATTCTGGCATACAATAACATTTTGGTTTCCAGTATTGGTACTTACATGACTTCTGTTTAGCTTAAGTTATACCACATCTGTCCAATGTATATCTTTCCTGTGTTTTCATTCAGTCAGAAGCAAAAATCCTTTATATTTTGCCAGACAAAACAACAGTTTTCTAATGGCAAGCTTGTCATCAGGAAAACTCCATGTGCTGAGGTAGATCATTTTTTTTTTACTTCAAATTTAACAGTGAACTTGACAGAAATCCCTAAGGACAGACTTGTGGTCTTAGATGTTTTATGCCTAGGTTTCCTGTTTTAATGCAGTGAATCTTTTACTATGAACTCTGAAAGATGTGTTGACATACAGCATTTATATATAGGTGAAAATGCAGGGTTTAACATAATTATTATTCCCACAGTTTTCCATTGTGGGTGAGTATATGTCTTCTGATTAGGACAAAGAGTGAAGCACATGTTAAACATATACATATCATTTGTTGCAGTTCACTTGGCGTCATTTGTGCAAAGTGAGTAAATTGCTGTACATGTCGACGGAAGTGCAGTTTGTGCAAATACTGTTTTGGGTGATTTCTAGTTGGTCAACAAAGGTAACTGTCCAAAGATCATTTTATCATTTTTTTCAACAACAGGCATCTTAAGCTGTTGTTTCAGACAGATGCATACAACTTGGAAGGCATTATTACTAGCAAGAAGAGAGGCATGTTCAAGTCTAGTAATTGTTTAATGTGTCAAATGATTATATAAAAAGTCAGTAGTAGTTTTCAAGCATCATGAAAAAAACCTTTTCAGTAATTGATCAGTATACATGTGACAGTTTTTAGGCAATTTATTCTTCTATTTGCTCTTGGTGTAATTATATTTGCAATGGGAAAACAAACAGAATTTAAAAAAGGGTGCCTTAACATGTGCATGCAATACAAAACAAATATATTACAAATAATTTATAAAAGCAAATCATTATTTGCAAAAGCTACAAGAAGTTTCAGTTTGTAGTATTAGATAGTGTCATGTTAAAACACAGAGGTGGAGATGATAAATTTGTGGTAGTAAAAGAGTTGCATTACCAGCTTTTCTTAGACACAACAAGATATCAGGCATCCATGAGTGCAATAGTTTAAAAAAGTGTTAAAATGATGATATTCTAAGTGAAATGTTAAGTTTTTGTATGTTTTTACATCACATGACTGAATCACATGGTTTACTATTTATATGAGTTGTAAGCTTGTATCGCTATTATATGTGAAGGGGTGGAAGCTCTTAACTTTATATTATGGTTTAAATAATAGGTTTATAGGTTCATAGATAGGTACTAGGCTATGGGCCCTATAAGCCTAGTCAAACGGTATCCTGGCTTTTGCCACCCAAGAAAATAATTTTCCTGTGTCCCTGTCAAGCAGAGCCACAGAAGTGACCCCCGGGGTGAATTTCCTATCTCCCATCCAATCATCAAGATTTTTCTTGAAGAGTGCTAATCAGGAGCTTTGTTTGATATAGATATAACTAGTATGGGAAGTATCTGAGACAGGAATCTAGCCCTCCAGCATGTTCTGTTTATTGTGGTGACAAGGTTTAGGTCCCTAGGGTGTGTAGCTCGAAGGGATTGGAATTTCTTTATGTGGAGCATGCCCATCGGCTCTGGGTTTGACATAGCTTTGTATGTTAGGCAGAGATCGCCTCTGAGTAGTCGATGTGTGAGAGAGTAAAGCTGGAGTTTTTTGAGACGATTTGTGTAGAGCATTTGTTTGCGGCTGGTAATCCTCTTTGTGAGGTATTTCTACGGCCTTTCCAGTTGTTGTAGATGTCTTGTGAGGTACATACCAAAAGGGGCGTTGTACTCTATAATGGGTCTAATGAGTGATGAGTAGAGGGGAACAATGACCTCTTTTTTTCTGGATGAGAAACCTTTTTTGATGAGGTGTGCCACGTAGAAGGATTTCCTGACTACTGTGGTGATGTGATTATCAAAGGAGAGACTACTGTCCACCTGTGTCCCAAGGTCTCTTAACACACTTTCAGTGTTAAGTATACTACCACCTATGTTGTAGTTCATGGGTACAGAGTTTTTACCGAAGGGGATGACAATGCACTTTTTGGCATTGAGCTTGAGGCCATGGCTTTGACACCAGGCATCTGTCTCAGTGAGATCCTTTTGTAGGATGTCCACATCGTTAGGAGTTTCGATTATGGCTCCTAGTTTGCAGTCATCTGTGAACTTCATTAGCCAAAGATCTTCTGTGTTAGCCTGTACTTCAGAGAAGTAGATAGCAAACAGGAGAGGACCCAGGAATGAACCCTGTGGTACTCCACTTGTCACTGGTTTGAAGTTGGATTTGGAGTCTGCTACTTTCACAGTGTGGGTTCTGTCAGTGAGCCAGTTGGCAACCCATCTTGTGACATAGGGATTTATACCTAGTTTAGTGAGTTTATCTATAATTCCAGAGTGGGGTATGGTGTCGAAAGCCTTGGCAAGATCTAGATAGGCTGTGTGAACCACCTTACCCTTGTCTACGGCTTTGGTGACTGCTTCTAAGAAGTCTATCAGGTTTAGGAGACATGATCTGCCTTTTACAAACCCAAACTCGGTGGGGTCCAGAGTTTGGAGATTACCAATGTCAGGCTTGTCAGGCTAATGGGGTGGTAGTTCCTGGGGTCCGTGGTGGCTCCCCCCTTGTGGAGTGGGATAACTGTTGCTGTGTGCTATTCAGCAGGCACAAAGCCTGTGGTGAGGCTATGATTGAACATGGTATTTAGGTGGGGTGCCAGTTCGTTCTGTAGTTCTTGTAGAATGCAGCCTGGGATGTTGCCTGGTCCCATGGATGCTGTGTTCTTGGCTTTGGAGAGTGTGTTTTTTACCTGTGCAGCCGTGATTACAGGAACTTTGCATTCTTCCAGTATGGAGATCAGCTCTTTAGGGGTTGAGAGGGGGGTAAAGTTAGAACTGAATATATCTGCCAGGATGTTGGCAATATCAGTTGGGTCTGTATATTTAGTGCAATTGTGCTGTAACTCAGAGCAGATCTGAGTGTTGCCATTGAGATTCTTGACATAGCTATAGAATGCTTTGTGGTTGTCTTTAGAATCATTGGCAATTTTGTTTTCATAACTAGCTTTGGAGGATTTTATCGGGGATTGCAGCGTCTTACTGAGGCTGACCATGGAGCTCCTTCACTCATGGGATTTTACTCTCTTTTGCAACAGTTTCTTCCTTCTGTTGTACAGTTTGTTTATGGCAGGGGACCACCAGATTGGTGTTGATTTTAGTGTCTGCTTGAATGAGAAACCCTTAGGAACATGGGTTGAACTTGGCTAGGTTTGTAAGGGCCATGGGCCATTAGCCTAGTAACCTCCTATGATCCTATGGACAAGCTAATCATAATGCATGCTTCATGACACAATGTATGCATTTTTTACACAACGCAAAGAATGAAGACTTTGGAAAAGCCTCTGGGACTCCATGCAGTTATTCATTGCAAATAAAGCTGGTCTTAATACATCTCTCATTACACATAAGAATACTGAACTTCTTCCATGTAGACATGATATTGCCAAAGACACCCTTTTGAAATGTGAATCAGTGCAGCTCTATAAAAGCAAAAATAACCCTGCATATAACACTTTCTCAATACTCCTTTTTTGGATTCTGCCTGCTATACTCCCGTTTCTTAATATAATGAACTGTATGGTTGATGTACCTCAGGGTGAGAGGGCTTACTGGCTCACAATGCCTTTGCCAAGGTGCACAGTGGCATAACGCATGCCAAAGTTTCAGTAAATCACATTCAATGAACTACTTTATGTTCAGTAGTAGTTCTGCTACTGAGTGTATTGAAAGTGGATTCAGAAGTCTTTTTTAATATGAATCAGCGGTATGTTTTTTTATTGCAGGACTTTTGATATTAGACTTGAAGTCACTGATTGGCTGTGTAAAATCAGACCTCACTACTACAAGTATAAGGTCCATTATTCTGAGGAAAAAAAAATAAAATCGCACACATATATAACAGCTAAATAGTAAACCTGGGGCCCTTGCCTCTCAGCAATAAATCATAGGAATTAAAACATTTAAAATTATGCAGTGTAACCCAGCCACTGGGGGATGCACAAGTCAGTGTATTTCTTTGTGCCGGTCCCAAGCCCGGATAAATGGGGAGTGTTACATCAGGAAGGGCATCCGGTGTAAAATTTTTGCCCAATCAAATATGTGGACAACAATACAGATTTCCATACTGGATCAGTCGAGTCCCAGGTTAACAGCAATAACTCCAGTACTGTTAGCCAACAGGGAGGTGGTGGAAATTGGGCTACTGTTGGCCGAAGGAGAAGAAGAGGAAGAAGGCATGCCCAGAGGCAGGCAAACAGGAGAAAGATGAGAAGTGTGGAAGAGAGGGTAGGAACTTTGAATGTTGGCAGTATGACTGCAGTATGTTTCCAGGTGTATCGGAGGTGGGTCCAAATTGTTCTACCATGGTGTGGATGGGAGGAGAAATGGGGTAGGGATTATTCTGAAGGAACAGTGTGTCAAGAGTGTGTTGGAGGTGAAAAGAGTGTCAGACAGAGTGTTTTTTATGAAGCTGGAAACTGATGATGTAATGATGAATGTTAGTGCATATGCTGTGCAAGTTGGGTGTAAGATGGATGAGAAAGAAAAATGTTGGAGCAAGTACGATAAAGTGGCAGATAGTGTATCCAAGAGTGAGAGAGTGGGGATTGGAGCGGATTTCAATGGACATGTTGGTGAAAGGAACAGAGGGGATAAGGAGGTGATGGATAGGTATGATGTTAATGAGAGGAATGCGGAAGGTCAGATGGTAGCGGATTTTGCAAAACGGATGAACATGGCTGTGGTGAATACGTATTTTAAGAAGAGGGAGGAGCATAGAGCGACATACATAAGTAGAGGAAGATACACACAGGTGGATTATATCCTATGCAGGAGGGCCAATGTGAAGGAGATTTTAGACTGCAAAATGCTGACATGGGAAAGCGTAGTTAGGGATCATAGGATGGTGGCCTGTGGGGAGATGGTAGTGATCAAGAAGAAGAGGTGGCGAGTGAGGGCAGTGCCAAGGATTAAATGGTGGAAGCTGAAAAAGGATAACTGTAAGATGGAGTTCGGGGAAGAGTTAATACAGGCACTGGGTGTCAGTGAAGAGTTACCAGATAGCCAGGCAGCCACAGCGGAGGTGGTAAGGGAGACAGCTAGAAAGGTGCTTGGTGTGACATCTGGACAGAGGAAGGATGACAAGGACACCTGGTGGTGAAATGAGGAAGTACAGGAGAATATACAGAGGAAGAGGTTGGCAAAGAAGAAGGGGGATTGTCAGAGAGAAGAAGAAAGTAGACAGGAGTACAAGGAGATGAGGCGTATGGCAAAGAGAGAGGTGGCGAAGGCTAAGGATAAGGCGTATTAAGAATTGTCTGAAAGGTTGGACACTAAAGAGGGAGTAAAGGACCTGTACTGATTGGCTAGACAGAGGGACTGAGCTGGGAATGATGTGCAGCAGGTTAGGGTAATAAAGGATAATGAGGGAAACGTACTCACAAGCAAGTGTTCAGCAGATGGAAAGAGTACTTTAAGGGGCTGATGAATGAAGAGAATGAGAGAGAGAGAAGGTTGGAAAGTGAGAGGATACCTGAGGAGTGGAGAAGTGTATTGGTACTGATTTTTAAGAATAAGGGTGATGTGCAGAGCTGTAGTAACTACAGGGGGATAAAACTGATCAGTCGCAGCATGAAGTTATGGGAATGAGTAGTGGAAGCTAGGTTAAGAAGGGAGGTGATGATTAGTGAGCAGCAGTATGGTTTCATGTCAGGAAAGAGCACTACAGGTGTTGTTGGATAAGTATAGAGAAGGTCAGAAGGAGTTGCATTGCGTCTTTGTGGACT